>NC_142372.1:6259527-6592027 GCF_059441005.1 Hippichthys cyanospilos
TTTCTATGGGCCTTACGTCAGATGACTTCAGGCGCACGTTATCCTACTTAGAATTTGACATCGGCTCTGATAAAGATGATGCTGGATAGCTTTTATGTTATATATATTTATAGCAAAACGCATGATGACAAACTCGATGCCTGTAGAGAAACTTTGCCTCCTTGTTTCTGTGTGGGGAGCCGCGGGAGAGCAGGAAGAAAGGAGGAGTGCTCTTTTCATCCCGCTGATGGAGCGGAGCATGATCTGCACTTTGATCACAATGAATTATTCCTATTCTCGGCTATAAATACGGTCTGTTTCCAGCAGCCTCGCTCCCGCTTTTCTGCCACTGAATCTCTGCTCGGCGAGACGCCGCAGTTGTGCTGCAGCTCTGATTTCATCCTGAGCATGAGAAGTTCAACGCTGGCACGACCTTGTCACAAAACTTTAGGAATGAAAGATCCCTGCCCATGGCTGCGGTAACTGCATCATTTTGGATATCGGTCTGTTTTACTTAAAAAAATAGAGTAAAATCAAGTTTGTTTTGATGAAAAGGAAATTCTTGACTAAAGGGTATAGGTCCAAGTACAAACCCCTGTGGAACACCATGACTAAATGTATGGTTTATCATTTATAGCTGTCCAAATTAATCAGTTACCATAATTCCCCAAATATAGGGCACACTTTATATACTGTATATATATATATATATATATATATATATATATATATATATAGATATAAGAATTTTCATGGTTAAGGGATTTTTTTAATTTAATTTTAATGTTTTTAGTTTCAGGCACATTGATGCACTTGGTTCTTTTTTCATTTTCAGACTAAGCTGTAACCTGTATATACGCTGTAAAACAAAATTAACAGTTGTCAAAAGTTGGTTTATTTTGCTCTTTTTTGTTCATTTTAAAAAGTATACAATTTTTGTCGGGGAGGCGTGAAAAGTTTTCTTGGCAAAATATAGTTGAAAAGCACTGCTTTAAAGGAATGTTAAACCTTTTTAGCCTATTAGGGCAGCAGTTAAAATGAATGTTTTGTTTCCAATTATTGATCAATTATTTTTAATGTAAAAAAACTAAAAACGTATGTCTTCAAACACATTGCACTCGTGAAAAGATCTCATGCTCAGGTGACGGCCAATCACGGATCACCATTTTGCTGGGTTGGTCATGTGATCTCAAGCTGAACCATGATTGGTTCTCTGAGATTTCAGTAGATGTGGTCATTTTAATAATGTGTTTATAAAGTAAATAATTGTATATTATGAATAATTTAGTTCTTTTAGACAAAATATTGTCTAAGTTTTACTGCTGAATGAGGCTGAATAGTAACCCTTTAAACATTTTTTTTTTTTGCTTAATCGGAAGCCATTTTTTTGAAGTGGCGCACGGTGTGTTTTGAAAGCTGAGCGTTTAGGAACAGGAAACAAGCATTACTCGTCGTGGCTTACAATTTGTCAAATCTAACAAAGTCCCGCTTCATCTGGACTCGTCAACCTCGCCCCACCCAGAAAGTACGGCGCTGTCAACCTATCACCTCTAATGGGAACAAAAGGTCACAAATGAATTATTCATTCAGGATGTCAAACAAAGCCAGCCGCCTGTTATTTAGGGTGCGGGAGACCCGCTGAATAATTCACCAGGAGGATTCTCTTTCCTCCTCCCGCGGTTCGGGAGCGTCTCACCTACACCCCTGTTGTTCCTCAGCTGACCTTGAAGCAACTTACGAGTCCAATTTCTGTACCTGCAAATGGGGGTTATTCTTCGAAATCCATTTAATCGTCCTTAAAGGGAGCTTATTCAGCTGTATTTTGCAGTCAAAAGTTGTCTATAACTAATTTGACGACGACATTAAAAACAAATTCGGCTAGTGAACATCACATGACCAAATCCACTAAACAGGTGAGCCCTGATTTTGGATGTAATTTTCAGTCAGCAACTAGTGGATTTGTTTTTTGAATGTATTAATTGTACATAAAAATATTCAATTCTAATATCAAAGAAGAAATGTTGACATTTTACTGCTGCAACGGCTAAATAGGTGAAGTATTCCTTTAAAATAAAGTTCAACAAGTACCAGCACTTCTCAATTATATTTTGCAAACCCCCCCCAGAAGAGAAAACGATTCGCTTCCCCATTTGCCACATTGACCATTAATAAGTTTATCCCCAAAAATTGTATAACTATACCTAAAACTATCCTTTTTAACATTGACACAAGGAAAAAGTAAGATGAAAAAAAAAACTTTCGACAATAGATTATTACTTTTTTTTACAGCATTTATACATGTTAGAGGTTTGTCTAAGATAGTGATATCAAACATGTGGCCCGTGGGCCACTTTTGGCCTGCAAATGGGTGTAATTCGGCCCCCAAGATGATTTTGTAAAGTATAAAAACTTAGCTGAATTTTTTAAAGAATTAAAAGCTTGAAATAGATTCTATCTATCGATCTATCTATCGATCTATCCACCGATCCATCCATCTATGGATCTATCTATCATAGAATGAAATAGAAGGATTTTACATATAAGCAAATCAATCATCCAACTAAACAGCAACTGACCAATAAACCAAGCATCTAAAAAGACGTTAAAAAGAACTAAAAACCCATCTTTCATTGCCTAGACATTCAGGGACCTCCACTAATCGGAAACACCTAACAACAAAAGGGAAATGACAAAACAGTAAGTATGTCCAGTCAGTCCAGTATGTGACAATTATATGTATTATTCACCACGATACCTGCAGTCAGAAACCGAGTTTGTTAACGTCACGCCACAATACATCAGGCAGGTGCCAGAGTTTGTTTTGAAAGAAGAAAAAAAAAAAAGAGATTAGCAGTCTTTGTGTTTTGGTACACCATCCGCCAACAATAGCTCTTAACCGGCTTTTCCGAAGATGCGAGCCGAGTTTATTGCCGCTGAAGAGGCCAAATCAGACATTAATGCTATTAAAGTGCATTAAAGCGAGCAGCTCTGTAACTTGTGCGTCACTTTCCCCGCGAGGATTAGAGGGAGGGAGTGCGTTGTCTTGTTCCCCGGGAGGCAGCAGAGGAAGAGACGGACGGATGATGGAGCGCCGACAAAGTGTGCAACACCCACCGAGTGACAGCAAGAGAGACACACTAACTCCATCATGCCTGAATAATAAATACATGCCCGTGTACACTAGAGATACAGTACAAAATGTCTCATGCGAGGGATGGCAGGCAGCCCGGAAGCATGTTTGTCATGACGGTGACGGCGTCTTTCCCAACAAGCGTCAGACTTATTATTCCGCACTTATTCAGAAAATCATGCGGAAAAACACTGCTAGTACTTTCAATTTTCAACTCTGACTACTACAAACATCATTGGACTGTAAACTGAATTAAAAATGTTCATGGTAAATGTTTAATTTCGTTTAATAATATACACAGAAGGTTTGGGTTGGAAAAAACTAATGTGAATTAAACAATACGTTTGAAGATAAATAAAGATGTGTAAAGTCATGACTGGTGGAGCGTGCGACGAAAACGAGGTCCGGTGTTGTGACTTCGTCCATGCATGAGCCGCTCCTCCAAAACTAAACAAGAACTTCGCTCGCAACTGTGATTCAGAATTAGCTAACTATGCCTAAACTGCGAAGAATGTCATACAAAAATATGGTAACTCAATAAGAAATTTTCTCCCAGATCCAATGTCAAATTAGCCATTTAGCTAGCTAGCTATGCCTAAACTTGCCTAATGTATGTGATACAAAATATGGTTGGTGTGGCTAAAAATGTCCAGTGTTCCACCTTACTCTTTGCATTAATTGCCCATTTCCAATGATATAAGAACTTTGCTCACAGTTGTGGTGTGCAATTAGCTTGCTTGCTAGCTTTGACAAAACCCTGTGAAGTACGTCCCACTCAATAAAAGAGGTTCTGGCTAAAATAAGACCCAGTGTTGCACCTTAGCTTCAGCGTAAATTATATTAGAACTTTGCTCAGAACAGTGACGGGAAATTAGCTAGCTACCTAGCTTAGCCTAAACTCTGAAAAGTATGTGTCCTTGTTGCGGGCACTAGGACCTTGTTGCTCACCCAGTAAGCATGTTGCAATGAACCTTATATGATTTTAACCTGTTGGTTTTGTCCATGTTGATTTGGACAGTGTTGTACAGTTTTGTGATGGCATGCGAGTTTCTTCGTCTTGCCACATGCTACTGAATTAAGGTGGGTGCGGCTAAAAAAGTGTTGCACTTTAGCCACAGCATGAGTTAATGAGTCATCCCAGACCAACTATCAAAGTATTTTGCTAACATCTGTAATGTCAAATTAGGCAGCTAGCTAGCTAATTTCATGTCACAGTTGGGAGCTAAATTGTCTTGACCCTAAAATGATACATTACCAGTTTTTTTTGCACACAAGTCCAAGCGACCTGACTTTGAGGATACCAAGTCCTGATTTGATATCGATTTGAAAAATATTGTCCGAATTGTCTTTTTATTTTACTATTTGTATTTTTATTCTAAGATTAAGACTTACATGGCTAGTAAAGCTGTGGTTTAAACCAAGTTGCCTAAAACATTTAAATTTTCTCCCATCTGCTGTGTTTACTTCCACTATTTACTACACGTAACTATTTTTATTTTTTGGCAATATCTCTGATTTTCTAGCCTTTAAAAAAAGAAAGTCTCAATAAATTAAGGGGTCAAGAACGTAAAAAACTTTCCGCATTCTAAAACATAAACTTAGGTAAAAAAAATCAGCGTCCCATATTCGAGATCAAGTAATATTGAATTAAGATTGAACCAATTGTCGTGACCGTAATCACATTTCAACACCCTTAACTGTCATTAAATTGAAAACAAAAGCTAACGCACAGAAACCACCGCATCACCATTGTTGCCACTGTCATGATGTGATAAAAACAATCCAACATGGCATATAAATGGTAAAGGTTAAAAAGAAATGAACCGCATTGGGAATCTACTCAGAAAGGTCTTGACAGTAATGAATAAATGACCTCATCTATCAGTCCAACTATTAGTGCAATGTATCACCCCCTCACTTACTGTAAGTGTTGCTTTACGCTGAACACTGAAGCATGTAATTGTGATTCATATGATAATTATCTCACAGTGGCTCGCTTTGGTTATAATAATAATGTATTTCTTAGTCATCAGTCATTTAGTCTTCGCAGAGTCAATACAAACACCTTGATTGTTATTTAATATTTGCTGTCAAGTGATCAATGAGTGCGCTGTCATAATTACACTCCCGGCGCGAAAGGGGTGGGAAAAAAATCTTTTTGTTATCCGCGTCTCTGCGTGATTAAACACCCAGCAGAGGCAGGGAGCGGCACTCATTCAATTAGTCTGTCATTGAGCACATTTAATTACATGCAACGGCTGCCCTATTTGACCCTGCAGTCGAAGCAGGGCTTCTTACCTGGGAAATTGCGCAGCGTGGGCCTCCCGTCGCTGAGCGTCGGTCTTATTAAAAATGTATATACCCGTATATGCGGCGGCCCAAGATTAAAGGATTTTCACGCCTCTTGAAACCAGCGTGTATCGAACCAAGAGGCCGAGGTGTGAGAACGTCGCCTCCATCCCGTGACGTTCGCGGCTGGCCCCCCTCGCTCCAGTCGGACTCTTTGATGCGGTCAAGGTCTTCTCGCCTGTGCTCCGAGTAGATTGTGTAGTTCGAATGTAGGAGGATATTGACTTCATAGGCATCACTGAGGATTTTAAAAGCAAGAGGTCTCAAATTTCCGACAAAGAAGGCCGCTTCATGTAGCCAAAAAAAAAAAGACAGGTAATTCAAATCAATAATGTTCCCTAAAATATGTTACCTTTTATGCAGTACGTGGTGCTTAAGCGCCGCAAGGGCTAATGGCGTGACGTAAAATGTTGCAAGCCCCCCCAGCAGCGCACCTTTCGAGATTACCAAAGTTATTAGCCGTCCTACCACGGCCGCTCCCCAAAATGTCATGGCATTTAAGAGTGGAGACATTTAGTGGAGCTGCCCGAACGTAAACCTGCGGGTGGCGCTAGAGGGAGAAGCGACCCAGTCAAAATTTGTTCGGCGGACCACGAATGTCAGTAAAAATGTCAGATAAATCCATTTAATAGTCGACAGATGATTTCAGTCTGTTGGATGTGCAGTTTTGCGGTTGCTTTGATCATGTTGAACATTTTTAGGAAGGATGTGGTTAGGCTTAACCCTTGCGTGGGATTTTGTCGCTCTTTTGTCGTATTTTGTTGATATTTTGTCGGGAGCTGAAATTTCACCCAAATGATGTAAATATATCAAAGGCCAACACAGCACAAGCACTTAGTCATGTGCCTTCCCATGGCTAAAATATTGCCGTAATGGTGGAAGAAAATGACCCGAAAATTGTCAAAATACTGCAAAACGCCGTAATGTTCCAAAGTAAAAATATTCTAGGTTAGTAACATAGAAAATAAAGTTTTTTGTGGATTTAACTTGAATAGTTTCTGAAATTTGAATGAGCGCTTAGAGCAAGCTAAGCCGCTATTGTCTCGGCTGCTCGAAAAGGCGCTTTTTTTTTTTTTTTCTCGGTATGTAATCAAATGTTCAGCCACTCCATTAGAGGCACACACACACTTTTCTTTGAATAATATTTGCCGGCTAAAAGCGGAGAAAACGTGTCAGCTAATTTGAGTACAATTAATTTGAAATTGACACAACGGGCTCTCTAGTCCTGGCACATCATCATCATCAAAATCTGTGCAAAGACGGGCTGGATTTGATGCAATATAAAAGATGTTTTGCGCCGTTGTGGGTATGAACATGGCTGACTTAATTTGCTGCCGGCATGTGACATGGCGGAAGGGCTATTTGCAAGGCTTGGCTATATTTATGCATTTAATTCCTATATCGTTTATCCACCCTGGGCTGATCATGAGCTCTTTAGTGCTTTAAATGATGCATGAAATATTCTCAGTTTCTCAGCTTCCAGCATACATTTTACAACATACAAGTGTTGTAAATACCCCTGAAAAAATCCATCTCTTTCTTTGAGTTTGTGATACTCATTCGAATCATTTAATTTAGGCATTTAAGCTAATTTAACTCTTTTAGTGCCATTCGTGAGTGGAAAAGAGAAACTCTAGAGGTATATTTAGCATTTGCATACACCTTTCAAAGCCCGAACATTGTGTGCTATGTCTATCTAAATATGGGCGCCACCATGTAAAAGATTGACTTCCATTCTTCAGTTAGAATTGATGTAGGTAATAGATGTGTAGGTAATAGAAGTGTGGAAACGCTGCCATCCAATGGTCACACTTATCACTGCAGTGCTCACTAGGCTTATATTAGGTAAGCATTTGTCAAGGGTGTCCTTTACCCTCCATTAAAAAACATATTTGACGAGAATATTATTATCATTATGACTATTTTAAAAGATGAGAATTATCGTCCATGGCGCTGAAACGATTAAGTGTTGAAATCTCACGATGTGTACGAGGCATGAGTTGCATTCAAGTGTCGGTGGATTTTTTAAACTCAGGTTGAATTTCTTTATTTATTACATATCTACTATATATGTATTCAAGAATTAACGTAATGATTCGCATACACTCTGCCCAAGTTACCTGGCAACAGTCAACTAAGAAGCACCTATTTTTTCCTCACTAAAAGCATTGAGTACCCGGACCAAACGGACACAAGCATCTTTTCACCCTAAACAGTTGTTGACGCTTCCTGGAAGGGAACGCGCAAAATGAACATGACTGTGGGCTGCTTCACCAAAAAGATAATCTAATCACACGTCGCAAATTCTTTGAGAAAAAGGTCAAGTCTGTCAAAATTCAAAGAGTAACTTTGGTGAATGATGTAATGCGAGTGCACGGAAAGCGCTAGAATTCTACCAGCCCATTCAAAAGCGACGAGTCGGAGCTGCAGCCTATTCACATCTAAATCATCTTGATGCGGGATTCTTGTTGTCTTCCGAGGAAGCAGCTGCCAGCAGCTCTTCAGACACCAGCCGACTGACCTTGAGGAATTTAAGTCAGCCCAGCTGCTGCTTCTTCTTCTTCTTCTATCTTCTTCTTGTTCTTCTCAGTTGGTTCAAGTTTGACCTCGCAAAGCCGAATGCGCAAATTGATTTGGCGTGAAAAGTTTGATCCTTCATTTTTGAGTTTGTCAAGGGACCCTCCTCGGAAGCTTTTTGCTGATTCAAGGTTGGATTGAAAAATATGTTAGCCTCCATTCAGTCAGCTCTCGTAAAAGCGTACAAGATAGGTCGCGCCAGGGGGCTCGTTACACACAGAGGTGTGTGTGTAAAATATGAGCGTGAAAATTCCCACACAAAGTATGGGACTGTCAATTTGGACTTGTGCGGGAATTTACGCACAATTAAAAAGAAAACATCATTTCTACTTGTCCTTTATATTGATGCTGACCCTTCTCCCTTAAAAAAAAAGAAAATTAAAAAAAAAAAAAACACCTAATCTACTATGAATTTTGGGGGGAGGACTGGACAATTAAAAAGGAAAAAAAAGTACCGTATTTAAAATAAATTTGACAAATTGGTCCATCTTCTTATTAAAGCCATCTCCTCATGGTGTGAAAAAGACTCTGGAACTGAATAGGAAAAAAAAAAAGTCCCTCACTATTTAAATGAGGCGGAACTGCACTCCCAAATCACAGTCATTTAAACCAGTGTGACAGGTTGATAACATTGGAATGGTTTAGCATAATACATGTCATTTAAAACATTACCACAGTAAAACTGTATAAGCTTGGTATTGTTTTATCAAAAGACTTTTTCATTTATAATTTTATTCAGAAAAGCCTTGCGGTATGATAACATCAAATCATGGTTTTTCCCTTTTCATGTAGTTACATAAAACTAGTCTAGCAGATACTGTAAAATCTCAGTTTTAAATTCCACTTTTAAAAAAAAATGAATTTGTTCAACTTTAATCAACTGCCTTTGATCTTTGCGTGGGAGCGACACTAAAACTGATGTTTATTTGCGGGAGAAGCCAATTGAAATTCTGATCGAGCATGTCCATGTTAAAGTAATCTCGCTGACCCATATCCAAAAACAAAAGCTGAAATGCCAGCACTATCATTTCTTAAAAAGCACCAACACTTGAAAGCTTCCTTCTATTTTATGAGGTTACCCTGAGTTATAGCCGTGTTTAAGGCGGGACGGCAACGCGCAACAACAACGTGGCGTCAATGTGCTTCTCATGTGCTTGCATCAAAACCATCAGAGCTGTGAGGTGTGGAAATAGAAGCTTCATATTTGATGTGGCGGGAAAGGGCATCCAGGAGAGATAAAGGGCACCTGCTCACCCTGCAGCATAGGCTATACGAGCATGTGCTGTAAACACGCCATTTGAGCAAGTTTCATCATGATGATATTGACCCTTGTGGCGTTATGTTACAAATTATGGAAATTCTTTAGATTTATTTTATGATATCATAAAAGAATCAATGGGAAAGAAAAAACGCTAGAGGGCTAATATTTCCAGTAGATGAATAAAACATATAAAATTTAAAAATGCAAAGATTATGACATTTTTATTTGATTGCAGCTGGATGTGCTAGATTTAGTCTACAAAAATCATCATTGTCCAAATTTTGGACCTTATGAAACCATTAAAATGACAATTGTTGAGATGCATTTTAAAAGGATTTACATTGATTTTCCCGTGATTGATGCAACATTTCCTTGAGCAAACTATATCAGCAGACAGAAAATTCTTTGTTGACTTGTGTTTCACTTCAAGACAGTAGGTGGCGGTATCATCATCACATCAAAAACTACAAAGACAGACCGCACCATGCGTCGATTTTTTGTGGGCGTTAATAAATGTAGATAGAACTGATGCCACTGAGCAATTTTCAGTGGTTGAAGGAAAAAAAAAAAGTAAACATTATACCTTTAAAAGCATTTACAAAGTTAGGAAAAAAATGTAACATGTTTAGTTGGCAAAGTGTGTGTACAAAGGTTCTTGTTTAGTATAAATAACCACAAACCTCATAAAAGTAACTATTTTGAAAATTTCAACAGGCTTTAAAGTGATGATGAAAACCATTATGATGACAACTATAACAGGAATAAATATGAAATAATATGGATAAATAAAGTAACAAAACTGCACTGTTTTTAATTGTATTATAATAAAAAAAAAACTGCTTGAAAAAAACAATTTCGACTTAACGGGTGAGGTTTTAGTTGAAACGTTTGATCTCACAACACGCGCTAGCTGGATTAGCTGTCATTGCTAGTCTAAAGCTGGGAGGGCTTTGTTACCATAGTTACGGACTGTCGCCCACCTGTTGGGCAACCTCAGCGGCAAAACCGAGACTGATCAAATGATGGTGATGCCGTCGCTCAATGACCACAACATTACCTTCGCTCATGAGCCCGTTTATTCTAATTACTACTGCTAGTGCTGTTTTTACTACTATACTTAAGGGGGGGTGGGGGACGGGGGGGGGGGGGGGGGGTCTTTACGATATGTTATAAGTGGCTCCACTGTGTAAACAGGGCATTCTGTCTAATAATGCATTTTTGTAGTAAGAAGATAGCAGCATAAATCCACCTGATTTTTTCCAAACCTGGGGGCGGCCATTTTGACATTTGCTGTCAACTAAAAATGATGTCACTGTTAAGTAACAGCCAAACTCAGGTGTGCCAAAATTGGTTGTTACCTGTGAAAAATAGTTTATTATCTATTTAACTAATTGAATAACAAATGTGTGCTTTTACGTAGAGAATAGACATTCCGTATATTTTCTTTTTTTCCAAAGTATTTTCAAGGGTTATGCTAAGAGATGTTGACAAAATTGCAGGGACTAAAAGAGTTCATTATGGACAAAATATTACCATTTTATTACTGAAAAAGTATAAATAAGTTGACTTGCTTGAAATGCTACATATAAGTACTGTATTATTATGGACTCTAAACTTTTTTTCTCATGATTTGAGCCCAGCGGCTTATAGTCCTATGCTAGCCAAAAGGAGACAATCTAGCGGTAAAGGAAACGTGTGTATCCTTTCGCGGTGTGGATTTATGGAACAACTATGAAATAGAATTGAAAAGATATGAATCAATGGCTGTGCTGAAATTGTTTAAAAATGTGATAATGTGAACAATTGAACGATTGTTTTAAATTGAATGATTGTAAATAATTGACTGCAAATAATCTGTTTATATGACAACCCTAATGTACAACTTTTACAAGTAGCATTTCTACTGCATGTATCAAGTTTACTTAGCATTTAGGATATCAGAGAAGAAATGTTGCCACCCGCTCCTTCAAGTTTTTATTTGTTCGAGCTGCTATTAGATCTGTTGCAATGGCCGTTTTTGGGTGAGATGTGCCCGCCCCCTCAAAACCGTCTAATTTCGACAAGACTCCTACAGTTCACAAGACAACTGGGATTTGTAAACAAAAAAAATAAAGTGGCGGCTCGTTGGCGCAGTGGTTTCCAAGTCGGAATTCAAACCACCTGGCTCCGGCTTTCCTGTGCGGGGTTTGCATGTTATCCCCGGGCCCGGCGCTCCGGCTTCCTCCCACACTCCAAAAACATGCATTGCAGTTTGTATAGGACACTCTAAATTGTCCTCAGGTGTGATTGGGTGCATGCGTGGTTGTTTGTCTGCGACTCTAAAGAGGATAAGCCACTCCGGAAAATGGGTGGATGGATGGAGAAACATCAAGCGCAAGGTATCGTTCCAAAAGTCAAATCCGAGATTCCAAGTCGTCTGACACCACTTTCAATTTCGTCGGCTCGCTCTCCCACTGTTTGTATTTGCTGTCCGCATGCATTTGTTTGTTTCCCCTCATTCCAAACTTTAGAGGAGTATTGATTTCGTATCCCACCGCTAACGTTAATCCGCATCAATGCCGCTTCCTCCACGCTCTCTCGCCGTTGCGCCGGCGCTACGAAAGGTCACCGTCGGCATTGTTTACACAGAAGCAGACGAGCCGGCCGAGGCTGACGTGTTGACGTGACAGAAGGCGCTCGCGCCAGATGATTCAGGCGAGCGGTTTAGCGCATCACAGGGAGTTTGGACTCAAAAGTATACCTTCCATCGGAGTCCAAACACTGTTTAGTGTTTTGTGTTTGGAGCCAGATGCAAACGCAGAGCAAGTACCTGACTGTACAAATCAATATTTGTTGCTTGGGAAAGCATTCTTGTTTATTTTTCAATCCCACCCTCTGTGCTCTGCTGCACAGCACAGTTCAAACTGCATTTTTTTTTGCTTTATTCCCCAGTGGTTTGATGCATTCTTTTTTGTCTGGGTTGCTTTGAAATGGCGTGTTTAAGTGCTTTATGTTTTTTTGTACTAGTAAATGGCTCGATTTCTATGGCGTTATATTTGTGCCACAATTACGCGCGTGCGGAAAAAAATTTTGAGCGTTGAAAATAAAATTGAGCGAGCGAAAACAGATTTTGAGCGCAGAGAAAAAGTTCTTAAAAAGAAGTTTCTCGCTCCAAATTCCTTTTTGCTCGCTCGCAATAGCATTCTCGCGCTCAACATCTCGCTCTCGTTCGCGATACTCCTCCCTCCCTCGCCCAACATCGCGTTTGCTCAACATCGAGCTCTCGCTCGCTCGAGTCATCCTCTGCGCTCGATCAAATCTGCTCACGCGTTACGTTTGTGCCACAAAACCAGCCAATCAGAGCTTGTAAAAGCACATTGATTGACAGCTTGGTATCCAAGAGAATTTCTTTTTCTGTGTTCAAACTCCATCGGCTCTTGTCAAACTCTTATCATTACGTGCTCAATAGTTTTTTTCTTGCTCTCAAAATCTGTTTTCACTCGCTCAGTTTGATTTTCTCCGCTCAAATTATTTTTTAGCGCGCTTGTAATTGTGGCACAAATATAACGCCATAAATTTCGGGATGTCATAAATCTATAGCACAGAGCAGTAAGGAGAGTACGAGATTTCATACAAGATCTCGCGAGATTAGAATGTCATGAGATTTCTTGTGTGTGCACTGCAATTTCAAAATAAAACCTTACAACACCAAACAATAATAATGATTCAAACGCCTTGATATGTCTCTATTTTGAAGTTGATCCCGCAAGGATGTTTCGGCAATTGCTAACTTGTCTCACGGACTGTTGCTCACGATTCAACATGACGTTTTTAAGGTATTTAGTTGCAATTTAATTAAAAAAAAAAGTTCAATATTTTGTTGGATAAGAATTATTCTTGTAAATTCTTAATTCATCTTGGCATTGATCCAAACAGTCTTTTATTGTAATCAAGAGGTATTTTTTTCCCATTCTTCAGTACTTTCCAGAAATGGTACTTATTGTTAATTTCTGATGGAAAAGTTTGACTGTCGTATCTGATTGTTGTGTAGACATTCCCTTTAGTGCAGCTCCATCTAGTGGATGCATAACGCAACCTCAGTCACTACTGTAGCTTCTATTCTGTGCACCTTAAATGTGATTTTTTTTTTCTTAAATAGTCCATTGTTGAAGGTATGGCTTAATATTTATCCAAATACCAAAATACTTGTTAGCTGCTGCTCTACAGAAGAAATACGAAGTACTCTTATATTTTTCAAATCACCTGTCAAAATTGCCTACTAATACTCTCACTCCACTCTATTGAAACCTATTTCAGGGTCACACAAAATCACAGTCTGCGATCAGCTGAGTGTTTGGAGTAAATAACATTAAGAAACGTACAAGTAGAGAAAAACCGCTGATATCTCTTTAAAAAGCCATTTTACTCTTTGGTTATAATATATTAGGGAAAGTGTTTTCAAATGATATGCAATTACTTCAGCCAACAACTTCGCATGAATGTTGAGCCGAGGTAATGGTCACAATAAGAGGCACGCAAGGTCGGTTCTTTGTCCTTCTTAAGAAGGACAGCAATAGTGGCTGGTCTTAAAGTGACAATTAACAATTTTCCAAGGATTCATTGAGTGCAGACAAAAGTAGCGGCGACAATTGGACGATATTTTCTTACTTTGCACTTGTGTTGACTTGAGTCCACTCACAGTGTCTGAAGGCTGCAACGCGCGTTGAGCTTTATAACAGTGTGCACAAAGAGTGAGAAAGTCATCATGAAAATTGTATTTCGAGGAAAAAAAGCCCATTGACAGAATTTTTGATTAATTCTTAGAAATTCGACTGGGCTAAATTGCACATTGATGACTGCTGTACTCCCATTTTCGCCAGATGTGACCGCCCAACTATTGATTCGTACACAGTGTATAAACAACGGCATCATTGGAGCGGCCATAATAAAGCTCGTTCTTGAGGGACTTGCCTTGAAACATTGAGAAATGAATGGAGGTCTTACTGGATGTGTTTGTAATTTGTATTATAGACAAAATGGTGCAGGATTTATCGCTGCTGACTTCATGAATTATTGCAGAGGAAGCGGCTCTTAATGCACCCTCAAACCTCGAGGGAAGCTGCGATTCTCCACTGTCTAGCCGGGGGTAAATATTCCATCCCTTCTTTTCATGTTGATTGCCATCAACTGGGCCCGCCGGCACTAAGCGGTACAAGCTAGGAACTATGTTAATGTAGTACACATTGTCACGACTAGCTTTCAAAGAAAATCAAATGATGTCGGCGGATCATTTTTTTGTCATATTAGTCAGCATATTTGAGCTGTTTGTCTGAGTTCAGTAAATCACGGAAAGCCTAATGTGTAATGCATATCAGTGTGTGTAATGCATATCACTAATGTTACGTGATTAAAACGTTAACGGTAGAACGGAAAACTGTTGCTGGTTCTGGATCAAGTATCTACAAAATCTATATATCTATAGTAAAATGTTGCTATTTTTGCTATAATTGATTTGAGGGCTAAATTACCTATGAAACACATTTTGCCAGTAGCTGCCACTTGAAGATGACATTGCATGTGCTCAAGGCTCAGGTAACGGCCAATCATGGGTCAGCTTGTGAACGTCACATGACCGATCCCAGAAAACAGGTTAGCCGTGATTGGTTGTTATTCAAGATTCAAGAGTTTTGTTGTCGTATGCATAGTAATACCACAAAAATGGAATTCCTATTCTTTTCACTTCCCCGAGCAGACTACATTCCATAATTGAGTAAATAATAAGGTAGGCAATAAAAAAATCTGGCTAACAGTTGCTTTAAAGTTATTAAACGTTGACAAAATACTAAAAATTGACGTTTTAACTGCTGAAATGACTAAAAAAGTCCAAAATATTGACTTTTTCACTGCTGAAATGACTGAAAAAGTAAAGTATCACTTTAAAATAAAATTCTAAAAGTATCCCGGGAGTTCAACACAAGCTAGACCAATAAGACAAATTTGCCATATAAATAAATATTACTTCAAACAATTAAATAATTTTATGAATAATGTACACAACAAGCTTAAATTTTTAAAAAAGGGTTCAAAAATAAATAAATGGTCTACTATAGGATTTATAATAATAATAATAATAATAATAAATTATATTTGTATAGTGCTTTTTTAGACACTCAAAGTCGCTTTACAGTAATACAAAAATTGTAAAAGTAGTACACTTAAAAACAATCAAAGACACAGTGTATACATTTACCGTGTATTTTCCGTAGATGGTTTGTGTTAAAGAAGAAGCGTTTCTGCCTATGTCATCTGTCGTAGGCAGAGCAGAGCTGAGCAGAAATTGCATCCAAACTCTAATAGTCAGGCGAATGAACACGTGTGCAATGCCACACTAGTTTCACGGCCAAATATAGATGCTTCCCATGAGTATTGCACTGTAATTAATGATTAAACAAGCATTTTTGTTTTGTTTGTTTTGTAAAGATCAGCTCTAGGGGGAAAAGAGGAAGATTCTAGTAAGCAAGAACCAAATTCGACTAATTTTGTGCCCCGTATGCAGTAATATTTTATAATTAGTCGTATGGTTCGTATGAATGATAAACTCGAGGTCTGATCGGCTGCAATGATTGACTTGCTTGTGACAAAATGGTGTCACCGCCACTTCTTACATATGATTTCACGAGAACAGCAAGTGTGTGGCCGTGATGAGAAAAAATTGGGGCGTTCGTCACGGCGCTTGAAAAGTGCCAGAACGCGCAGAACTTGCCGACTGTTAATCACGTAACTTTGTGTTGAGGTCACAACAGAAGTTGGCGCCGCTTAAAATGGCCCGCCGTTTGACTTTGCTCAGGTGTGCCGTGCCAGTGTTAATTGCACACTGATTGAATACATCTGCACAGGGAGAATCGGCGTTAGCTTTAATTAAATTATAACCGCTTTAATGGCATTCGCTGGTTTCGCTCAGGATGCACCTTGAGGAAGGCAACGCTTCGTTGAGCTGGAATCACACCATCAAGGCGAGTGATTACAATCATACAACGAAATATTCGTAATTATGCTGTTGTTTAAACAAAGGCGGCATGGTGAGCGAGGAATCTCCGCAAGACATTCTAGAGTACAAATCTGTAAAAAAAGAAAAAAAAAAGGAAAAAAGTCTCTCTCTCTCTTGCTCTCTCTCTCTATCTCTCATATACATATATGTATATGTATATGTACTTATATCTTGTATCGTATATCTTGCCAAGCCGCCCCCAGAAAAGAGAAAACTTTTCGTGCCCTCCACTCGACGCAAATACCGCAAATAAGATTATTATCTATGATGATATGTATAATTACCCCTGAACATGTATCTTTTTTGACATTGACAAAAGAAAATCTAAATCAACTGTTAATTTTATACAGGTTACAGCTTAGTCTAAAATTGAACAAAAACAACAACAAAACTAATGCTAAGTCTAATTATATATATATATATATATATATATATATATATATATATATATAATATATATATATATATATATATATATATATATATATATATATATATGTATGTATATATATATATATGTATGTATATATATATATATATATATATATATATATATATATATATATGTGTGTGTGTGTGTGTGTGTGTGTGTGTGTGTGTGTGTGTGTGTGTGTCCTTGGTTTTTACTACATGGTGGGGACCAAATCCTAGATTTTACTGTCTATGTGGGGACCTCTTGAACTTGTGGGGACCGTTTTGAGGGAACCCACAAGTTCATACGCCTTTTTGAGGGTTTTGAGGGTAGAGGTTACGGGTAGGCAATCTGTTGTTATAGTTTTACACATATATATATATATATATATATATATATATATATATATATATATATATATATATATATATGATCTGTGTGTTGTAATATTTAGCTGTAATTAAAGTGTATGATGCCGACCCTGTGTTGAGGTCGCTTATTCAAAGCCTTTGAGTTTTGTCACCTCGGCCTAGTTTCTCCACTGGCGTGCACTTAGCTACTCATTCCACTCATTAAATGTTCATCTTTAGCAAAACACATCCTGTGGATTATTCAAGCATCTGCTCAAAACCTTGACCCGTTTCCAATTCTCCGCCTTGACGGTGAAGGAATCAATAGCGCCGAGCTGAGCAACTCTGGTTTATTTATTTGATTTTTATTTTATTTATTTTCAACTTAATGATGCAAGGCTTGGCAAAAGCAACACTTTGAAATGGGCCTTGTTAAATCTGCTATTTTTATTAGTGGCCGTGGACTACAAAAAGGGGAGCACTTTAAATGCTGAATTCAGTGTTGCTTTTTATTGCGTTGGGAGCATTTGTGGACTTTGCAATTCTACCAATAGAATACGGCTTTCTTACTCTTGTTCTGTAGAAATGGTAGACAAAATTTTTCTTTCAATGTATTTCATCACTGCGTATTTGTATTCCTGTTTGTTTCCGTTGCTCAACGCGGGGGTTATAATTAATACGAATGAATGAAAGGAGAGGCCACTGCAAATTTGATTTTCCCATTGATTTTTTTTTAAACTATAGGTTACTTATTGTCTTTGTTTATTTCCAATGCTTACCAATTGATGAAAGGAGAGATCACATAAATCATTATTAACACATTGCACATATGCATATGCCGAGCATGCTGTGGCTTTTTCTGGCTATGCTTTATTTATGCTAGTTCAGTTTATACCTATTGTGCAAGGTGGCAGTCCATCATGAATAATTGGCAAGAAGATGATGCGTACGTCGCGCATGTGCCATGTGCCGACGCATAACACATCACGCTGTACGCGCTTTATTTTTAAACTGAATTATTTCTTGTCACCATGTTTATTTTTGCTTTAAACGGTGGCAACAACTGGCACACGGGGGACATGCGGCGGTTAGCATGAAAAATGCTAATGCTTCTTTTGTTGTGAGATAAAGTGATTAAACAACATAAGCTCCAAAGTGGTTGACAAAACTCCATCATAAATCACGCTCATCTCATCAGATGTCCAAGAAAAACTGCATTTCCAAATGAAGTCTAACCTGGAATACCTTGGGGCTAAACGTATTAATTTCTAAAACCATCCAAAGTATGACTACACTTTTTTAATAGGTTAAAAACTGTCTGGTTGGGCCTTTGATCACCAGGAAGTCACTCGCCGCCACCGTTCAAGACACATCAACGTTTCTTTGAACGCGAGCCGGCGCCCCGTTCGTCGTATTCACCAGCGTGTCGTCATTAATTAATAAAGCATGCCTGAAGTGGCTTTCATCTCTTTTATTAGCCTGGCGCCGTTTCTTCCACAGACGCTGGGAATAGGGCGGTAATGGAAATAATCGCCATGTGCCGTGTCATGTGTGTGTGGTGGGTGTTTTGAAGGGGGGGTGCCCCCCCCAACATGTTGAGTTTGCCATTTTTAGGTGGCTAATGTGATATATTGCGCTTATTGGTGATGTTACGTTCATTAACAAACCGAGTGCGCCTTATAATCCGGCGCGCCTTATAGTGTGGAAAAATACGGTAATCAAGAGGTATTTTTTCCTATTCTTCAGATTTATACTTTATACACAAATCTTTATTCTTAATATCTTATTTTTTTAATCATGACTGACTTATCTAAATGTTGTGTTGACATTCCCTATAGCGCAGTTCCATCTAGTGGATGCATAGTGCAACCTCAGCCACTAGTGTAGCTTCTGTTCTATGACCCGTATAATGCAATGCACTTTCGGCCCTAAGGTGTACTGGATTATAGGGCGCACCCTCAATTAATGACATTTTCAAACTTTTTCAATCACAGTATAGTAATACTCAAAGTAATAACAATAGTAACTGAAATAATAACTCTAAACTCTCAATAGCATAATAACTCAATGTCAATATGACCAACCTTGTTAAACTGTAAACAGGTAAAGCTTACTTTATCAGTTCATTCCCCATCTTCCAATCCCAATCTCAATATTGATCCATATATAAGGCACACTTGATTATAAGGCGCACCCTCAGTTTTTTCAAAAAAATATGTTTTTTAGGTGTGCTTTATAGTGCGGAAAACACAGTACATTAAAAGACTCCTTAGATCAATGCCAAGAGGAATCAAGAGTATAAAAGAAAATAATTTCAATTAAATATGAAATTTACAATTTTTAATAGAATTGCAACCGAAAACTTGAAATTTATTCTTTTGTTGATTCATAAACAGTTTTAATATATAATCCCTACCAAAGTCCCTTAAAGTCAATTTGTGAAATAATCATTTATCCCCCCCACATACTTTATTTGATCTAGCGCTCAATGTCATGAAATTAAAAACGGCTAAAACGTGATTGCTGAGAGCAGGACTGGCCGCAGGGCGTGGCTTAGCTCGTCAAATCAGATGTCAAGCGTACACTGCTAAGCCTGCCCCTCTTAATTTACTGTCTTTAATCCCTCCCTCATCTGATTGATCAATAATACATATCACTCATTTAAGTTACATTTCAGAGAAATTGCATATCAGGGTGTCTATTTGACTAGAAAATAAACTCTTATTTGGTAGTCCTCACTATGGGGACCATGATATGGAATACAATTATCCTGGTAATTATAATGACAATATTATTTCATCCATGTCAATGCGTTGGCTTTAGAAACAGGATTTGATGAGAAAAGTTTTGCATTTTTCAAGTCAATACTGTCTTTGGACACTCATTGAATATTGAACGTGTTTTTTTTCTTGGTTGTTTTTTAGCACAGGATGCTTGGTGACAGTTGCGTTCCTTACACGTCACGGAAACGGTGCATTTGATGTCACGCATGAGTAGTCATGCTCATTTGCATATTTATAGCAGGAAGACAGCCAGTGTGTGTACTAGCATCGGTCCAGCTGGAATCACATTTCAACGCCTCTATTTTTATTTATTTATTGATGGGAGGGAGGGACATAAGCAGCTCAGATTTGTCCCAGTTATGGATTATTGCTCACAAATTAAATAAACTAAGAGGTTTTTATAATGGCAGTTTAGACAAACGTCATATATGCCATTTGGAGCGAAGACAAGCTGCTCGTGTTCTCCTCCGAGTGGCGAAATATTTTCTCCGTGCATAAATGCTTGTTTGCAGTGCTCAAATTGCGCCGCACCTGCAAGAGATTTACAGCAACAACATAAGTGCACTGTGGCGCTTTGTATAGATATATATATGACTAATTATTGCACCATATGCAAAATAAATAGTGCATTATATGATGAAAAACAAGATCAAATAACCCAAAAGACATTTACTCACTATACAATTGCAATATTTTGCTAAATTTTTGTACAGAATCATGTTGGGAATGAAGTGGAGAATGACACTGGACTCTCAGTGTGGACGGAGGAGAAGGCTACACTGGTTCTTCATGTTCCTCCTGCTCTTCGCTGCCGGAGGACTGCTTCTCTTTCTCCAGCAGCTGGACCAGTCGGAGAAAATGCCCCAACGAGCTGGTGAGTTTTTCACAATCAATAAAAGGAGAAAAAAATGAATGGAAGGCTGGCGGCTGTTTGGCTTTCATGCACCGTAAATGTCACGGATTGTTAGTTCAGCCTATTAAAACCTGCGATGTCAATCACTGCTACATTCATTATTTGCCTGAGCACAGAAAAGATAAAACAAAACAACTTAAAAAAAAGATAATACAATTACTCCTGCAAAAAAACCCAAAAACAATTCATAATATGACTACAGCGATACTTCCGCTTACGAAATTAATTAATTTCGGAAGTAATTTTTAAATATGAATTTTTCATAAGTTGAGAAGCTCTTTACATTGAAATAGTCTAATCTGTTCAAAGCCCCCCCAAAACTGCTCCTAAACCCTTTAAATTAATATGATTAAAAATACATTTTCAAAATAACACTGACACACACAGATTGTTAGAATACCGCACAAACACAACAGCAATTTGCTTGTTTACAAATACTTGGCAAGAGTCTGCTGACAAGTAAAATGAAAGATCAAACCTCAAATCCATTCTTGGATAGCATTTTCTTCTGTCTCCCATTGTCTATCAGGAGATTTTCCCACCGATGGCTAGTAAAAAAAAACTGCAGATAAGCCGCACTGGACCATAAGCTGCAGGGTTCAAAGCAAGAGAAAAAAGTAGTGGTTTATTGTCTGAAATTTATCCATTGAACATTTTCAAGTCTCATGTCATGTATTCAGAGATCGAGCGAAAAGATAGGACGTCCTCCATTAAGCACACTGGGACACAACCAAGAAATGTCCTTAACAGTGGACACGAACGAATAAGCTAACTATCAGAGGATACACATGGAGCTGCCTTGACTTAATTTAAACTCACTTAGTGCACACAGATTTAAAAAAAACAACAACTTTTGACACAGACTAGCAAATGTGTATAGATGCTGATACATACAGTAACGGGATCATACATACTGTATAAGAGAGGGAGTCATGCATTAGTTAGCAATACACACACATGTGCACTCAAACACGACAAGCATGCTTGCATAGCCAGTTTTTTTTTCCCCTAACATGGGTTCTATCCAGTTGTTTATGGCCTGCTCGCCAAATCTGTCACTTTTTAACGTTCCATCCGGGTGTCTCTGAGGTGAGTGTTGCCATGGCAATGGAGGGGGGTTCATACACGTCAAGCCTTTGTGCTCAGGCAGAGATGCCAGGTGCAGTGCGTATTATGACTTTGAAGCAGTAGTGATGGCAATCTTGCGACGTTGAAACCATGGAACCACTGGGAAGAAGTCAATTGTTTTTTTTGTTGTTGTTTTTTTTTTTTTTTTTTGGACAATCTGTTCTATGTGCTCCCACTGAACACTGTACAGTGTTTCCTCATTTTTCGCGGTGCATGGAGACGGGAATGCATCCACAATGCATCCACAAGCGTAGTGCTTTTTAGAGTCACGAAGACCCCATAAATGCATGAATCCATAAATGTAGGATGGCAAGCAAAAACTTGTTTAGTTTTGAAAAAAAGTGCCATCATTTCCAGTGGAAAAAAAGATCGAGTATTAACAGGCTGTTAGACTGTTTCAGACTCTACCTTAGGACTGACTGTTCTCAGGGTCTCGGCCATTTTGTCACTTGTTGACAACATCGCAGTGCCAAGTCTCAGGCGACCATTAGTGCTCATCGGTTTTGGGTTTGGTCATGTGACGTTTGCAATCTTATTCTCACTGGACAATGTTCACATTATTTTCTAAAGTGTCACCCTCGAGACAAGGTTTTACCCGTCCTCCCATCCCGCATTGATTCGTTTGTTGTCGACAAAGAAAATTCTGATGAGATAGCACAGCGTGATGCCCGAGCACTAAAAAATCTGCTTCCCCAGCGAGTCTCGGTGCATCGAACGGCGCTCAGTCGTGAATCTACAGCACAGCAACTCATTTTGAATATTTGAGCGGTGTCATACTCTCCCACTCTGGACAAGAGCCACTCAGACAAAGTGGAATCTCCATACCGCTAATACGCCTGTGATTGCCACATGCTTTCTGATGCAGAAAAAAAAAAAAATGAGGGCCCACTCGTTGTGAAATGAAACACACATACAAGGACACAGACGGACACAGGTTTTGTAGGAAATATGAGAACCGTTGCAAATATGAGGCTCTCTTTGAGATTGAGATTGTAGAAGGAGAGCAAGGCAGATGCTGTGAGAAATCACTTGTCATGCCAGCAAAGTTCCAGCCATCCATTCATTTTCTAGGTGTGACTTGGGGCCAGAGGCGGAGTACATGAAGTACTGAGTGCCAATTGTAGGGCTCATTTAGATAAGCAAGGGTTCAGACTTACTGTACGTACCCTTTGATCTAAGGCTGTCACTATTTAATCTTTTTAAAATCGATTATCCCATCAATTGTCCACCCACCCCCTCCCACTAAAAACATTAAAATTGATTTATTTAATTGCATTTCACTAAGGTTCCACGTTAGGTGAAATTAGTGGATAAAATTACTCATTATTTGTTATTGTGAGGGGATAGCGCCTCATTTATTAGCTTCTATCAAATATCCCTTTGTTAACTGGGTAGCATTAGCATGCTAGTGGTTTGTATTCTTGTGCTAGCGATTACCATTTAAAGAAAACAAACACTTACTAGTTAAGTTAGTTCACACTTACATATTGTTACATGTACGTTACACATGTGATAGTGTCCTTAAAGTCACATAGAGATGCTGCTTCAAAAAGATTGCATGAGGAAACAGTTGAGCTGCTGTTAGCTAGTATGAGGTCAATAACTTCCTGTTCTTCTTCTTCCTCTTAATGAGCAGATTGGATTTATTTCTTGCTTGGATTAAACAGCCCTTATGCGTTTTGGGAATTTCTTTACTTTTTTCTTTTCTTATTAAAGAAAATTCATTGATGACTCAAGCAATTTTTTAAAGTTGATGCTGTTAAAATTCTGCAAAAAGTGCTGAATGAGAAAACGTTCCTTTTTCACCATTTTAGTTTCGATCAATACTGGAAGAAATTGAAAGGAATCAGACAAGTTCATCTTTAAAAGAGACAGTAAAAAGTGGGTCCAAATAATGTAAAAACAACAGACTTCTGTTTCTTTTAGTAGACACGTGCTTCAAATGTCACTAAATGAAACTTCTTTTGGCGCCTGTATTTACAAAAAAAAAAGTGCTACATAGTCTAGTTTAGGTTCTGTGAGTCATTGGATGTAACTTTTGATTGTTGGACAGTGCGGCAAAGTGCAAAGTCAACTTTTCTTGCACGCCTACTGCAGGGGGCTGCACTTTTCGTATATCTTTTTTTTTTGTCATTGCTTCCAGCAGCGCAGATCTTAGAGCATTAGTCTGATGTGATGTGTGTGTGGTGCGTTGGCAAAACCCCCCAAAATAAATATCCACAGGCAAAGCTCGTTCACAGCAATATGCACTTTATCAGTTATACCTCATTACAAGGACGACAAAAACAATGTTAACATAGAACCGGCTCTCCTGTATGATTCACAGCTAGCTTACAGTACAATGCTTTGAGCTTATGTATTTTACAGTCATTATCCATCCTTTCTTTTTCAAATCCACTGCGGTGGTGTATAAAGGCAAAAACCGCAACTTTCTTTGTGCAAATACTTCAGAATCTGTCACTGTGGAGAGGACGCAAGGCTTAATTGCTGCAAATGCCAAAGACAAACTGAAACAAACCCCGCAATGATAAACTAATCTGTTCTTTTCCGCCACTGCAAAACATTGAGCGTTCCAGCCAATTAGCATCAGCCATTACCGCAATGCTATTAGGCAAATACGTGGAAAGCCTCAAACAATGCAAGAAGGAGACGAAGAAGACGCCGCAGTGAAAAGTGTGTCTAGGGTTGTACAATTTAGATTGTTGACACAAATTTTGGCACAAACATCGCAAAAATGCTTTATCCGGGATGCCACATGACATTGGCTGTATTCTAAATTAATTTAAATGTAGGTTGTTTTATTGCTTTAATATTTTACTATGGCTAACACAATTTGCACTTGTTTAACAGAAAGATTGTGAAATTAGGCTAAATCTTGGACTCTTTAAAGATAATTTGTTTCAAGGGAGATATAAAGTCGAGTTTGCTAGCCATATTAAGTAGTGCAATTTAGTAAAGCTGCGCTTTGCAGGAGCCCCATTGCAAACTCGTTGCTTTCATTAAAGCGATAATTTACTTATTTAGCAATTTTCTGCAGTAAAAAGGTTCATATTTTGTTTAATTACATAAGTAAAATGTTTGTTGTGTAAAATGTATACTTTTAAAAGCATTTTTCCTCTTACCAAATGAGTTATAGAAAAAATATGACATGTTTACCCCTAAAATAAATTTATTATGCCTTTAAGTGGTAAGTGAACTAAACTTTGCACATTAATGTTTAGTAGTCTTTCCTCCTGGCTCACAATTATTACTGCAAGTGTTTGCAGTAACAGTTCAAGTTAAAAAAAAATAATCATGGCAAAATCCCAATATGAATACAGTAAAAAAAAAAAAAGAAGAAAAAGTGATTTACTGAACCGGCAATAACTGAACCCCACGGGTGGACCGAACATTTAAATTTTCCTTTTTCTCCTTTCAATAGAGAGTTGTTTGTTGCTCTGCCAACTCAAGAGTGCCGCTGAAAATCGATTCCGAATCCAAACAGAGTTTCTCCAGCGTACTGATTGTATTCAATGTCAGAGCTTCCACTGTATTTAAAGTAAAAAACAAAAAACACAGCAGGTGGAAAATAAAGGAACCGGAGCCCCACCTGGCGCTAACTGGCAGATTGTTTATCACTCCGAATTAAAACTTTAGCCCTTCGCCAAAGGTCTGATAATCCCTTAAGCTTTGTCTGTTTACATAGTCCAATTTAGCCGTCTCTTAATGTAATTAAATTGCGCTGATGACCCTTGGAGCAGCCGAGCTGGCCTGTATTTGAACATGTTCCAACTTGGGACTCACTGAGGGAGGGAAGAAATTCCCACTCTTTCAAGTCTGCACAAAGCTCCTTTAATAAAGCCTGTTTGTGTTGTGCTGGCACTATCCTCGCTATTCCCTCCTGAGTAGGAAGATCATTGGAAAGCAATACCGGGCCAGCCAAGTCCATCACAAACCCTTAAATACAATTTTGCTCCCAAAACAAAGAAATGGGGTACCGGGGAGGAGGAGGGGGGGGTGTCTCTTAGGAGTTTACAAGCTTACCCGCCGAGAACGTAAAAGCATCCCGCTCAGCCTTTCGATCACATGTCATCTGCGGGTGTGGACGTATGCCAGGAACGATTACGGCAGCCTTGATTTCATAGAGAGGAAATCTGAGAGCTTCTAGGAGTGCCTGAAATGTAGAAAAAAAATGAAAAGCAGGTTTTTTTTTTTCATCTGTGGGTATCAGGTGCCTGCATCGCTGTCTCTCCGGCGTCTCGCTGTCCCGGGTCATGTCAATCGGATTTAGAATGTGGAGTCGGCATCGAGGCAACCGCCAGGTCTCGTGGTTTTTCCATTAACGTTAATGCCCGCAGCTCTGCCACCGGAGCTTTGCGGGCGTAATCTCATTTTCCCTTGCTGCCATCTTATACTGCTCGCCAATGACTTCCATATGCCAGTCATACAATTACATTTGTCATTTTTCTGTGACGCTCAGCGCTCGCCGAGGAAAAAAATACACACCAAAATTCATGGACATGGACAACTCCCCTCCTTTGAGATTTCTCGTTCGTGCACAGCATGAGATCTACTTTCTTTTGGCTGTTGTTTTTGACATGGGTTACACAGGAGACTGCACTTGCTTGTTAACGCCGTGCATGACAGCGAAACGCCACCAAACGTGATGAGAACTTCAAATTAAACTTTACCATACCAAATAATATAACGTTGCCGAAAGAGCGTTGTGGCAATGACTAACTTGACTCATGATCATCTGCAAAATCCTTGCAAAATCAGTTTAATAGATGCAAATTACTGATTTTGATGCTGACATCCTGACAAGTTTCCATTCATACTGATCACTTTTGATCACTTCACAATGATAAGGACATAAATGTATTGTAACATATTTATAAGAAAAGGACCTTATACAACATAACAGGGAGTGAAAAAAAAACAAATAAACCTTCTAACCAGGCTCACAGCCTCTAATTGAACATGTACAACTAACCAATCAGCTTCAAGCTAGTCAAACCCTTGTGCAGCATTTTGACCATTTTTGGTCATTTTCTTCCACATCTTTCTCTCAGTATTTTAGTGTGATTACTAAGTGGTCCTGCCATGTTGAACACGGACACGTTGTCCTCATCTGGGCGAAATTTCAGCTCCCTAATGTCGTCTTTTTCCGCACAAGGGTTAAAAAAAATAACCTTGCTGTCACTCTGCTCAAAATGTACAAGTATGTGTGGCGGAAGGCAACAAAAGTTTGCCTTATTGTAAAACTATTTCCTTTGGTTTGCTAACCTAAACCTGAATTCTAAATCCTAACCTAAATCTACTTTAGATTGTTCGATAAGAATCTAAATATCTTCTTTGCATGGCAGCCATCCACCAAAACTCTTGTGTAATTTGAATCTTGAACTGACGAGCTTGCAGTGTCAGGGGATGGCAATGGCAGTTGAAAGGAAGTGAAAAGGGGATAAACAAGGAATAAATTATGTATTCCTGTTGTATCTTTTATTCATTGTGTCTCCATTTTAAGAATAACTCTTTCTACAAATGAGCCCGTCGTTCGTCATTGTTGTTGGAGGGCGTCCGGTGGGAACGGGGGACCGCAGCGAATCAGTAACATAAGCAGAAGACTGAAAATTTCAAATAAGAAAAACTGGTGGGTGGTGTTTTAGCTCATCTAATGTTTTCCAAATTTAGTCCAAGAATAGTCTTTTGAAACTGGGTTCAGTTTAAGCTCATCTAATTAGGTCCAAATTTACCTCAGAATTTACTTTTCACTTGAAAGTGACGTCGTCAACGTTCACTCTTTAACCATCCGACATTTTTTGGATGGACACACTTGCTGTCTTTTCGAGGTATTTTTGAACAATTTCCCCCACTTGCTTCATTTAAGGGTTGTGGGATTTTTCCAATGCCGCCACGTTGGGTACATTCCAAACAAAAAAATGAAATAAATCATAGTGACGCAAGAGCACCTGGAGGATCAAACAGCAAGGGGCTGATTTTATTTTCGATGAAAAATGCCTTTGAAGACCGTAATCATGAAGCGCCAGTCAGTCTTTTCTGGGCAACGATGCCCAGTGGACTCATCGCGCACAAGGACGAGCATTTATCCTCACAGAATAACACGTCAGATAAATATAAAGAAAAAAATGGAGGCCGTGATGACATTCAAAATAAATCAAGGCCCACAATTTAAAATGCTTATCGTATCAGCTTGGTTTTTAATAACTGACTGCGCCATTTAAAAGACTAATAACGTTCCTACCATGCTTGCATTCTCCGGTCACCTAAAACATTTAATAATCATTCTCCGTGTTCTCTCAAATAATTTTTTGTTTGTGAGTAGCATTTCAGGACACACAGCTTAAAAGACAAAAACATGAATGCTAATATCGGCCTGTACTATGGACAATGCAGCGTTATACAATATTCCACAGCTCCGCTTTGTTGCAGTGGCTCGATGTTCTGCTACAGTGTTTTTGCAGCATCAGGGTTAAATTTGAAGATTGAAAAAATAGATAAATAAAGAAGACTAAGGAAGCATATTTACATAAATATTCACAGCCTTTGTAACCAAGCTCAAAATTGAGCTGAGGTTCCTTAAAGTTCCTACATCTTAACTCATTACCTCCCAGAGACATTCAATATCAGGCATGTATCTATTTAGTTAATCTCAAAATTACTTAAGAAAAAAAATCAAACAAGCATTATATGTCCATAATCGTTTATAAGTCACTCTCATATGTTCATTTTTTTCTACCTGAGTGCGTTGTTCTGTTTTGGGATACGGATAATGTGGGTTTAGTGAGAAAAGCCTGAACTTCAATACTGAGCTGCTTTTTAAAATGATTGTTATTTGAATTTTTGGTACATATAGAACAGTGGTCCCCAACCTTTTCATCACCACAGACCGGTCAACACCTTAAATTTATACTGCGGCTTATATTGCTCGCTGCTCCAAAAACCACATCATCCTTCTCACTATGTATGTAATATCAACAGCGGCCAGAGGCGGCGCCAAAAAACAAAGATCAAGCACAAACGTATAAACTTTTAAACTAAATCATCTCCAAAACATTATTCCGGGTGCAGCCCAGGCGGCCCGGTACCAGTTAATCCACGGACTAGTACCAGTCCGAGGACCAGGGGTTGGGGACCACTGGTATAGAATACAAGGGATAGGATGAGAGATGTTTTTTCCCACTTTTTCCTCCCTGTAATATCGCTAGTATCTTGTAATATGTTTAATAAATCAATCATTCAATAACCTATGGTAAATTCAGCCAATTGAACATGATTTGGAAAAGCAAATTTGCCAAAAGCCACTTGAAGGAATCTCACACTATGAGAAAAACAATTCTGTGATCTGATGAGACAAAGACTGAACTCTTTGGCATAAATCATGAATGTAGCGATATACAAGGACGTCCTGGATGAAAACCTGTTCCAGAGTGCTCAGGTTTTCAGAATGTGGAGAAGAATTAACTTTCAATGGGACATAAAGCTTACAGCCAATTCAACAGAGAAGTGACTTCAGGACAACTCAATGTCCTTGAATCGCACAACCAGATCCGGTCTTTATTTGATTGAACATGTCTGGAGAGATCTGAAATGTCTGTGTACTTTCTGGATTCACTGTAACTGCAGCATTTAAGTATATCAGACTGATGCGGCCAAGTTTTGCAAACAAAACTTTGTTCATAGAATTAATTTAATCAGACAGCATCGGAGTGTTGCGTAAGTGCAGTTGATTCTTTGTCAGGAAGACGCGGCAGGCAGGACCGCGTGACGGGGTGAAACCAACGCTTCAGAAAGTCTGGAGAATTCTAAAACAGTTTTGGGAACTTTTGAGGTTTGCAGTCGTGTTTTCCGGCAGGACGGCCTTGTAGCGTCGACAGGGAGACGTGCGAAGAATGAGTGGGAGATGCAAAGTTGCGTAACCGCGGCTCCCACCAAGGAGACATCTTGCCACTCGAGAAGCAAACGAAAGCGTTCAAGGTTTTGCTCGCCTTTTCACCTGCTCGCCGAGGACGGATTATGCAAGATCAGACACGCTGTTTCATCATCATCAAATGATTCAATAAATATTTGTGTTTTTCTCTCATGATGACATCCAAGGCTGAGTTTGTAGACACTCCTTAAACAAAGACAGGAATCTTTATTTCACTTACTAGTCTGTTCCTTAAAGCAGGCGCTGGTTTAGGTGTTTCCACGTTTTTTTAACAATCGACCAATGGATCTTTTGTCGATGAGGTAAAACATTAAAACATTATCTTTTAGATTCACAACAATGCCACAACTACTACCTGTCACGAGCCACGACTCGATACAAACAGAAAAAGTTGTTCTGAAATCTCATTCATTGCCAATTCAAGGCGCTAAAACAACAACTTAATTAAGCTGGCATTGTATTGAAAATTCCCCTTTGCCAGCTTTAGCGCAGCCTGTAGCATAAATTAGCTACAAGCTAGCAGTGCTTGACAGCTCTGTATCTGCTATTGTGAGCAGTTGGAATACCTCTTAAAAACAGTTAAAGAGACAAAATTAAAAAAAGACTCTTGCCTTTGATGCTTGCGGCTCGAGAGTTGCCGTTTGTACTGATCAGTTTTTAACTCTTTCAGTGCCAAGGGTTATTGGAAAAGGAAACCTCTTGTGGACCAGTATTTTTTGCATTTTCACTCATCTTTCAAGGCCAACATAATATTGTGTGCAATGTCTATGTAAATATGAGTGGTATTATATGAAAGATTGACTTCCATTCCTCACTTTGAATTGCATGTAGATAATAGCTGTGTGGAATCACTGCCATCTAATGGTCACAGTTATAACTACAGCGCTCATTTATATTAAGTAAGCAAGGGTGACGGCTCCTCTCCATATGAAATCATATTTGGCCAGAATTATAATATTAATTATTGTTCTTTTTCTTTTAAAAGATGAGAATTCTCGTCCATGGCACTGAATGAGTTAACAAACAAGGCAGTATATGTTTAACTCAAAAAATGACAGAAAAACAGGATGCTCCAATTACTATGATATCACTTGGTGATATTTTGGTTTTCCAGTTGAGATTCTTGTATTTCGATTATGCACACTAGATCTCTAATTTTGCTGCAGGGTGCTCAGTAAAAAGAAAACATTTTGAAAAGTGTAACGTTTATTTTAGGCATGGTTTTAATTTACAAACTTTGCAAAAAATCTTTTCTTGTCTTGTGGACTCAATCTCATGAAACATTTCGCCTTATGGGACTTATGTCTCGTCCCATCCATAATATCTACAGCACAGTATAAAGACTGATGATTTGTTCATGCTGATCATGTATGACCATGCCTTTGTAGTTCCTCTTCTTTATTTTGTTGCAATGGATATCCAATGATTTATGTGTTATAGTGCGGTAGAACTCCCAACCGTTTTTGGTCACTCTCGCTCAATGAGTAATTCGGGGGTATGACACGTAGTTTGATAGTTCCGAATGGGATTTCGCAGCGCCGTTCCCAAAGGACAGGCGTAGTCATCATTGAATCACACCAGATTCCTTCCTCTGCCGGTGACACACGCTGAATGGATATCATTGTGCGTGGCCGAGGCTTCTATCGCGGTAATCCCTTCACAAAGTACAGCTACTCTTAGAGGGAAGACGGAAAAAGAGTTGGCACACATTCACGGAACAAGTTCTGTGCTCTCAGGCCTAAAGCAAGTCACAAGGAATAAGTGACCCCAAGATGCTGAATCCCGACCCAAAACAGAACAAAAGACTAAAGCCTCGGCTGCTATTCAGAGTGATAACAAGCTGTCAACTTCTGAAAATGTAATCTGCTGACTCCAGGAGGAATCGGAGGTGTCAGTGGAGTGGACCGCTGGCCGATGCTTATCTCCGGGAAAAAGGCGCAGGGTTTGACGGAGAGGGGAGCAGATACACAAAAGCCACCAAACAAAAGAGGTTCGGTCAATAAAGGAATCCGAATGTGAGGCAATCTTCACATTTAGGCACATAAACATCCTTCCGAGGGGCTCATCTCATTTCCTTGCCCGGTGCAAGTTGCGACGGAGAAGGTGCGGGGAATTAAAAACGACTTGAATAGAAGGCTGATAGACTGTGAGTTATAAGGTATAACCCGTAGCTATCAGTGGCAAGTGTCGGCAGGCTCCTCTCTGTCAGCTTATCTCTCATGGCTGTCCACTTTGTCTGGGCACAAACTAAAGATGAGCCGCAGCTGACAGGAGCCTGATTAAACAAAATACCAGCCCTGATATTATGTTCTCAATTTTAATATCAAAATGGTGTCAGTGTCAAATTTCAGATGCTCTTGGTGGTTGTTTCTAGTCGTACTGCTAATTTCTGTTTTTTTTTAACAGGCAAATGGAAGCATAGAATGAGAAAACTTGGTTTGAAATATTTTCAGAATACTTTTTACAGTGGGCCCCCAGTTTACGAGATTAATCCGTTCCGTGGTTGGAATACAATCGTAAATTCGCCGTATGGCCGGCAATCCAAACCTATGTTAATTAACTGAGTGTGTGTAACCCCAGGTAAAAACATCAAAATTGTATCTACATATTAGAAATTGTTATCAAAATAGTATAGGAAGTGCTACTTATATATAATATATATGCATACATTTACATGACATCATAAATCAAAAATATATAAAGGATTTATTTATCTTTGAGTGACGCCTGTTATGGCCATATTCCCTGGTAAGTAGCCTTGGCTAGGCTAGCTTAGCTTTCTTTGTATTTCTTGATTATTTCCAGCTTCCTTTCCATAAAAATTATCTTCTCATTTCTCTCTTTAACATCACTAGCAATTTGGGGATTTATTCAAGTTTGAATTCAGCACTAAATTGCATCATAAATATGATATAGAAAACACTCACACAAGATCAAGTCTTTAGGCAGCCATCTTTGTGATCCGATGCGCTGACCAATAGCAGACCAGCAGTGAAGTGATTTGGATTTTTTTTTGAGACGCTTATATCAAATCCCACAAATGTGGCGGTTAAGCTAAATGTGTGAAGGTTGCTATCCCAAAAATCATGACACCTGGGGTTATTGATATAACAAAGACAGTTTTGAATCTGAATTTCCGTTTAGATCGAAGAGATGTGAGTGGATAACAATCGTTCCACTCTGAAATATATCAACATATGGATCATTAGTGAGATTGATTTGTGCCTAGATACAGTATGTATCTTTGAAGGAAATGTCACTTTAATAGTACTGACAAGTTCATTCATCTTGTAAAAACACTAAATACTCATTCCATCACACCCCCTCAAACGTAGCTCTAACCTATCGAATCAAATCGTAACCCCCACTGAATGGAACCAAATCGTTCCACTTAAAAGTTAACCGTCCTTGAAACGCATTGTGGTGAATTTCTTTAAGTGCTTACAATGGTTCTGGCCCAGCCGTTTTTCCGGAATTCGCAACCAGGCAACGCTGGTTGGTGATGGAAATGAAGACCTCTCCCACTCGGGCATCTTGATTGGAAAAAAGATTTCATTCTCGTAATACACTGTTGCAACATAGCTGTTTTTTTCATGAGAAAAAAAAATGCCGCGGGGTATAGCTCTTTGTTGTACTCCTAAATAGTCTTCTGAAATTGTCTCCTCCTTTACGTGAAACTTATGTGTGCATACTAGAGACAATTAATGTTCAGAGTCTGAATATTTCTGGTCTTTGTATTTATTTATATCATCCAAGGAGATAGTTACTATAATTAATTGGCAAGAGGAGCAGTCTCATTAACTTTTGCCCGTCATTTGCTTTTTACATCAAAGACGTTTTACATTAAAGGGAAAGCTTTGAAAGAAGACACTCGGGAGCTGAAATTTCACCCCGATGTTAACATCATGTTAGGGTTAGCTTGAAATGGCATGATCCTTGGCTAAAATACTGCAAGAATAAGGAAGAATTTGTCCAAAAAACACACACAATACCGCAGGGTTTTTAATCATGATGTAGAGTGTGCGTGCGACTGGAGATATTTGATTAGAGATTTTTTTACCTCTACAGAATTTCACGTAGCTATTTAAAACAAGAACCAACGCTGAATGTATCAATCGTTTCAGTGGTTTGACAAAAAATGGTCTTAAATATATCAAAATTGAAAGGAATAAAACATTGTTGCACTTGAAATCAAGACCAGAAAAATTTTGATGGTCATGAACAAGCGCTATGAATCCAATACTTTCCAATGGGATACAATGTCACACTGGAACTATTTTGGGCTTTTTTCTGATTTAGTTCAGAAGACCTTAGCTCTGGGCTTTCCCTCAAGCACTCCTGTCGCTATTGATCCTGGATCGCCAGCCATACGATATGAAAGAGATACGTGGTGAGGGCTACAGGCCGAAAGACAAAGACGTGACTTTGACTCCGTGCTATTCTGGCCGACTCGCGGTCTCGCAAGGTTTGATCGCGCCTGCTGTCGGGTGATTGATGGTGGTCAAATGTACCTCTGAACAATTGAAGCGGGTTGGAATCAATTCTTCCTGCAGCCGATTGATCCGATGACGGAATGGTAGGAGAGAAAGTGGGATGTAATTATCTAACGCGGCCCTCCCCCGGAGCTTACCTAGAGTGCACACCTTTGCCGGATCATCTCCAGCCAAACAAGCAATCAATCTGCGGGATTTGCTTTAAACCGCGACCAGTGTGATACTCGTAGGGTCTGTAATTTGGCACTAGCGGATCACCCATCTGTCACTTGTTAAATGAGCCTCTTTTAAATGGAGATTACCCGACATCACAAAGGAGCGCTCGTCCATTGTGGCACCTTGTTTCGACATGGAAAGATTTTGGAAACTGAGGACAAATGTGGTTTGTTTTTTTTTTTCTCATTGAATATAAAGGAATTATCAAATGTATTCCTGGGTCATAGAGGCATCATGATTAATAATAAGAACAATCTTCACAAAATTAGGGGTGCGCAGATGGACAATCCTTAAAATATAAATTTCCCACCAGATTCAAGTGTTTGATCTTCATTATACATGTGGAGGCTGCCCAATACTAAAATAGAAACAATCGTAGTGTACCAACGCTTGCCAACGGACTAAAATACCCATGTCATCCTACGGCTATTTTTCACGTTTAATTTAACGTGTGTGCAGTATTTTTTTGATCATTACATCAATGGCATTTTACATCAAAGGGAAAACATTGAGAGAAGACCTAGGGAGCTGAAAATTCACCCAGATGTCAAATTTCAACATAGTATGACCACTTTGTTATCACACAACCAGGAGTGTGCTACAGGACTCTTCTCAGTACACTAGCCAACAGTAGAACTCAGGATGGATTCTGCTTTTAGTAAACCTTTAAATCCATGCAAGTCGCGCTCATCGTACTAGCTAAATTAGCACTACGCTAACAAAGGAGGTTAAAAACATTCCTCATATGTGCCCTCAAGGACTGGAGTTGGTGACCCCTGCTGTAATATATTTATAAATCAGTATCAGCAGCTTTCATTACGCCATAATGAATATAACATGCATACCATTTATTTATCATCTGTGTCTTCCTTCAAAAATACACACAAAAGCTAAGAATAAGCCCTGTAAATTCTCAAGATTTAATGTACTGTATTTTCCGCACCTAAAAGCCTTATTTTTTTTTTTTTAAAGCTGATGGTGCGCCTTATAATCAGGTGCGCCTTATAATCGGGTGCGCCTTATATATGGATCAATATTGAGATTGGGATTCGTAGATGGGGAATGAAGTGTTAAAGTAAGCTTTACCTGTTTCTTTTGTGTGTTTACAGTTGAACAATCTTGGTCATATTGACTGAGTTATTATGCTATTGAGAGTTTAGAGTTATTATTGGCGTTATTATTGTTATTACTTTGAGTATTACTATATTGTGATTGAAAAAGTTTTAAAATATGTCATTAACTGAGAGTGCGCCTTATAATCCGGTGCGCCTTATATGTGGAAAAGGTTTTAAACTATGTCATTAATTGTGCCTTATAATTCAATGTGCTTTATAGTGCAGAAAATACGATAATTTTCCCCAAATCTGGATTACTTCGCTCTTTGTAGTTTTCTTTTTGTTTTTGCTAATGTCATATACACACATACAAAGACAAAAAAAAAAGACGAAGTGAAAGCAAAAAAAATGAAATGCCACATGTCTCACTTCAGGTCTTAATAAAGTTGCTGTCATGTTCCTTTTTTATTCATATTCTGACTGCCGCAAAATCGCCTGAGAGCTTCTCGTGTGCAACCACGGGGGAAATGCCCGACATTGACTATGTGACCTCGCTCCCTTGGCACATCCCGACGTTAAAGGACAATTCATGAGCACGCATATTGAACATGTCAATGTCACGTCGGCTGATCCTCGTGTCTGGTTCGCGTTCGGGGATGAGTCTACCATAAATGATCATTTTGAAAGAATTGTTTACTGCTATTTGCATGACCATCCTAGTTCTTGTTGCTAATAGCAACTCCAGAGAAGACATTTTGCTCAACCTCAGCCCTTATAGTCGCTAATGAACATCTCTGTCAGAATATGACTTTTATAGTAGTAAAAAGAAAAGATGTTTCTCATTAGTAAGTCTGTATTTCTATTAGAAGATGACATACTTTGCTAAATTAAGTAGAACAAAGATGGGATGATTAAAAACGAAACCCAAAATAACGAGTGGCCTCTCCCACCTATTTCTCATAGCGAATCCCTCCAAATGGGAACCCCTAAAAATCTTGATTTAATCCACAGCAAAGAAATGAAACAATTTCAAAATGATTACTAGAATTTTGAATAGTTTTCACCCCGGTTGTCAAAGGCTGTTTCACATTTAAGCGACCTTGGACATCCAAGGAACGAGCTTATTCATGCGCTTTGTTGCATTCTCCATTTGTTGCAGCATTATAGCAAAGTTAATTGCATTTTACCCAAACATATAAAACATCATCTGAAATGCCAGGTTGTTCTCTATTTAGCACACAGGAACTTAATTACTCCAACTTCGAATTTTGTAACCAGCCGCGATAGAACAAAGCGTTACCATCCCGCCATTTTGAAACGAGCGAGGCCGGCCAATAGCAGACCAGCATCTCCGTCATGTGACAGCAACAGAAAATAACTGCAGATACCTAAAAACACCTGAAGATGGAGACAAAACAACACAAATACAGTCATGGGTCATGACAGTTGTTTTTGTCGCAAAGCTGAAAAAATACTGTAAAGGGGGGACGAAAAAACTAGTATTCCACATCGCAACATGAATAAAACGTAAGCCAGGGACACTGTAACACGGGGGTCCACTGTTTGTGTGTGTGTTTATATATATATATATATATATATATATATATATATATATATATATATATATATATATATATATATATATATATAATGTGTGTACTCAGCTTTAACAATATCTCCACTGATAATGTAAAATCTTCTCCCGTAAACCTTGAGACTCTTGTGATACCCTGAAATTGTAATTGGGCCAATTATCGGCCTGTGTCTTCAGCATTTTTCACTATATTTTCTACATGGTGTTTTAACAATCTCAGGCAATTGGAAAGCTCTCAGGGTAGATGCTTGAAAAGATTGCAGTCACCAATTCTTGAAGTCATCATTTTATGAGACCGAAGCCTTAACAGGTTGGGGCCATTAAATTATATCGAGACAAATTGAGCTATTTGCCATCTACTTCCACTTCCCCCTGAATTTGGCACAAAAGAGAATTAGACACAGATCCCGTTATATTTATTTCTCCACGTCTCGCTAAAGCCAGCGAGGCACTCCCAGCTTTACGAGGGAAGATGTTAAAGGACTTAACCTCGGTATATACAGTCGAGACGGCTTCCATCTTTTTAGTTGGAGCGTCTCTGTGGCCCTTTTGGCTTCAGACGGTCATAAATAGAACCCCGCCTCCATGCCTCCCATCTATTGATTATGAATCAGACTGAATTTCATGACGGAACATATCTTGGATTTTTTTTTTTTTAATATCTATTGTGGGTGTTTATGTGCAAAGAGGATTCCGGAGGATCCATACTAAATGGTAGGAGCTCTGCTAAGAAATAAGCTGACTTCAATAGAGGGATTTACAGATCCCACTCAGAGGTAGGAAGGAAGCCATTCAGAGCCAGCTTTTATTTTTTTTAAGGCTGTTTATTTACCGCACACAATGACTGCGTCTGTCATATGTGTTGTCTTCTCAACCAACCAGCTCGCATTGCGGCAAAGCTCTATTTAGAGACACATTTAAAACCATTTGGAAATGTTTCCCGCATCTGTATATACAGTGGAAAACAGTAAGCGCAAGTGGCACGCTTTTCAGATCACATCGCAGTTTGGTGTGGTACCAAGATGAAAACCAGAAAGCTTCCATCGTTCTGACGGAATATTGTGACTGTTTCTCATTGTATTGCAACTATGTTTTGTGACGTCAAGATTTTGAGTTGACTCCTTTTTTTTTTCACCTGTGAGAAGTTTGCATGTTCTCCCCGAGCCCGCGTGGGTTCTCTCCAGGTACTTCTACTTCTAAATTGTCCTTAGTGAATGGTTGTTTGTCTCTGTGTGCCCTGCAATTGGCTGTCAACCAGTTGAGGGAATCCCCGCCTACTGCCCGAAGTCAGTTGGGATAGGCACCAGCGGGCCTGTGATGCTAATGAGGATAAGTGGCTACAGAAAAAGAATGGATGGATGGATAATTAATCAAATATTACTCTCACAAAAAAAATCTGATTTTTAAAAACGGTATGTGCAATAAGATATTGTGAAATGTTTTCTTTTGCTAAATAATAAATAAATGTAACCTCAAAATTAACCATTGGCAATCCTGTCTGTCACAGTCTTGTTCAAAACACGGGCCATTCTCGAGTTTAGTTTGGTAAAGGGTTTCGCGATGGTTTGCGACCTTAGCGTCTTTGTTGCTCTTGTTAGCTGTGGTTGTTGTCACAGCTAGGTGCTTCGCATTTATGTGGTAAGCCAAACTTAAGCTGCTTTTGTGGTAAGCAAGCTCCTTATAAACAATGCACATCACTCTACCTTCATCAAAGACTGACTGCAATCACAGCTGAATACTTTGCATTTATGTGGTAGGCTAAACTTGAGATGCCTCCAACCAAACTCCTTACAGAAATGGCATATAATTTTAACTTTATCAAAGGATCCGGCGTTAAGTTAAATTTAATGTTCATGGGACTGACAACTCTCACATGCTCTTCCAGTCTTCCTTCTGCCCTCTCAACTTGTTCTTCCACCCACAATAGCATATCAGAATATTTAAAACACAATTGGTTTTCCAACCTCAATAAGTCAAGAAACTTAATGCGTAAAAATGCATCCAATCAGCATAGAGAAAGCACAAAGTTAGATGTTGAATAATAGATTCATGCAAAACTGTTTGAACTATGATTGTAATTAATTAACTGCAAATAATCTGTTAACCTGACTCGGTCAGTTTTTACTTTTTCCCTTTAGTATCAAGTTCTCCCCTTTTTTCATTCAAGACTTAAAAAATAAATGAATAGGACAAAAAGGACTTTACCCGAAGCATAAAGGAAATAAAGTGAAAGAAAAAGAAGAAATCATAAATAATAAGAAAAGGGAATGTGAAAGAAAAATGGAGGATAATAGAGAAACCATCAAATATAATATAAAAAATGAAAGCGGCAAAAGTATTAAAAAGAAAAAGCAGTAAACGGAAAGCGGGAGAAAGGATAATAGGAAAATAAATGCCGCCCTATCCCTGCTTTGTGTGCTAGTCCACCCATTGAACATTAAGAATTCTCCGCCAAAGATCAACGCCGACTTAAAGATGTCAAATACGTGCCCGCCGCCGTCCCATCACGCCACGACTGGACCCGTAAATGGCAAGTCCATCACTTGAGTGTCAATTCCTCCCCTTCCAATGGAACCGCAGAGGGAAGTGAGGCGGCATTAATTATGAACCTTCAAGCTCCGAGGGACAGTTAATCTTTGTCATTTTGCTGCTGGAAACATTTGGATCCGCCATCCAGATTTGGAGCCCGGGTCTCAGCTCTTGACCCCTAACCAAGCATAAGAATTCTGCTCACGCTTATGGAAGAAATCTGTTGGGTCTTTTCCTCTTTTTTTTCCCCCCATGTGCACATTCCCCTGGCTGTTTTAGTCTGTGGAGTAATACCTCATCTGACACTTGAACATCTTTGAATGGCAAAGTGCTCCAGTGACCTCTGAGAAATGTAATTTAGCAAAACAGCTTTAATTCACTCGTGCCCAAGTAAGATTATTAGCATAGAAATGAACCACTGGCAACTTAATCAGGTACGTCTTCTAATCTCATGGAAGCGCTGTGTCAAACATTTTGAGTTTATAGTTTTAATAATGCTCAGTTTGGATCAACTGGGTCATAGAATTTTGAATTTATCAATTTGCTTACTATCGTGGTCAAAATTGACAATATCCTGTTGTGAAGCCCTATTCAAATTGTGTGTCTTTTATTACTAATACGTATTATCATCATTATTAGTAGTACAAGTTGTAGTAGTAGTAGTATTTGTATTTGGTACACGCAGCATCCACTTCAACCTGCTGTGCCTGGAAGGGAGCTCCTCCCACTTGTGGTCCCTTCTGAAGGTTTCTGAATTTCCCTAAATTGGACTTTTTGAGTTTTTCCTGAGTTTTAACAGGGGATGCTGTTGTGTACTTTACATCGAAAAGATGTCTCTGTATGACTTCTTTTTTCAAAAGAAGTCTCGACATGACCTCTTTTCACCTGTGGAGCCCTTTGAGACTTGATTCAGGGCTATACAAATAAAAATTGACTGATTAATTGATAATAAAGATGACAACTCTGAATACCACTCCAAAAATAACATGTTTCGAAATATAACAAAATAAAATAATGATTTAAAGTTTTTTTCTACTTTTTACAGTATATCAGATGAAACAGCTACACTACTAATATTAGCATTTCTACTACTAGTACTAATAAGAAAATAAGAGTCTTTGGGAAATTATCATATAAACAGTTAGTTTTTGGCCCAGTATTTGACTCAAATCTTCGTGTGGTTTTGCACAAAACAACCTCCTAAAAATTGTGTCGTTTGGTAAAAGACTAACACGAAACAATTGTGGGGTTTTTTCTTTTCTTTTTTTTTTGTATAAAACTATCTAGAAACTCAATTTGACCCAAATAATAGTCTGGCTCCTTTTTGACACATAACTGGGTTATTTTTGACTCCACTCTTTTTACATTGTGTTATTATTGTTATTTGTAGAAGTCTTATAGAATATTTGTAGAAGTATTATCGTCAATAATGATGTGAAAAACCTTTGTTGTGGTAGTACAAGTAGTTTGTTGGACTGAGACATTTCCTCCAGAGACATTTGTGTCCACTTAGTAGACATTTATTTTTGGGTCGATGGAGATCTGTTAAGTATTAGTGTGCTCAGTAGAGGACATCCTGGACTTTCAAATGACGTCTTGTGTTTGCACGGGATGCAATTAACTTTGCTGTCTCGCTGGGACCCAATGGACACAACAGTGGACACAAATGAATAAGCTGGGTCTCAAGAAGCCGTTATAATAATGTACTAATTTAATCCTAATAGTATTTAATTGTTGTGTATTTATATTGGAAAATGTATTAAATGACCCCCTAATGGAGCTTAATAAACTCACCAAATATTAGATTAACATTTTTTTTCACTTGAATGTTGTTTTTATCAGCAATATTTGCAGAAATAAAAATAACTCCCACAGACTATAACGGTGACCATCACAGAGCTGATGCATGCATTTATTTGTTGCAAGGAGAGAAAGCTACAAAGCAGCACAGCACAAAAAAATATGGCAGTTTTTTTTTTTTTTTGGTGACAGAATCGGGGCATGGTTTTGATCGCACCTTTTCCAAATGTTCTTTTGTGTGCATTTAACACATTTGCAGCCCTACGCTACAATGCATAAACCACGCTATTTGCATTCGTTATAGTAAGCTACCAGTGTGATGTGATTCCACAGACTAAGCTCGGCGTCTGTATGCAGGGTCATGGCAGCGTTTGGAGGGGAATTCAAAGCTTGATTACAATCCTCGTATCATACATTTGACATTTGAAAATGCCTATAATTTGCAGAAATGATTGGAGATTATCCTCTGTTATTTACTGAAAAATCTACCATATGTTCATTTGCTTTGGTATCATTTAAACTTTGTGCAATATTTTGACCATGTTTGGGGGCATTTTCATGTACATCATTCTTGCAGGATTTTAGTCAAGGGATTTAACTATCCTGGTAGAATAGGCGGAAGTGGCATGTTGAAATTTGACATGTTAACATTTTGGGTCATTTTCAGGCCATCTATCAGTGTTTTCTCTGTGATGTGAAATGTGTTTGTAGTAAAAAAAAAAAAATCAAAGGATTGGACAACATATCGCACAAGGGTTAAGGGAACCTAGGCTCCAAAGAAACAATTTGAAATGAATTGAGGAGCTTCATATTGAAATGAACGTTGCTGCTGAAATGATCTTGCGGCATCTTTATGCAATCACAAATTCTTAAAATCATTTTTCCATTCGTGGGAGATCATTGGAAAATTTAACAGGAAAAAAATAAGACGCTTTCATATCCATATCCATATCCATTTCATAGGCTTATACATAGTAGGTTTATTTTCAAATTAAAAGCAAATTAATTGGAACATGACAACTTATTGGTCAACTCTTTTATAGTGACTCTTTTGCAAAGCATTGTCTGCTTTTATTTTGAAAGGTTTTAGTGGAACACACTGTGTCATTGGAGACAAATGATCCAGAAATAAAATAAATAAAATCTGTATATATATATATATAAATATATATATATATATATATGTATATATATATATATATATATATATAATATATATATATATATAGATATATAGATATATAGATATTTTGCTCCCTATAATTCATATACAATCATAAATACATAAATAAAATCACATATACTGTGTACTGTAATATAGAATTTACATATCACATAATTTTATACATTCTTTATTTAAATTTAGACATATGTATTTTTTTTAATAATATATTGTTTGAACTCTTTCTGAGCACAGCCATCTTTTCAGTTCTATTTGATAGTTATTCCAAAAATTGACACCTCGATCAGAAACACACATTTGCTTCCTGCTGGTTAGCAAAAAAACAAAACAAACAAACAAAAACAAAAAACCCACACAGATAAGCCGCACTGGACTATAAGCCGCAGGGTACTATACTATATTTTCGATTGCCAATCGAAAGTGAAAAGTACAGATGACTGTCCATGCGTAATAATGGCGTCACATGCTATCAACGCTGCGTTTTGTCTGCGCTATTCTTCTTTTGACAAGCGCACACCTCCGAGATGCACTCCGGAGAATACGCCGGCGTGCAGACAGGCGGAGAGTCTGACTGGGGTTTGGCAATAAAGATTAATGAGGCTCCTGTTGTTGGTGTCACTTTTAGGGCATCTCTGCATGGGATGTGGGAGGCATCAGCATCTTTGCTTCTTATCTGAGCGATGTAGGCGGGGGGATGAGGATTGAGGCCTGTCTTGATGTCGACATCCGGTGGGCTGGGCTTGTGGGCGTTTTTTTTTTTTTTTATTTTTTTCCTTCTTGGTGGCAGAGAAGCATTATGCAGTAGATGTGGGAGAGCTTGCAAAGGTGTCAGAACTGTGTTGCTTTTCTGTCCTCGCCAGCTGCTCTACCTGGATGGTCGCCATTGTCCTCGGGGATGCCGCGAGGTCAAAGTCCCATTGAATAAAATAAAAAAATTAAAAAAAAAGACGTTTTTCATCCCACGTGGGTCTTGAAGACCTTGTTAAAAAGGCAATAAAATGTCTTGAAATTTTCACACTACAGACAAGACTATTATCAAAAAGCCTTTTTATTAGATACATATGAACTTGGGCACTAGATTAACAATTTTTTGCAATTAATTAATTCAATCATAGTTTAAGCGTTTTCTATATTGTTAATCTAGTTTTTAATATCTAACTTTATGCTTTCTGAATGCTGATTAGATCCGTTTTTATGCATCGGGATTCTTGTGCTTGAGTTGTTGGGGGTTGGAAAACAAAAGTCAATAACACCCTGCGGACACTGATTGGCTGTCTCAGAATTTTTGGTGATGTTGAAAAGATTAATCAATGAAAACAGGTTTGAATTATTTAATCCTTCATTTTTAACTCTCTTGATAGTACTAATATTAAATAAGGCCACAGAACAGTTTTGGCATGTCCAAGCCAAACTTGGTTTTCTGAAGATATATGAAACATTGTTTAGCCCTGTTTTTTATTTTATTTTACCTAAATTTAGTGTGACAATCAGTAATGAAGTGATTCCAGAAGACAGATTTTATTTTGGATCATTTTGTCTCTAATGACAGAGTGTTTCCACTAAAACCTTTCAAAATAAAAGCAGACAATGCTTTGCAAAAAAGTCACTATAAAAGAGTTGACCAATAAGTTGTCATGTTCCAATTAGTTTGCTTTTAATTTGAAAATAAAACTGTACTGTTCATTAAAACACATGACTGTCGATTGTAACGTTAGATTTTAGAAACAAAACCTGTTATAAGCTCACATACACCCCTGAAGAACCTTCAGCTACCACCATTTGAACCACCGATCTAATATATCTAAGAGAAGAAGTTCCTTCTTGTTCTCCAAATCAGGACATGCCCTTGCTTATTAATACAGGCTCATACACAGGAAACAAGTAAAAACAAAAGCATTAGGAATCACTCACAGGAGAGTTTGACTTCCCCGATTGTTAAAGATGTTAGTTGAGCGATCAGGCTGTTGTTATTTTGTTTTTGAGTGTGTTTCACAATATCCTTTGCAAGAAACTGTCTCTCGAGTCATACTTGTCGGGATATGATTGCTCAATTGTACTTCTCAGTGTGTAGTTGGGATGTTGAAACAAAGTGTGTGGCTTCAAAAACAGCAACAAAAGCTGAAGTAAAGGTTTTTATGATTTTTATTTTTATTTTTTTTTAAAGCGGCTGTTTGCAGGTGCCAGGGGGTGCGTCATCTCTTTTGGGACGTCAAAGTTGTTTCATACGACTTTCATTAATTATACGACTGCTGAATTTGTGCTTTGATATCTGTGTGCTATGAAGCACAAAGGTGTGAATCCATTTATGATCAAATAATCATTCAGGTGCGATACGGGGGTTCGCACTGCATAATTTGTTGATTTTACTCAACATAATCGGCTAGCAGAAGCGTAAATCAGCTCCGATTAAAGGATTGCGAGCACGTACACAGCTGTGGAAATACATTTTGTGATTACGTGGATCGTATGGCTCGCCGAGATTTAATAACACAGCAGGAAAACAGCCCGTAAAAATGTGCTTGACGACAATCTGTCAATGACAAGAGGCCATAAATTAACCGCTATTGTTTTATAGGGTTTTTTTTTTCACTCTCTGTCTGACTTGCTGCCAATCAGGACGTCGCAGGCGGCCAAATTTGAACAGCAAATTAGGAAAGGCCTCCTCGCTATTTACTCTGGGCTCAATAACGTTAGCTAACACACGTGACGGTGAATATGCAGAAAATCGGAAAAGCTAACGCTAATAGTGCTTCAACTTAAACCCTGGAGCGTTTTGCAGTAAAATAAGGCGTTACAGATGTCATTAGATACAAAACATGGTCATTGCATCCTTCTAGTCAGGATGCAGAACACAACAAATGGTTTCGAACTTCCATTTTTTTTTAAATCCGGTCAATAAAATTTAGAGCCCTGCTTCAGTATATTGGCTCAATATGACAACGTGGTATTTCCCCGACCTTTCAATGGTGCATTTAAAGCTTATAACTATTTGTATACAGATAGCTGAGCCGGTGGATTGCCGGGCCACCCACCTAGTAAATCTTTTGTTGGCTTCCTATTTTTGAAAATATGAGCATTGAGGCGAGGCAGAGTGAGGCTATATTAGTCACCGTTAGTAGCGTGCTGGTGCCATTCATTTGCAGTATGGGCAGAGACTGCTAAAAGGGTAAGCAGAGCTGCATTCGTTATGTTTTGGGAGTAATATTAAGTGTTTTTTTTGTTTTTTTTTTCCATGTTTGAGGTGATTTTGGTGTTTCTTTTCATGTCTTGGGTTTGTTGTTGTTCTGTAAATTTGTTATGCCTTTTGTAAAGGTTTGTGTATGAAAAGGTTTTAAATTTTAAAAAAATGTTTGATCTTTTTTCATCCTTATGGAGGACCAGTTTTGGGTCATTTTCTTCCACATCATTCACGCAGTATTTTAGCTGAGGGATGGCACACTCCTGGTAGTGTGATAACAAAGTTGTCGTGCTATGTTGAATTTAGACATGATTTCAACCTCTGGGTGAAATTTCAGCTCCTTCTATTAATGCTTTCTCTTTGATGTGAAATGCCTTTGATGTAATGGTCAAAGGATTGGATGAATTATTGCACAAGTTAATGGCACACATTCAGTGGTGGTCAGTTTACATGTATTCATCATGGGTATAAAGCAAAATTTGATTTATTTGGTCCCAGGTGTTTGCATATCAGATCATAAAAAGGATTTGTTTCATCCACCGTTACTCAAAACAATAGAAAGTTTTGGAGCCTTTTATAAAAATAAAACATATCAAAATCAGTATATAAGTTCAAACTTAATTCATAAACTCAACACGTCGCCGTATATTTTCCAAAGTAACATAATGAGCTAATTGTTGTGGAGTTCCCCAGGGATTAGTTGTTAGTCCTCTTCTTTTCAAATTCAATTTGCTTCCTTTGGTGTCATATTGTACTAGAAGCCAACATTGATTATGCAGATGTCATGCTGATCAACAATTAGCGCAAGATGGAAAATGAATTTGGGCAACAGGAGTAGACCAGGGATTCCTCAGAAGCTGCGGTTATTTCCCTTAGCGTGACTGCATTACAATTAAACTGCCAGTGTGTGAAAATAAGGAACACAATTCTTTTTGTGCACGACCAAGAAAACAAGTAAATGTAGTTGAATTTGTAGTCTATGGGGAAAAATACTTTTCTCTTCCCTCTGATTGATTACCCGAGTCAGCAGTTTCTTAATTAATCCAAGGTCTCAATTATGTGGTTGGCCTTCTTTTAATTGATGCTGTTCTTGCTCTGTAATTATAGTCCAATTTTGGAGAAAGAGATAGAAATAAGGTGGGGGAGTGGGGGAAATTTAGGTTACCATTCCTATCGTCTCACTACACTGCCTCCTTGTCTCTTCTAATTATTTCAATTTGACCCTCAATCTTATCAAATTCATTCTTCTCCCATAGGAAATTTAACAAATTACATTCCAGAGTTGTTAATACTTGAGGGTCTGAACCAATGTATCAATTATTATTGGGGAGGCCTTTTTTATGCTTCCATTAGCAGAATTTTTAACGCATTCAATCTCAGACATATTTTTGTTTTTTTATTTTAACGAAGACACTCACACACCTATAACCGTTTAGGTATTCAAGTACTTAGGTAATCGATTGCTTGCTTTAGTACGTTATTACCTACGAAAGTTCCTAAAGCGATGCGTTACACAAGATTGCAAGATTTTTATGTTAACATGTCTCTGGTAATTGAGAATCCATGAATAACTGGGATAAAATAAATGTAACTAAAAAAACAAAAAAAAGATTACATTTTCTATTAGGTTTTTAAACAGGTCACTATGACCTTCAACACAACAGGAAGGTTACGTCTTTTGTCTAACTGCAGCACATGGCTTGCTTACGGACCTTTTTTTTTCCCTCCATGAACTTCTATTCATGTCGCATCTCTTGTCACAAAAAATTGCGCTTGGGCGGCATAAATAGCTTGAATCTTCTAAGCGTGAGGCACATTACCCACAATGACCTTGGTCTCGACTGCCATATTTCAAAAAGTTGCAAAGTGAATGTGTTGTTGAAAACAATAGCCAGGGACATGTCTCTCTCCAACCTCACCGGCACCGTCCCCTTTTTCTTTTTTATTTATTTCATATTATTGAGCCTGAGCTCATCCTATTTGTCACTGTCCACCGGGGAAGACGGTTATCTGCTGGACAGGGAATTAATCAGTCGCCTCTGTGTTTTTAAGCGATGCCATAGCCCACCAATTTGGCCGGAGATGTTTCAATCTTTAGAGCTCCTTTTTAGTCACTCACTTCCTTGGACTTTCTTTCCCGTTGGACTTTTAACAGCGTGTTTAATTCTCAATAAGTAAAGCCTTTAAATAAATGTTTGGGGGGTTTATTACTTCAGTTAATATCAAAATTATAATTGTCCACAATGCCTAGCGAAAATCGAGATTTAATTTATGGGACATATTCCCAAGCTTTACAGTGAAAATATCAGAGAAAGTGCAGTATAAATTCTGTCCTCTCTTCTTCTGTGAACAGTTTGTCTTTTGCCAACTGTTTGAAAGCTCCTTACAGTAGTGGTTTTCAAATTTTGTTGTGTGTACCCCTCTTCGTAGGTGAGATGATAACAAGACCTCTGTAAATCTTATTTAATGTATTTCAATCCAATGACAGGCACAGACTATTTCTTTTCAAATTAAGGGCAAATAAATTGGTTCATGAAGAAAATTTTTGCTATAGTGGCTACTTTGCAAAAGCCAACATGTCATGCTGGAAACATGACGGAAATACACCGTACTTAAGTATCTGTGTGAATGCATAAGATGTAATACCACTCCATGCCATCAGTGGCAGTAGTCACTATACCTCATCATTAGAAAAAAAAATACAACAGGACATCTCTTTATCAGAGCAGGATATGCAAATGTTTCAATGTTACGTTTCAACATGCTGAATCCATCTGAAACTTTCCCCTGCACCCCGCCAATAGCTTTGACACAACAACTTTTTTTTCCTACCTAATCAGATAGCGCGAACTCAAGACTGGAATATTCCAGACTTTCCATGCGGAATCGGTGTATTTAAGCCCTTAAGAAGTCAAAAGGGGATTTCAATGAGTCAATTAGTAACACGAACACAGTGAACCTCTACTACCTCTGTGGACATATCAGCCCGCCTCGCCATAAAAGACTGCTGTTTGAGTCCCGTTATCTCATTCCTCTCCTTGTCTTGCCCGTGCGCTTATCTGACGATAGCGCGGCGGCTCGGCATTTATTTCCCCACTCAGCCATCCGAGTGAAGAATCCCTCGCAGTGGCGGCGAGTGCGAGTCATCCACTTTGTATCACCCGTCAATTCCGACCGGCAATTTCCCACTTGTCTGCCACTTCTGTGGGGGGTTTTTCTATGGGGGCCAAGTGGTAAATAAGCTATGCCAATTCCACAATTATTTACAGAAGCGCTACATGAAAATAAGTATCAGGCAAACATTTAATAATACGGTGAAAAGTCAATTTTATGACAAGTTCTGTCTTATTAAGATAATGAGCTATTTTGCTGCGTGCACTATTTAAACTGTGTAGCTCAAAAAATGAAAATGTGTTTTATAATGAGCTGTCTTATGACGTGAATGATTCTCCCCTGCAAATCTTTCTTGACATTTGTATATTTTCTTGATCTGTTGACATCTCAATAAAAAGATTATTATTTTGTCAAGATCTTGTAGCCATGGTTGACCGAGACCTGCTCAATCTCATTGTTGTATGGTGTTCCACAGGGATCCATTGTGGGGCCCCTTCTGCTTTTATTGTATTTGCTGTTTTTCAGTTCCATCTTCCTTGCCTTTCACTTAGATGCAGATGACTGTCAAATCTATGTCCCTCTGAGCCAAACTGGCATTTTCTCCATATGTGAACTGTATATTTGTCATGTTTGGAGGAAATCAAGGCCCAGATGAAAAATAAACTAAAATTATTATTCAATGGCCAAAAATATCTATCCGTCCACGTCCATCTATAGCTGCTTATCCTCACTATGGTCGCTGGCTTGCTGGTGTCTGTCCTAGCAGTCTTCAGGCATTAAGGACACCCTGGACTGATTGCCAGTCAGTCAGGGTCAAACAAGACATTATCAATTCAATTATTCATACTTTTTGTGGAATTTTTTGATTGGCAGTGGACTGTGAGAAAAATGCAACAAAAATGGTAAATGAAACGAGGCATGTGGAAAAACAAGCGTTTAATCCACGCGGGTCAGTTGGGCCGGGTCACCTCTATGTAGCCAAGCTCATCTAATGAGTCACTTCTGTGTCTTTCCGGCCCTCCATGGGGTCAAAGCAGACTCGATATTGGCCTCCTTAATTACTCACCTCATTAACGTGTACGACTCCTCTCACTCACTCCGTCGTTGCTCCGTGCATGCTCATCAGCAGCTGCGACGACCGAGTGGACTCTCATGCTTTCCTTGCACCTGTAAGCATCCCCCACCATCAAAAATATCATTAGGTTGAGCATCAAATACACATTTTGCGATGGTCATTAAAATGCAGTATGTTTTTCCTATATTATAGGAACTCCAGTCCTCGAGGGCCGGTATCTTGAAGGTTTTCCGGTTTTCTCTCCTAAACACACCTGATTAGGACCATTTTCAAGCTCTACCAGAGCTTACTAATGAGCTAATCATTTGAATCAGTTGTGTTGAGGAGAGAAAACCGGAAAACCTGCAGTATACCGGCCCTCGAGGACTGGAGTTCGACACAACACAAAAACACAAAATGGCTATACTATTTTACATATATATATATATATATATATATATATATATAATATTATTATTATACATTATACCATAACTTATAGCATGACATCATAAAGACGTACACAGTAGATTGGAATGATTTGGAAAATTATATATGTATTTGGCTTCACGTAATCAAGATGTGGTCAGACCACCTACAGGCAAGTCAAAAAGAAAAAATAAAGATACAAAATTTGTCAAATCTATTTCAACCCCTCTCATTTGGAAGAGATTGGGATTACGCCATCTTTATAACTACTGTACACTATTAAAATCTATTGTAAACTATTGCGCAAAAACTCAATTTCACACTGTGGCTAATTTTCAAGTAACCGATTGTTTTAAAAAGTTAGAAATATTTAAATGAATTTTATTTAATGCCCAACCCTCTATGAGTATGTACGCTGAGAACCTTGGATTATTAACAAAGGCAAAACAGAAAACCCTTGGAGGTAACAACAAGTCTCATTTTCTGGATCCGATCTACGATCAAATTATGCCATTATAACCGGCGCTCATCAATTTTCCATAAACTACGACATGCCTACCCATCTGAGCAGATATGTGTAAAGTCTCTTTTTTTATTTTACCTTCAAATTATGCACATTTTGTCCAGATAACAGCCCTGCACATCTTGGTATTATCCCCGTCAGGTTAATGATGCGGTTGATGCTTTATGAACCGGAATGACTTTCACATCACAGCTGTGATTTAGCTTGAATTTCCTAACCTGTTTTTGAGTCCAGCCGGTATTCTCCATAAGACATTTCAGTCGTTTCTTTTCGGTTTATTTAATGATATCTGGATCGATCCACTCACCCCTAGCGTACAATATCGTTGGTGTCACTGGGACAAGAGCGGGATTGTTTTGACGCCAAACAATGTCAGTATTCCAGCGAGGCCCAGTTATCCCCATCAGTATCACTACTTCTAAATCTAGCCCAGAGGCCACCGTGTCGGAGCACAAACCGACGTCTCACATAGTGACATGTTACTTCCAGCCACTTTGCTCCATTTATTTGATTCCGCCATGCAGGAAAGAAGCCATTGTGAGCAAGGCCCGCGGTTATTGCGGACATTTGTTTGCTGCGGAGCGGCCAAATACGTTTTGCCAATGCGACGCGCGGTTGAAGGTTCTCTGACGTGATTCATATCCTCGCGGGCCGTGATAATGAAAGTCTATTTTTAACCAAAGTTTAGCCCCGACTAAACTTCATTGAGGACTTTGCGGAGGACAAGGAGATTTGGAGAGGATCTTTTATTTCTCTCAGCTGCGTGCTTCCTTTTTTTTTGAATGTAGGGATCTGCTTTGGGCAGTGTGGTGTCCTCGAGCAGAGATTCTCAACCCGGTGAAATATTTTGACCAAGTATCTACTAGGGCAAAGCAATTTTTAATAAAAAACGAATACAATACTGTCTGAATTGTTCAAATCTGTAACTACATTTGTAGTGGCATCACTAGGAATGTCGTATTCAGCAAGTCCAGAAGATAAATTATGCAACGTCTATTTCATTGCTGTCTCAAAATTTTATAACGAATGACAAATTAAATACAGGCACAAGTTTTTGCAAAATAGTCACAATAACACAAATTAGTAACATTTTGCTTCATGTTCCAGTTGATTTGCTCTTCATTTGAAAAGAAAAGTGTACTGGTTCTGACATAGCATTAAAAACCTTCAAATTAGATGAGCAGAAACTTTGGTAAAAACTCATACTCTCTGAAGTGCCTTTATGTATTCAAGAACCTGCATGTGCCTCACAATTCTGATGCCTTTGGAACGAAAATCGAACATTTCAGCAATGTATTTTGTTTGCTTTGTTGCGCTAACATCGTTGCCATGAATGTCAAAAATTTATATTTTGAAGTTGTTCCAACTTAAATGACTGTTTAATCTCAAGAAAATACATTTTTGTCTTTTTCAGTTTGGAGAGCATTCCAATTTGTTGTTTTCTTTTCCGCTGCTGCTCTTATTCAAGCTGTACATATGTTCTGATGGCACACATATGGTACTACAACCTGTTTGTGTGGTAAATTCTATTGCAATCCATCTTCCGCATGTCATATTTCATCCATTAAAGTGGATCCACAATATCAAATGAGTGTTTTTTTTTTCCTTGTTTCTAGAATTGTAACGTGACAGGATGGCAAAATGCCAACCCTCCCCCAACAGATTTTAAAAAAGAAAACCGCATGGATTTGTTGCTTAATTTATATTCCACAAATACAATATTAATCAGACTGTGGTGTTTTCATTACTGAGGTTGCATAATACACATTGTAAAGAAAACTTTGGGGTTGAATTCCCCTTTATAATATATATTTGTCTCTATATATAGTATATATAGTATATATAGTCCTTGACATGTTTTTAACTGCAACTTTAAGGTGGCAGAAATTGGAGACTTGTACTTTATGTAAAGTGAGACACTCTTTTCACGCGATGTGACCTCTGTAGGCCGATGGCAATATTTTAAAGAAAAGTGTTTTCGCACCATCTTTGCAGGGTCAAAATACACCACATTTCCTGTGAAGTTGGAATCTCTATATTGTGGTAGGATTTGTTACTATATCATAAGATTGAAAAAAAATAATCGCTGCCTACAAAAAACGTTTGTTTGTTTTTTTTTACTTCATTTTATTCTTTTACTATTCTCCCTTTTGTATGTACAAGCATAAATAAATCATCACAACAACATCAATAAAAAAGCACCGATACATGTGCATTGCAAATGAAAGGAAATGAATGGACATTACTTTTAGACCTGTAACTAATCACATCTCAGTCATGACTGTTGTGTGCACTGGACTGTGCGTAAGCGAGCACATCTTTGAAGTCCATATCGTTATTATGTCCACACCAGTCAGCGCAGGCCCTCCTCCGGCTTGTGATGCCGTCAGGCTTGGTTTGCTGCGCACTCACCCGTTCATGTGTGCTCTTATGTGGCCTGTTTACTGGCAAGGCTTGGTGAGTCCCACCACTCCATTATGGCAATGCACTTTTGTATCTATCAGCGGGACTATTCTCATTATTGGCTAGTTAATAAGGAATGAAGGAATTTGGAGCACGTTCGATTGAGCAAATGTAAACTTTTACTATTTCAAAAAAGGCTTTCGGCTGAAATATCATCGTGGATTTAAAATCCACTTTAATCGTGACGGTAGGGTTGCACATCTAATCGAATTTTAATCATGATCGCGATATTGGCTGCCACGATTAATTAAGCTGATCCTCTGTGATATTAACATTTAAAAAGCAGGCTTCACTACACATCATATCACGCGCTTTGTCATCCTACCACCGGGGGCAAAGTTTACCACATTTCCTTGACAAAAGCATCTGCTAATATATTATTTACCAGTGTGAAATGGCGTTGAGTTTCTCACATGATTCCTAATATATACAGTGCTAGCTGGGAATTGAGACCCATTTTGAAAAATCTTAATTCGGTTTGAAATTAGGGATGACATTTTGACCACTAATTGATTAAAATTTGCTTCAAAGCAAATAATGTGCTTGGTTCTAAGTAGGCTTCATTTGTTTTCATTGGTTTGCACTCAACAAGTAAGTTCATTGTGTTGCTCTGTGTGCCATTTGTTTTAATTATTTATGTATTTATTTATTTTTTGTTCATTATTATTACTTGTTAGTATAAAGCCTTGAAGCCTTGTTTGTATTGTTTGACCAAACATGATGCATAATCTCGATTTCAATATTGACCAAAACAGTCGTGATTATTATTTTGGCCAGAATCATGCAGCCCTATTTGGCGGTTGACCTTAATATGACCTTCTGACATCCAATGAATGTTTTAGTATTTATTTTCTGGTATATAAAGCAAGGTTTCCTAACTAATCAAGGTTTCATCTGGTTGCCACCATGATAAATGAGAAATGATTGTGTTCAGGCTTTTCCGTGAGTATTGTAATCTCGGTACATTTTTGATTAGTCAAATCAATTTACATGAGTGTGTTTCATGGATCCCAGCTTTATTGTATACTACAGATTTACAACTATCACTATGTAAAATGGTGGTTTTAGGGTGGTGTCACTCACAGTTTTTCAGTCATCATTTCAAGGATCTTTTCTTGACCCTCTCAAGTTTCTTATAATTGGACTTTCTATAAGTATGTGTATCTGTCAGCTACTTCCGCCATGTTTACTTTATGTTCTGATGCTTAAAGCGTGAAGATGGCATTCACATATGATACATCCTGACATTAACTTGTAACGCAGCGGTAAATCTTATCTGTGAGGAGAAAAGCTTGATCTGACTAGCACGTACGGGGCTGGCGCAGCTTCTTAAAGCACTCAACTTAATGTTACGTGACGGACGTTTTTTCCGACGCCAAGCCAGTCGTAACCTTCCACTGAACGACACCTATATTGCGTAAAGTAGGCAAAGCGTGAGTAAATTGCTATTCTACAGACAAAAAAAAAAAAAAAATGGTTGCTTAATGAGCCCTGCAGTGCCACCAGTGTGTACCGCAGAATACATGAATAGCTATGAAGTCCTTTCTGGACTGTGGGAAAGACTCGGGCACCGTGGCCCCGGCTAGAGGTCTTCTGGGGCCACGTAGAATTGAGCTGGAGGGTCTTCTCCAGCAGCAGGGCGGGTCAGCGGTTTGCATTAGCATTTTAATGAGAGGCGCTCCGAGAAGCACGGCAAGGGTGAGGCAGGTGACACAAGAACAATGTAAATGATTCATTAATGCGTTTGGAATGCATTGGAATAATGACGAGCTTGTCGGAATGTTGCCGCCCGCGATTATATCGCGGATTATCCGCCAAATGGACTGTGATAATAAAATAATTGGATTTTGTATCTGGGAAACTTTGCGGAGTGAAAACTGCATTTAAGCACTCTTGTTACTGTCTTTTTATATCACTTTTTATTTACTTAATATTTTAAAAGGAATATGTTTATATTTTCTGGCAGAATTTGTAACGAATTGAGTTCCCTGCTATTTTTTTGACAACTTGCAGACTTAAGACACTCACGCTCACAAACACACTTATGGGCAAATTGGATTGTCCGTTATACCTATTACCTACCATGCATATTTTCGGGAATAAGGAAGCCGGAGTGTTCAGGAAAAAAAAAAAAAAAACACTTGGGCACGGGGAGAACATGCAAACTCCACATAGGAAAACCTATAACCTCCACATGCAAACCAGTCTTCCATTGTGTTGCGCCTGGCTAGATATACAAACTGATCAATTTGAATTCCAAATAAATGTACTGTTCTGTCTTTATAAAATTGGAACAGCTCACGCATTTGAACAGCTGTATCATGCGATTTGATTGGCACGTTGTCTTTGTCCTCATACAATAATGCCACGCTTTTTGTCAAATATCAGTGAAATCCATTAATTTTGCAAGTATATCCACTTTGTTTCTGAACATTTAAGAATCAAGGGGGTCAGGGCAAACCAATAATTACAAAGAATATAGACCAGCACTTCCCCGGCAAATCTCCGAGTCAATGTTAGATGTAGCGTTTGATTTAGTAAAATAAAATGTAGCAGTAACGTATGGAGATGTGTTAAATTAAATTCACTGGCCTGGATCAGCGGTTTCTCAGGTTTGCTTGCCGGCAGACTCACTGAGAGATGGCACCTTATTCAACATACTAGCAGTCTATAAACATTTGGCAAATGTCAATGGGCACTGTTGTTTTAAGGAATGGCTTTTGATGCAACCGTGATGCTTGAAGCTGACGTCCAGTAAACCTTTCTTGTTATTGCTTTGGGACCGCCGGGCCCTTTTTATGGTAGCTTTCTCTTATGTCCAAAGAGGAAACGGTCTTTTTATGACCACCACTTTGAAGAGTCACGCTGATCTGTTTGGCCGTCTCTCTCTCGAAACATCTTTTGTAAATTGCCTTTACGCCGCTTTTTACAATTTCCTCCTGTATTCAGAGGATATGTGCACGCACCCGAGAAGCAATACGGTCGTTACGGTTTGCATTTGAATGTCAAGCTGTCTTTGACTACTACGGTAGTGGTGGAAATTAGCGCAGTTTGGTTGACTTTCATTTTGTCCTATAGAAAATAAAGGAAATTGAAACGATTATGTGCAGTTTATCCGGTAAAAGTGTTTGAAGATGGATTTTGACATTCTTACTTTTCATTCAAGTGCAAACATTTTTAAAGCCCTTATCCAATCGAAGGGCACACATTAGCGAGTGTCTTAAACTTCTCAGGTTGCGTTCAAGGTCGCAATTGTTTTTTACGTTCTAAAACAGATTTAATTGTTTTGAAACCGTCTTGTTTTTCATTTCACAAGAAAAATAGTTTCAGAACAATTGTGTATTTTTGAGTGTCTTAAGAACATTGCGAATCCTGGCACTGAGGCAAATGTGCATTCGATACCTCCGTCGATTCTCCGCATCTATCGGGCCTTAAAAACAAAATAGTCTCAACTTAAGTGTGCTTTGTGTGTCATTTTTTTCTCCTAAAAACAATTTTAATGACTTAATAATACAAAGCTCCCTTTTCGTTTTTTACTTTTAGCTTAAGTAGGTAAAATAGCAATCCATAAGAACTTTTAAAAGCATGTGAAAACATTTAAATCAATCATTCAAGTATTATAACTAGTTATGCATTAAGTCATAATAAGAACAAATAAAACACATAGAGGTGTGTGTCCATGGACATCACATTTGTGGTGTGGTGTAAATTCTGGCGGATCTTTAAGTCTCTCTATCCCAATGATCGCCAAATTCTCGCCAGGGGTTCATAACAGTTTCATATTTTTTTTCCTGCTCTTGCCGCAAGGAAATCTGAATGCAGTGAAGAGCCGTACAGGCGAGCTCAGGTGACAATTTCGAGGAGGTTGGTGATATTGTATGCACCCTGACGAGATCAAAAGAGCACTACCTTCGCGGACACTTGTCAACATTCACCTCTCAGCTGGATGGGCACTTTATATTTTCATATTATCATAAGGCTTGCTGTATGTGTTTTAACATGAGAATTTTAACCTAAGGTTTCTTATTTTTCCTGAGATTGAGTTTTCTCCCCTCCAAGAAAAACATTCAAAGCACAACTTTAAAACACATTTATTTGTATCAGGTAGCAGAATAAACACGTTTCCTATAATTTAATCTTTATTGGCCTCACTGTGCTGTTTTATTGTACGTAATGTGAGAGATGTGTAAGCCTGTCCATTCCTCATTCATATCCTGTTGTGAGTTACCTCCGTGGGCTTCAATATCAACATGTTCCCAACATAACTCAACGCTGGCACATGAATAATGGATGAGGAAATTAATATTTCTCGTCACTGTATGTATGATGGTATGCGTGTGTTTATCTCAGTCACAACATCAACACATGTTTCATTTCTAATGATGGCCCAAGCTCATGGCAGCTGATTTTATTTTCCTGCGGAAGGGGAGATATTGACATTGTGTTTAGAGATGTATCAAAAATATTTCCTAAAATGTTCAGAAAGACTGGCATAGCCCACATGAGGGATGGGCAATTCTGGCCCTCGAGGGCCAGTGACCTGCTTGTTTTCCAGTTTTTTCTCCCCAACACACCTGACTCAGATGATTAGCTCATTAGCAAGCTATGCAGGAGTTGAAAATCATCATAATCATTTGAATCAGGTGTGTTGGGAGAGAAAACTTTCGGACACCAGCCTTCGAGGGCCGGAATTGCCCACCCTGGTTAAACGTAGCCTGGGTTCTTGCAAACGGGTGGTAAATGTCTCTAGTTTGCCCTATCTGTCGGGAGAAATCTATAAAGAAGACAAGCCCATGTGCTATAATGTAAAATAATAAACTCAGACCAGCCAAGATTGACTTTTCTTACTCGCAAGGGACAGGAAAAGCGCAAACTCTCGTGTTCGCTTCAGGACTGTCAGAGCTCTGCTGTCCCCGTTTGCTTTTTATTCAATTCAGCAAAGCATTACAAAATACAAGACATAACAAAAAGCCTAACCTGATAGTCGGACGCCGCTGATCTAATCAAACAGCTGGGTGAAAGTTCCAGTTCACACGTTTCTGCGTCGACAGCTCTATCTAAGGAATGGGGTGAGATGAACAAGGACTGCATGGACGGACTGCAATACATTCAGTTCTAGACAAGAAATAAACACATATTGATAACAACTTAATATACGATTTCTTTCACACTATCTTCTAAACGTGCCTTTTTTTCCCCCTAAATTAAAGAAGGTCTCTAAAAACTCGACCAAAGTGGAGATTTACCAAATTCCCTGGATCTGTGTGTATGTATAGCAATGTCACATGCGCGACTTTGTGTATGAGAATCAACATAGATGCACTTCACGTCAAAATTATGACGGTTGTCACCATTCTCCAGATGCTTGCTGGTTGGTAGCACTCAAACAAAGGATGGCTGGTGACAGTAAGAGACAAAGGTTCTTTCTTATTGGATAGAATTTGGCGAAACTACTGCCGCCTGGCAGTTTGTCATGCTTATAAATGAATAGAACGGCACGATGCACTTTTATGTAGCAGCATTTTTGCTCAATCAACAAAGCTATATAGACGGATTTTTTTTTTTTTTTTACACAAGAAGAGGGGAGAATTAATTACATTCAAATAGCTCTGGTTACATGTTCTATCATAATGTTAACAGTGAAAGCAAGGATAATATGAACTGCTAATATTAATTATGATTATTTTCAAACCAAACCACAGCAAACATTCATATCGCAAACATTGCCTGTGTAATTCTCATAGACTTAACACCCGCACCTTCACGCGCATCCATTACACACGTTATTTTCGTATACGACGCACAAGGAGGCCAACTGGCAATTTACATGTACGTCTCGACACAGCAGGACCCAGAATATATAACGGGTGGCTTCATACGCCACAAGAGCAGATTAAACAGCGGTGCACGACAGGCGTAGCGGTGGTGGAGCCTGGTAAACAAGAATTACACCGAGAACACCGTGGGGGCTGAAACGCCATCATGCCCTAACCTGTCGTGTTCTTCTAATTAGCCATTTTTTCCTCTATGCCCTCCATAGGGCTGAGCAGCAGCCATAAAATCCACCTCCATATAATAGCCATTCGTTATTATAATTCTGTTAACAGAATGGCAGTGCACCAAAGATTTTAATTTGTAACAAGTGCAATAAGGCTCATACTTTAATAAGCTCCACATAATTGACAAAGGCGCTACTCTTTTCATAGCCCATGGGGTAGCCGTTTTGCACGCTGTCTTGGTTGTGACAATATGTTGTCATTTCTGAGTGTGTCCTGTTAAAAGATTTTTATCAAAGAAGAGACTACTGAAAAACATAAGTTGTTCTTTAAATTTGTTCTATCAGGCCAAATCGTAGTAATGATTCAGACTTTTTTCTTGACGGAAGATATTAAATTAAAAAGATTAATAATGAGTGAAAATATTAACATTCTGATATCCTGTTTTTTTTCTTTTGTCATGGAGCTCAGCTTCTGTACCTAATTGGCTATTCATTTGGCTAGCTCTGGAATTCCTCAGTTTTTGCCAAGTTAGCTCATTTTTTTGTTAGGTAATTTAGTCGTACGTTGAATTAATACATTCGCTAAGGTAGTTTGTTGATCAAGCTATAGAATTTCTGCCAAGTTTACGATTGCCAGGCATTTCATTTTATTTGAGAGATTTTTAGTATTTGTCCCGATTCTTCACATGTCTTGCCAACTCGATCATTTTGGCCCAATTTTACCCGGGTAAAATCTCACCAACCTGTTGTTTTCCTTTATTCCAGTCAAAAGGCCCAATTGTTTGTCAATCATTCACATGATTGCCATAGCAATTCGTACAATAAAAGTAAACATTAAAAATCACTTCATTTTGTTTACTTTCACGTTCACATCATGTCGGAAACAATTTGAACCCTACCCCGCACCGTTTCTTGCATTCAACAATCAATAGCTATGTGGAGAAGCAAAAGAAAATGGAGCAATGACAAGTCCGTGAGCACATTGCAGAGAGTACGTGGAAGCATGTTATTATTTATTCTGCAAATGTAAATCAAGAAAGCTGCATATCAACCTAAGGTCCAGGGGTATTGGATACAAATTTTACTATACTGGCACAACACAGGGACCAAACAAGGAAGTTTGCATCCTGATCAACGTATTGACAAGTTTAGCGCTGGTGAACTGTAATCCAAATTGGCATTTAGCAATAGCTAAAGTAACAAAACAACCATCAGTCACTAGATTTATTCTAGATAGTTCCTGTTGAGAATTAATTGGTATTTGATTTTCTGCAAACTTGTAACAGTTTTTGATGATTGAAATCTGGTCACCCTAGCTAGCTTAAATGGCCAACCAGATATTTTGCTTTGTAGTATGTGAGTCGAGTTTGTGCGTTAGACAAGTTAGTTGTGTTAGCCTAGACAAGTTAGTTTTGTTAGCCATGTTAATTTGTTTGATTACTTATCCAAGTTATATAAGATAACAATGTTGAAATGGTTGCTTGTTTTATAGCTTTTATAGCTTGTATGGGGTTTGTTTAATTACAACTGTTTTTAGTGATGGGGCATGCTAATAAGTCCATGAATGTCTCATGGCACCCAAGGCCAAGGTTTTCAATAGATCCCATCCAACAATCAGAGCATGAATGAGCATTTCTGAACAAAACTAGACTATTATGCGATATTAAGAAGCGTGTTGACAGTAGTTAGAGGTCACATGTCCGGGGTTCAAGGCGACTGATTAGATTATTCTGCTGCTCAAGCAGAAGTGCCGCCTGGCGCACGAATGTAAAGTGAGAAGATTCAACGCGTGAGGCCAGATGAGACGCTAATAGGAGAGAACCGACGCCCTAGGAAGGAAGAAAGGAAGGAAGGGAGCGATGTCGTGACCACGTCTGATGTCGTGCAGCTCTGCCAAGGAGACAATCCAAGCTTAAATCATTCCGCCCTGTCCAAACAATTCCCACAATGTCGATATTTGTCACATCAACAAACACTTCTCGCCTCAAAGTTGAGATCAAGACGGATTCTTCCTCACAAAGCTTTTGGCGAAATCTTTCCGCCGTTCTGACTTGGTTCGCGATTTTGATGACGCAAATCCTTATTAAATATAAGCTAACAGCAGTTACGATCTTTGATCGCTAGTTCATCAGTCACTCAGTGTGTTATAATTAATTTGAGGCTTGCGGAACACTAAGTTCAGTCGACTTCTCTAACTAGTTTCAAGATAGTTCTGGAGTCATTCAAAATTTTAATAACTGTCATTATTTTTGAGACGGTCCACATTTTAGCTTCTCCTTATTAAGCTAGCAAGTTGCATTATGTGTATACATGACCAAATTGTACATAACTAGTTTGATCATCAAACTAGTTTAGTCAGTCAGTCGAAAGTGAGTTTGCAAATACACTTTACTAACTGTTATCCAGATTGTACCTAACCAATATTGTGTAGCGAACTAATTTTAGGGCAAAATCTCCCTTCAGTATCAGCACAGTCACCATCTTTAATTAGCTGCCAAACTGGGCGATGCAGTCGTCGTCTGGAAAATCCGCTACCCCCTCCAAATGAGCCTGCCAGTCAAAGCACGTTTCGGAAGATCTCCAATTTTCATTGATTAATGGCGTCAAGTGAATTCATCAATCCCCATATGCAATTCATTAACTGCGTCTTTCACCAAAAGCACACACAGCACGCCATCCGCAAGAAGCTATCATGTTGGTAACTTCTGAGCAGAGATTTTTCAGCCAGGATCATGTTTATTGTACCGCTCAGGGTAAACAAATGCAAATCCATCAGTTTGAATGGGAAAAACTACACCTGCTTCATTTCCACGTCATAGTTTGTAGATACCGTATTTCAAGATACTGTGACAATATGTTTGTCTAGAAACAATAATGCGATGACTTTTCAGACTCGTACGGATATATTTGTGGTTGTTAGGCTTTGCCCGGCTTGAATGTGGTAACGTTTTGGCCTTCATGCTTTATCGTCAATTGCGGCCGTGAGTGATGGCGCTTCATTTGGCTGCACCCAGACATTGTTTGTCATTCTACTTCAGGTATTTGCAGTCAAAAGGAAATGAGGTTAAGAAGAGAGTCCCCTGAACAAGGGCTTATCCATTCATTGAGGGAGAACACCTGTGCCCCTGGCTTATACGCATACACACAAGCAGCCCGCAGAGCCGCCAAACATTTTTATCGTCGCCGCTTGGAGCCCCATTAAAATATCACTCCGAAGCCTGCAGTAACTCACATCCCTGCAACATCTCCGCTGACCCATTGCGATGTTGATTGGGCCTTTCTGTCAAAAGCCGCATCGTCACTGCAGGGGAGGTTTATGAGGCCTGGCTAGAGGCCCCGCTTATGCCGTCGACGAGCAACCTCTCAAAATAAAAGAAAAGAAAAAAAACACACACAGAGGAGTAGCAACAGTGCGGAGAGGAAAAAAACAAGTTGAGGTCATAAATTTCACAGCACGGCTGTGAAATGTTGTCGTGTTTTTGTCGGGGTCACTTCTTCAATGGCATGTTGTTGGCGCTGCCTTTTATGGGTCGCCATTTCTAATATGATGTGACTGCAAACTTCCCTAAAGCGTCCCTGAAGTTGTTTTGCTTCAGGGACCCGTTTACACCATGACATCTTTGTTTATATGGAGCCAGAGCCCTCAAGAAAGACGACTCAGTCATCAAACTTGTGGACAAGGGCATGTGTGTTAATTTCCTTTGTTTAGTTATGTTGCTAGCAGCGGGGTGGTTAGTTAGCTAGATGGATTATTTCTACGGAAAATTAACTAGTTACTTGAGATAGCTAGCTAGGAAGCTAGTTGGCTAGCTAAACAAATGTAGTGAGCAAGTGAGCTAGCTAGCCAGCTCTGTAAATATTTGTAAAGGTTGACAGGTTTGCTGCTTTGATTATAAACATTAACACGTTGTATTTTATTAAATCAGGCATACAAATGTACCAAAATCCTTCTGCGAGCTACTTTGAGTGGATAAGAAAGTTTCTTGAGGTTGATAATAAAATAACTAAGAAAATAAGCACATTTGCTTGCCACAACAGGGCCTCTGATTTAGTCTCTGAGATGAGGTGTTAATTTGTATTACAATGGAATTCATCTGCTGCATTATAAGTTGTCAATTATTCTGAAATAATTCATTCCATTCTTCTTTAACTAAAAGTGGCACCAACAATATATTACGGCAGGGGGGGGGGGGGGGGGGGTCTCAAATGCAGCAGAAGGCTACCGTGAATGAATTACATCTATTTTTGCGGCTAATAAGATAACATTGAATTAAGACATAATATCGAACACGGCTCACAGAACAACAGTGTGCCATTTTCTAGCGCAGTTTATTACCAGATTCAATTATGGGTCGCAAATTAAATTTGAAATTCAGAGGCGGCTCTTAATCAACTTACCTACACACTTTTGCACGCAGTTTGGGGTTAGCTATATGCACCCCCACAGTCAAACCTGCATCAAAAACAATCCTTAAAGGATTTTCTTCATTTTGAATTTCAAGCTCAGCTGCTTTAGGTTTCTTTAAATTGACTGGGTTGTTTTTTTTAAGCCGGCCATTTAAAATTGAATTTTGTGGCACCATCTTCCGTGAAATGAGCGAGTGAGACCTCGCTCATCATCCTAAAACGTTAAACACTTCCAGAGGACAATACTATTGAACACAGTCGCTTTTAATCCAGTTGGCTTTGGATTTCAGGTTTATTTCCAGAAGAAAAATATTGGAATCTTCCTGTTCATGGCTCAAACATGAAAATCATCATAAAACTTTAATTAAGTGAATATGCCAGGAGCCATTACCGTCACAGAAAATAGCACAGTAGCCATCGAGCCGTATCCTCATATGGTGTCAAGGGGGACCTGAAACCTCTGGCTAAATTCTGGTGTGACTTTAGAACCTTCTCCTGTATCTATCGTGTTATGTTTTGGAGGGGATTATTTTGTCCTTTGATGTACTTAACGTTTCTTTTTTCTTCATGACAAAAGAAAATGTTGAGTATTTACCCAGCCTGGCTGTCATGTCATTGGCAGTAAAATTTGATATGGGGGTGTGGATTATGCAAAATTGCCTTATTATGACATCACAGTTGGGCTAAAAAATTTTAGGTCTTCCTCACAGACACGTTTGAGCAAATAGGCAGCTCACCAAAAAATGTACATGGATGCTGCTGCTTGATTTGGGCACTCACAGACCTTTTTTATGTAATTACGTCATTTCTTCATGATATATCTAGATAATACAGATAATATTTACGAGAGATTGTAGTGGTCGTTTCATAGCTTCCCTCACTATCTGCGCATGGTGCCTGAAAGCTTCCCGAGTGGAAACAGATGGTGGACCAGCTGCTTGTCCTAGTTATTTTTATACTGCGTCTATGCTAGCGCTTTCCCAGCTATAGCTGGCGTCAACAAAGAGTTAATTGGGCGCGTCACTAGCGTGCCATGCCATCCTGACCGTCATGCTATTGCTGAGTCGCAATGAAAACTGCCAACAGGTCCACTTTTCGTGGTATCTCAAGATTGGGTGTGAGATAAACAAAGTCTGTCATTCTTGCTATTGGGAGAAGCTTTTTTTGTTTTCTTGTTAAAAAGGTTCTCAATTTCAGAGTTCTTGGCCAAAGTGTCAGCCTTGTTTTTTGTTTTAACTTAAGGAAATACTCATTACCTTTTTGGGCTACTTCCTTATTGTTGTGTGTGTATGCGTGCTTGTTGTTGTTGTTTGTTTTTCTTTTCAGTCTGATGTGCCTCATCTGAGCTTTACTGATGAATTGTGGTCTACATAAGTGAGAATGTCACCATGTAAATGTAAGACATATGCCTGTAATTGTTAGTTTGGAAAATTTTGTAAACAAAGAACAGAATAATGCAAATTAACGTTCGACCTGTATTCCAGCCCTTTGGCTATTCACTGTTAACTCTTTCAGTGCTAAGCATTATTAGAAAAGGAAACCTATCGAGGGCCACTATATTTAGCATTTTCACTCACCTTTCAAGGCCAACAGCATATTGTGTGCTATGTCGATGCAAACATGGGCGCTGCCTTGTGAAAGATTGACTTCCATTCTTCAGTTAGAATTGATATAGGAAAAGATGTGTTTTAAATGTGGAAACACTGCCATCCAATGGTCATCGTTAGCACTACGGTGTTCTATTGGCTTATATTAGGTAAGCATTAGTCAAGGGTGTCAGCTCTTCTCCATTAAAAAAAAAAGTATTTGACCAGAATTTTTATTATTTATTATTGTAATTACTATTTTAAAAGATGGGAATTCTCAACCATGGCTTTGAATTAGTTAAAAAAAAACTGTTTTTACTGTAGAATACAATTGATTACGTTGAATGTTGATTATCAACAGTATCAATAATGTATTTTAGCATAAATGTAGAAAATATGTCACCGTCCGATATTTTACCGTAAAGAAAAGCAACCGTGTGGTTAGTTAAGGGGATATGGTGAATGACTTTAATAAAAACATATCCCGTAAGACACCTGGGCTCGTTTTAAATTCTTCGCGTGTAATATACCTTATATATGGTTAAGTTACTGTCAGGATCATAATGTACAATCACACATATTTGAAGCTAATGGGCAGATCTATTGTTCCCTTTGTATGATCCAAGCCGTTTTTTTTTTCTTTTTTTCCCACAGACGTGTAAGTGATGAAGTCGAGCTCAAACGAGAATTAATTGGCAGCCCTGCTTCTGTTTAATTCTATATAAATGTCAACCTCTCAGCCTGGTGGGATATTGAAATCAATCAGTCTTTAATATAACAAAATCCTCCACGGCTGTGTAGGAGGTGTGAAGGAGGGGCGGGGAGCGCTGCGGAATCTCTCAGCGTGTGTATGCTCCCACCAAGAAGGAGTCTTGTTTGCATGCGTGTGTGTGACAAAGCGTAGCATTGACAAACAGTCTTAAGAGCAGTGAATCACCACCGGATAACCGGATCGGTCTTGGCTGTTGTGGCTATTATGAATATTTAAACGTTTTGTCAAGTCCAATGCAAAGTGACACACTGGAAAACTGCTGATGAACTGTCTTGTGCTGTGCAAATATTTCAATAAATTAGGACTAGCATGGTTTTATCGCTTAGTTGTTGAGAAGTAAACTATCAATACCCCACTATTGCTAAAGAACTAGCAAAGCTAGCCGGATTCCCGTCACACGGAGTTGCTGCCGACTCACTTGCACTCTGCACTGTACTGTACTGTAGTTCTTGTCATGATTTTTTCCTGTTGTCACCCGGTGGATATTTGGAAGCAAAAGTTGCATGCCTTGTGCCGGAATTGCGCTTTATAATTTAACCGTTTCAGTGACGCAATTAGACACATTGCTGCACTTGCTGTCTTCACAAAGAAAAATTACTCTGTTCATTTTCTGTGAAATGTACAATACCCGACAACCTTTTTTTTCACCACTTCCTTCCTGCTCTGAACAATTAGCTATAGCTTTATTCTTAAAAGTAGGGAATCATTTTGACTTTAAGATAACCCGTGTAATAATACTGTAATTTTTCAGACTATAAGCCACGACTTTTTCCTCATGTTTTGAGTCCTGCGGTTTATAGTCCAGTGTGGCTTATCTGTGTTTTTTTTTTTCTTTCTTTTGTTTTTGTTGTTAGCCAACAGCAAGCAAGTGTGTGTATCTGTTCTAGGTGTCAATTTATGGAACAACTATCAAATAGAACCTAAAAGATGTGAATCAATGGTTGTGCTTAAAAGAGTTAAAACAATATAATATTGAAAAAAATATATATGTCTAAATTTAATAACAGAATTTATACAATTTTTGTAAGTTTATGAGTGTGCCTTATAGTCTTATATCAGCTAAGAGTTATCACGGCATCTAAAGAGAGTCGTGCATTCCCGACCCGTTTTCCTTAGGTTTGATTGGGTGCTTTAATGGTTGTTCGTCCCTATGTGCCCTGCAATTGGCTGGCAACCAGTTCAGGGTGTCCCCTGCCTCGTCAGCTGAGATAGGCACCAGCAAGCCTACAACCCCTGTAATGATAAGCGGCCATAGAAAATGAACGGACGCAGACTCCCGACAGGTGTCAAATTAACAACCCCACTGAAAACCCTCTGGCTCCACCCCTCTTACCCAATAAGTTGAGTGTGGGAGCGCAAATACATGTGCCGTTACCGCCCAGTTAATACGTATTATTTAGATAATCCTTTCACGAGCACACATGCTCATAGCTAACACATCCTCATCCTCTTCAGACCCCGGCCATTATCTGACGGTCCGATTGCAGGTGGCAATCAGAAGGCAATTTCTATTTTAATGAGTGTGACACGAGACGGAGGTGTTGAATGGTCTGTGCTCGGTGATGCACAGCAAAAAGCAGCGGCACAAGCGGAGGATGTTCCGGCTCTTCCGATTAAAAGAGATTGAAAGCAGCTGACTGTGGTTTTGTGCTAATTGGGAGGACGTTCTGCTTGAGCGTGCGCTTGCATGGCAGCTAATTCAAGCAGCAGCAAAAAGCGTAATTATGTCTATAACGTTTTTTTTGCTTCTTTCTCTTTGAGTGAGATTGATCCTGACCGGATGGCGTTCCGTCTCTTGGCGAGATATGACACCCCGCTAATGTAACATCTGATCATGTTTGCCTACTGGAGTGCTGCGCGTCAGTAATGATATGGAAGATAAAGATGGATTTTTAACACTGGTTCTTGTGTACAAGCTTATCTCAAACTGAAATATCGTAGGGGCCCAGTAAACCTGCCATGGGAGTTTTTGGAATGTAGGAGGAATCTTGTTGAAAGAAACTTGACCCGAACTCGGAAACTAAATTTGGAAACCGGAAACTAGACTACGGCTTGAGAGCTTGACATGGCTTAAATACTGTCAGATATCTAGTATATGACATGACAGGGCACCCTTTAGACCATAGGTGTCGAATTCCAGTCCTCGAGGGCCGGCATCCAGCATGTTTTGCGGTTTTCTTTCCCAAACACACCTGATTCAAATGATTAGTTCATTAGCAAGCTCTGCAGGAGCTCCAAAATGATCCCAAACATTTGAATCAGGTGTTTTTGATGGAAAAGGATTGAAAACATGTAGGATACCGGCCCTCGAGGACTGGAGTTCGACACCTGTGCTTTAGACCCATACCAAAAGCATAGCAATTTATACAGTATATGAAGAGCAGAACAGTCACAACATAAATACAGGACCTTTTATGTCAACGGTGATATCTAAACTACAATACGCACATTAGCTGTTCGACCTTTTTTCTTTCATAATATCTAACACCTAGTCTGAGTATTGTAATGACAGCACTCAAAAACAAAAGTATAATACCTATATGATTCTTCACAGGTTCTTCACAGGGTGCCTGACCTGTCAATTCCCTCTATTTTTTTTTTGTATGACTTTAACATTTTTTTTGATGAAGCAACATATTTCCCAAACTGCCCGTCCCACTTCTCCCTTTAACAGTCCAAACACCCACGTGAACATAAAGCTGGTTCAATTTTTCAGGCCAGCTTTGTATCAGGTGATGCCGCTTTTTCTCACCCTCAAGCATCCGCGCCAAAGATGAGTCATGTTATCGCGGATACACGAAAAAGCACTCCCAACACTCATGTGTGTCTCGATTCCTTGATGGTGACATTTTCTCTTGTCCCTTGATACCACAGTGTTATTTTTCCAACTACTGTACTTCAAAACAAGGCAAGGCAGTTTTATTTCCATACCGCATTTCATACATAAGCACCTCAATGTTCTTTACGCAAGCCGAGCCAAAGGCATCTACAAACACGACATCAAAGTAGAGAAAACAAAAGTACACGCTTTACAACATAAGTTGTTTCCGACAGCTTGACTAGTTTTTCCACTGGAACGGTTGCTCCAGACTCCCTGCATGAAAAACTCTGCGTTGTTCTCAACGCAAATTCAGATCGTGAACAAATAACTTAATTATTTTTATTATTTTGGATGATTTTGGACAGTAAGTCACCGCCCCGAAACACCCTCCCTACCCCAAAAACATTTGAATTAAATAAATAACCTAAACCGTAGCCGGTTCCTTTCTTACCAAACTTGGGTGATTTTTTTTAACAAATGTTTTTGGAGTGTATTTGTGTCTTGTTCATTTCTATTGATTACATTGTATTGTTATCATAAAACCATATGATTTGTACATTGAGTGTGCCAATTAGTCACTGGATTACTTTGGTTGTTCTGGTTTCTATTATGTACAACTATCATGACTAGCTGGGGAGAACAACAATCATATTCATGTTGAAATTATTGCCGCAATTATGCCACAATCAAATATTGTCCAACCTATCGCATGCATTCAACTTGATAATTACAAACGCTTCACAGCTCATCAGACCTCCCAGCTGGCCCTAATAAACGGGGCTCTCAGTACCTCACACATCCGCCCGTTCAACAAGCAGCGCGCCATCCACCAAATAAATTACCCCCCAACTCTTAATAGAAAACAATCCCATTCAATCAAACGGCAAATATGTGACGCGCAAAAACAATATGTCGAGCGTGGTGGCTTGCAGACTGAGGGCAACTCAATTGATATCGGTGGCGGTTGAAGAAAACAAAATGCTTGGTCACACCTCGGTTATTCTGTGATTGATAAAAACAAACATTGTTCCACAGTTGTGTTAAGCATGCAAGTTGAATGTTTGTGTTTGTTGACATGCTCGGTGTGTGGTGAATTAACTACATACTGCCTCATATTCAATACAAGGTTTTATTCCTTTTAAGGGAGAAATCCATAAATACATCAATTTTCTATAGCCGCTTAACTTTGCTAGGATCAACCCAAAAATTGTCTTTGTAACATGTTTTAAGGAGGGCTTATAGTTAAATGTAATAGCAATAAAATGTTTTTTTGTTTGTTTTTCAGGTACTTTGATGCACTTGTTTTTTTTCAGTTTTAGACTAAGCTGTAACCCATATAAACACTGTAAAAAATAATTAACAGTCTTTGATAGTTGATTTATTTAGCTTTTCTTCCTCTGCTAATGTTAAAAAGGAAACAGGTTTAGGTATGCTAATACAATTTTTAAAGATGATAATCTTATTCATGGTCAGTGCATTGAATGAGTGGGGTGTGCGTGGGGGGCGCAAAAAGTTCTCTTTCCGTGGAGGATTTTGCAGAAATATAATTGAGAAGCACTAATTTAGTGAAATATGAATTAAGAAGCAAAATCCATTTGATTTTATACATCCCAGGAGGCAGTCTTTTTGCCACCTGCTGTCAACTGAAAATGACATCACAGTTGCAGAGAGCTCAGCTTCATGCGTTTTCGTGACATTGTACTGAATTAATGGAGTTCATTTTACATATATATATATATATATATATATATATATATATATATATATATATATATATATATATATATATATATATATATATATATATATATATATATATATACGTAGCTCCTTTAAAAAGGGTTGCATAAGATAAGCCTCAATCAACCTCAACCTCAATCAGCAAGCTGCTGCAGCTGCCAGTTGTGTTAAATTATCCATTTACGTGCTAATTAAACCCAGCACGCATCCATCCATCTATAATTAACTTCAATTAATGAACGTTTACATTACATATTTAATTTTTACACAAGCCGTAATGGATTCTCAGTGTTTACACAAGCAGATCAGTGCGGCCCAAAAATACTATTTGCACAGAATTATTAATGTTTGCCGGGTTGGATGGCATCTCATTGGAAACTGCACAATGCGCATAGTGCTCATAAGTGTGTAAACATTACATTATTATTAAGTTATGCCACGCAGCAAGTGTCCTCCTGCAAGCGAGGACATTTGCATAATAGCCCCTCTTGTGATGTATTCATAACGGAAGGATGTGACTGGTGTTGATGTATAACACGATAAATGCATTAAGGCTCATGTTCCCTGTGATGCTCAGCTCCTCTGATAACATTACTTCACTGCAATATATTTATAGATTTTTAATGCAAATACTAAAAATTGTACCTACATGACTCGTCATACAATATTTAAATATGTTCACATATTTTTCAGGATCAAAATGAATATATATATATATATATATATATATATATATATATATATATATATATATATATATATATATATATATATATATATATTTTTTTTATTTTATTTTTTTTTTTTTTTAAACCAAACTATTTGGGTAAAATGAATGACCCCAAAAGTAACCTAACCCAATATCCCCAATTCATTGTTTGCGTTAAATAAATAACCCTCAATACAGGCCATTTTGGACAGGTTGTTTTGTGCAATCTACCTTTCTTTTGGACAAAAAAAAAAAGGGGTGGGGTTATATCACCCAATTTTTTTAGGTTAAATGAAATGGGGGGGGGGGGGGGGGGGTTAAAATGTGGGCTACATTATACAATTCTAGGGGTGGGGGGGTAATCTCAAAATTAACCCAACTCAAATGAACCTTATATCCCAACTTGCATGAAAAGGGACCACCCATTCATACCGCCAACCATGAACAATACAAATCAAGAGTGTTAGAAATAATTTACAAAGTTAAAAATGTTGTTTAAAAAAAAACAGCTTGTGTCCCTTGATTCTTGCAACAACTCCGATCGCCTTGCACGAAACTGAACTGAAATAACCCAGTGTGTGGAGAAAAAGTGTCACACACTAAGCATGTATTTTGATGAACGGCCCATCTCGCCAGTTATTTCTAATGCCCAATTCATATCAATAGCAAGACAAATAATTGAAAAGGTCGATTGCGAGTCCGCCCATTCCATCATTCGTAGCACGGGCCACGTTCACCGTAGATAAATTAGTGAGGTTAACGCTTTAATTCAATCAAATATAATCCCCCTGATGTTTTATTTAGTGCTCGCCGTATAATTAATTGAAACGGCGGCAGAAAGGAGCATGGCGGCAACACAAAGACAGCAGAGACAAAGTAGGACAGCAAGATGAAAGCCAAAACAATGGCCTACATTCGTCTCTTTGTCTTCTTCTTTTTCTGCGAGCAAACTGACAAAATGAAAGTTGACTTTTCAACTGTTTGTTTTCTCTCTCACCTCGGCCCCGGCGCTCCCTACACGCCCTCGCACTTCCCGCATTGATTCGGCCCTGTCTCGCCTCAGGCAAGGTGAAGCGAGGCGATCCCACCCCAGCCTCCAAAGACGGACAAGCGGGGGTGCTCGAGGGGGGGGGGGGGGGGGGGGGGGGGGCTAAGGGCGGGCCCCCATAGACTGACACGGGGGCAGAGGGTTGCTTTCATTAGCAGAGAAATGTGCTTTTTAGAGGAGGGAAGGATCTGTTGGACTTGTCTTGAGATGATGGCGGCCCCGTGGGGTTCATCTCTTTGACAGAGAGCAAGGTTAACTTCTCTTCCTCCAGACACCCCGCATTCACGTCACCCTGATCCAAGCGCGCACTCGTAGTGGCTATTTATAGTCCGCGTTCCCCGTGATGCTAATGAATAAGTCCAAATCTAATTAAGTCACATCCTTAAATGGACTTTTTAAAATCTATTTTCAGCACTAAAAAGTTAAGTCTATACTTAGCTTGATGGATGGATTGTTTCGCAGGTATAATTCATACCTTTGATGAATGCATTGTGCCACTTGCCGTCAACTGAAAATGACATAAGTGCATGGGTGACAACCAGTCACTGGTCAGCCATTTTTTGGGTTTGGTCTTGTAGTTTTTGGAAGCTGAACTCCGTGCCCCTCCAACTCGCTGCGGTGACTATAAATGAGATCATAATAAATGCAAATTATATATCGAAAATTGTACCCTTTTTAATATTAACTAAAGAAAAAAGCGAATTAAGTCAACTTTCAGCAAATTTCACTTTTTGGTTTCCAGGATTTATACAGTTTACAGTTTATTCTGAATCTGAAAAGAATAGCTTAAAGTGCATCAAAGTGCCTGAAACTTAAAGAAATTAAATCAAACTTTTCTTCTTCCATAATTTATGCAGGTTACAGCTTATTCTGAATCTTAAAACAATAGCTTAAAGTGCATCAAAGTGCCTGAAATGTAAAAAAAATAAATAAAAACATCAATGTTCATTCAAACTAGACACATTTTTGACCAACATCCGTTTGATGCTGTGAAAAAAAAAGAATAAATAATAAAAACATTGACCCCACTAGCTTAAATATTTTAGCCATAAAAAAATGGTATAAAACACCATGCCGATTTTTTCTCTAAATCAAAAATAATCATATGATTCAAAAAAATATTGACTGGAAACGTTTTGAATTTATCCACAGACTTTGACAAGGACAGCGCCACTGCACCACCTGGTGCCACAGATGTGCAATTACACCACACCACTCAAACGCATATCCCATTTCCAGAGTTTTTTTTTTTTACCCACTTTTTCACGTGAAGATTTTGCACCTACAGTATACTACTCACCGTGATGCATTTAGCGTCCACGAGACCATACTTTACTCCACAAATAAATTGTCAAATTATATCCGCGCGCTTCATGACTAACAATTTTCTCCCTCTCTTTTCTCTTTGCTCGCACGGCAATTCCATCATATCTTGATGCCTCCCGACAGGTAAGTGTATTTTCTTTTGCCTCGACAGCAACATCCCCCCGCGGTGAAGCATTAGCGCAATCACACGGCCCGAAATGTTCCTACACGGGTTTGGCGATGTAGGCCAGCGCGCGTCGGTGAACCTCGGCGCTGCAGCTACAGTATATATGATTGTTTCATGCTGTTGTCTGCGCGGGCCTTTGAAATGACAATGAGATGCTGATTTGGGGTATAAATAAAAAGAGAAACAAGAGACAAATCATAAATCAGGTTGCGGATGAGCCGCGCAAGGTTTGCTTCGTGAGAAACGAGCGCGATAGATATGCAAAGATACGTCCCCGTGCGCGGCGGACAACATTTGAAGAGGGAGCTTGCCTTACTTTCATCTGTTTGGAGAGATCAAGGCTATTGTTGCCTCCCCCAGGATGCACTCCGCTCGTTGGAGGACATTTTATGGGGATTCTCGTTGTTTTCATTTGGTTTGCATGCGGCCGAGGTGTAATTAACGCAAGGGGGTAATTTGAAGCGATGGAGATACGGTACGGATGCGTGGCGTTAAGTGATGGCATGAAGTTGTTTCTGATTCAGATGGATTGAATCAGATTTCGAGGATGCCCCAAAATACTTCAAAGCTCACCGAAGCGCTCCTTGGAAAGTTAGAAATAATGAGCACCGGTTTCGCCGAGAGACACAAAATTGGTCTGTTGTAAGAGCACGCATGAAAAGGTTTAAGGAGCAAACTGCAAATTGAACAGGAAGTTAGCCATTTTGTTTTGAAGCTGCTATAAACTCCTCCCAAGGCAGTGATTCTTAAATGCTGTTTTTCCGTTGTAGCTGAACAGCCTTGCTCAGCCCTGAATGGTTGCTATTTTTTTTTTTTTTTTTTTACAAAAAAAACTCTCAAAGGTGATCCTAAAACGCAGGCTGACTGAGTCAGTAATCCCTGTCGTCTGATTGGCCCACAGATCTTCTTGGCATAATTCCGCTGCACGTGCCCATTTCAACCCACATAGAGCATATATCTGTAATATGATGTTCAAAAAATGAATCGAGTGTTTTCAAGGGCTCTTCGGTGTTTATGATTTCATGCAATGCTACTGTATTTATTGTATTTCTCAGACTATAAGGCGCACTGGATTATAAGGCACCGTCTCAATGAACACATATATTTTGTACCAGTTGCCTGTATGTAAGGCACACCATCAATTTAGGCAATCTGGGTTTCAAGGATTTCAAAACTATAAAAAAAAACAATATTAAAAAGCCCATTACTTAAATACTTAGAGTATGCATAAATTTCAATGTACAGATTTTATTTTTGTGAGTATGACTGCCCATCTCTCGTACATACAGCCTACAGTATGTTATTATTTTACAACAATACTTAACCAAATTTACAATTTCTTTTATTGGATGAAATAGAGAAGTTTGGATTTTTTGCTTTGCAAGAGAGGAAAGACAACATGCTGGTGACTCTAAATGCTGCCAAACGAACAAATCTTATTTCTCCATTCAATATGAATCATAGATTTTTCCAATGCATACTGATGAGAAAAAAAGGTGCAGTATGAGTTCCAATCATTGCCCAAGTGCACTTGTTTTTTTTTTGATGTTCAATGCATTTGCATTTCATCTTTAAGAAGTTTGTTTTGAAACGTCTGTTCAGAAAATACTACATTTGTGTTTACATTTGATGGAAAACACAATTTAATTGACTAATCGTTTACTTAATTTTCCTCAATGTTTTTATATAACATTTTCACTTTCATCCTATAAATTGTTTTTTTCTCATATTGTGACATAATTATGGATGACAAATGCTTTTTATGTAATATAGCAACTTCATTTTAGTTTTTCTTTAGCTTTTCCAAAGACATTGGTTACTGTAGTGGAAAGTTATTCAAATCCAATCCAAAAAAATCCTTAAAAATTCTGATGGTGATCGTAATTCGTGCATGGATTGATTTTTTTATTTTTCTCTCTGATAAAAAGTTTTGGGGATAATCTGAGACTTTTGTCTGCACGATGTCTCAGATTTTTTTATTTTATTTAATAAACTGGTGTACATAGCTACCGCAAATTTGGAATGTCTTATTTAAGACCCCTGAAACACTGTACATAAATTTTCATAATTATATGCAATCTTGCAAAAATATGAGTTTTCAGACCTACAAAAGAAAAATAATCTGTGCATAGATCACAATAAATTCGAATAACTTTCAAATGAAGCTGATGAATAATATCAAATGGCTGCCAAAAACCCGCAGTGATTTTTATCTAACCCCAACAAAAAAATAAGGTCAGAAAATGTTATTCATGCAGAACATAGCAGTCTGAAAAGTAATTTGGCGCACTGTTGTTGAGTGTGAAAGCGAGACGAGACGCTTTTGTTGCTGCGTGATGTTCGTCCAATGGGAAGGCGCCCGTCATCCTGACCTCTTCCCGATGCGTGCCGCTTGATTATTCCATCCAGACCGCCGTGTAAGATTTTCACAGGGCGGCGACATGACACATCAGCCGCCACATTGTGTTGTGTCATCACAAATTTTGGTTGGTTTGTCACCTCTCGGCCCCTTCACCTTTCTCCTGTCTGCTTTTTTTTCTTTTCTTTTTGCGCTCCGAGGCACATTTGAAACCACGCCACCGGCGTGTCACTTGCAGGCCGCGGGGGATTCGCTAAGCAGTCATACGACTTGAGTCACACCTGGGTGGAATTGTTAGCCAACTTGTGTGTGTATATCTGTTTGTCTTCCTGTATATGGAAGTGGAGAGGGAGTAGAACATTGGTTCATGGACTAACAAGTTCAACATACATTTTTCAAGTTACCGCATTTTCCACACTATAGGGTCCACCGGATAGGGTGCATATGTTTTAACAAAATTTCGTATATATAAATGCACCGGATTATAAGGCACATGGAATCAAAGCTACAGTGGTGGGTGGGGCTGCATTTGCATTCTGTTATGTAGCCACTAGATGGAGCTTCACTCGAGGGAATTCAATGATCAGAGAAGTCAGCAGATAATATGATGATATACAAGGCGCACTGGATTATACGGAGCACCGTTAGCTTTTTAGGCTTCTAGGTGTGCCTTATAATGCGGAAAATTTGATTTTTTTTTTTCCAATTTGCGTTATGGGTAAAAAGATAAGTCACAAATTCAAGTATGTTCTGCCATCTCCTTTGGTGTAGATTTTGAAATATAATAGAAGTCCAGTGTGCGTGCTTCAAGTTGTTTGTATCCACCCCCATTTGAAATGTAGCTAAAGCTAGTGATCAAGTATGCCTAATGGAGCAGTGTCCAAATATTTTTGCCCAAGATCTAGTTTTTCAGCAGTCAGCCTCAGGCGTGCTACGAGGGGAGTCCCCAAACTTTACCATCCAAGGGCCACATTACTCTACTGAAATGGGAGGCCAGGTCAGTTTGTCCCAAAAAGTGTGGCGATCGCAGAGATGTCTGGACACGAACGTTTGTTTTCCAGAATACCACACATAACCAAATATTAATACTCCTTTCTCGAACATCACATTCCATGCATGTGTAAGTCTCGATTGCGTGGTCAGAAAGAAAGAAAAAATGTCATAATGCATCTCTATTATTACTCTGGGGGTCGGGTAGAATACGAAACACTCCGTAGGTTTGGGACCATTGATATACAGTACATATGCATTTTCACAAAAGCGGGTTGATGTCAAAGAGATTAGTTTTGAGAAATTGAAGAAACTACAAATTTTTCTGTGTATGAAAATAATTGATGAGCATATTTTCTGCACTCTAAGGCGCACCAAAAAGCATTCAATTTTCTCAAAAGCTGAGAGTGCGCCTTATAATCTGGCGCGTCTTATACAGTCGGAAGGTGCGTATAATAATACGATGCACCTTATTGTGTGGAAAATACGCTAGTAAATGATGCAAACCATTGAAAAATGAATGTTTCAATACGTGTTTTTCTCAGCACTAGGCGACTTTGATTTCGCAACATTGCTGTAATTGGTGAGCTACCTCCATGTTATATATAATTTCAAAGGCAATTAAATGCAGAATCATGATATAATATACAATCATCTAATATTATACGTTTTACGATATTATATTGTATTATAATTTCATTTTTCAAGGATAAATGATCTGAAAACATCACCAACATTTTAGAATGTTTTTATTCTGTTAAGATTATGACAGCATACCGCTACTGTTTGACATTTTTTTTGTGAGCCATTGACGCTACCTACAGCACTACTCTGTGCGCTAATGATTTGTTTATGGCCCGGTGCAATTGATTGTCCCGCCAGTGATCCACACACACCCACCTACACACACACACACTTTGATGGAATTGGTGGAATTGGATTTCTTCCAGCCAATCATTTAAGGAAGTCATCTTCCCAAGTACTTCACAACTCTTTGCTTTTCAAGTTGGCTACACTTGTAACAAGAACAAATAGTCAAGAAGGAATCGGCATCCCTGCTTCAATACTTTTGAAGAGTATTTTTTTTTTCAATGAAAAATCAACATCGACCTTAATCGAACACTCACAAGCGTTTGAGCGAATGTCGCAGTGCAGAACGGTGTGTGAAAACATTAGCACCTTTTATTATATTCATACGGGAGACAGTGACATTTCGGTGGGGAAAAAATGGGGATTATAAAGGAGCCAATTTATATGCAAAGGGAAGCTTTAAATGTCCTAAAAAAGAACTGCACCTATGCATAATAAGATACGTGTATTAATCTCATAACCGCATTTTTTTTTAAGTGCCACACTGCCTCACAGCAGCGATATGTCCCCGCCCAACATAAGTTATAAAATTCCACGCTGCATCCGATCCCCCAGATGAGAACAATACGTGGATCCGAGAACAAATTCCCACAGTCGAGGATGAATTTCAGGCCATTTGTCTCACATGGCAACGCATCCGTCATCCTCGCCGCTGCCCGCTACCGCCCGCGTCTCTGATTAAACACGGGAGAATTAATAACAGGTGTCTGACGATTTGCCAGTGGGGCTGGGGGGTCGCTCGGTAGAGGCCACAGCATACACTTACATGCCACATTACAAAAATCTATTGGAGCTTTGCGGACTAATTTGGTGGTCTTTTAACCGTTGATAAGCACAGAGCGAAGATGAATTAAAAAGCTTGACTCGTAATATTGCAGGGAAAAAAAAAAGACCATTGTCGTTTGGCGCAAGCAGCATCGAAAATATGACTTTGCTCTTCAAGCAGCAGCAGATTGATTGTTTGAAGTTAATCGATGGTAACGCAGAAGAAAGCGTATGAAAAGCTCACGTTGTACAGCCAAGCGTCACAAAGGATAGAAACACAATAAAGCCTTGAGGGCTTATTTTATTTTCTGGTCCTCAACATAAAAAAGACAAAAAAACAAAGACATGAAAGGGGCAGTGTCCAAAAATCGGGTAAAAACGATTCATTTCAAGTATAGATTAGGGCCGGTGTCAGGTTTGTTACTTTTATTTTAAAATTATATTATGAATTGATTCTTTTAAAGTGAGAATTCTGACAGTGTTATCAGAAATCTGACTTTTGGGTGCACTGGATAAAATAAAAAAATACAAACTTTTTGGGGAATTCTGAGAAAAAAGTCAAATTTCGGAATTAAAATGCGAATTTTGACCAAAGTTAAAAACGAATGAAGGCAAAATGATGACTTTAAAAAGATGTCTGACTTCTCAGAATTTGGACTTTAAACATTCTTTTTTAAGTAAGCATTTTGTCACACTCACTTTTGTCATTCTGAGAATAAAATCATGATTCTGACAAAAGTGAGTGACAAAATTCTCACTTAAAATATGCTTTTATTCTCAGAATTCAGATTTTAAATTGAGGATTTCAACAATAGTCAAAATTCTGAGAATATTGTCAAAAATCTTTCTCGATCTTCTCAATCACACTGTCGATGATTTTTTGTGGACAAATATTCATTAATAATAAAGTTAATCATTTATTTTGGTGAACAGATCTCTTCTGTAATCTAAAAAAGAGCACTATATAGTTAATATTTTTCCGTGGACAAATTTTTTATTTATTTATTTTTAGAACAAGTCTGACTATGTTGAATTTTTTGTGGACAAAAATGTATTAAGAAATCAAGTTATTCCTTTTGGATAACAGATCTCTTTACTTTACTTACTCTTTACTTTCACTTTATGTTGATGGTGACTTTTTCTGTGGACTAAAGTTGTTGTTTTTTTTTAACCCAAAAATTATTTGAACCGATTAAGGGGTACTTGGCTGAAAACATATTTCACATGGAGTACATCACTGAAAAAAACGTGGAGAACCACTGATTTAAAGAACGACTGCACCATGCGTTTCAATGCAAGCATATGGCATGTAAGCAAACATATTTTTCTCTTTTTTTTTTCTGCGAAGGAAAACTCAAATAGATCTTCCTCTGCCCGTCAGCCACGGTACAAATGATATCCTCCAAAAGCATCTCCTCCCAATCAACAAAAGTATAAAAGCAAAAAGATACTCCCTTGACCTTTTGCACCCATGCAATTTCAGCATCTTGGATCAGACAGCCTTTCGAAATTAGATTCTGGAGCCCTAACCCTTGAAAATGTGAAGATGCACAAAAGGAATGTGTGCAGATTTGACTTTGGACCCCGGCTTGGAGAAGCTCGGTCGGTCGGACAGCCCTATAAATCAATCGAGATCTTACTTTGACATTTATTCTCTTGATTAAAAAATGTTCACGGTCCTAACCGCCACCCGCACTCCTTGATGCTTTTGCTTTGTAAGCACAGGAAGTGGGCATCCCGTGGCTGATTTATGCCCGCCGGCTTTTTTAACGCGTCGTCGATCGGATGCTCCGGGTAAGCGAGGTAACACATTCTGCGCTGATTACCTCGTCTAATGCGGTTAGAGGTAACGGTGACCCGTCTCCGAGGGGCCCAGCCAGGCCTAAAATCATATTTCAGATCCATTAAAGTGCACACCTCACCGTCCGTGCTCTGCTTCCAGCCAACGCTTTACCCCGGGCCCTGACTAATTGAATTTCAAACCTGGGGCCAGGAGGCGCGCGCTCGCCGTTTCGGCCCAGTCGTCTTTCCGGACGTTAGCTAAAATACTGTCATGAATAGCGGCGGGATTTATGTGCATCTTTCCAAACTACTGAAGATCACTTTGCTGACTTTGAAGATGGCCACGTTGCGGAAAGTTTGCTCGTTAATGGAATAGTATGTGTGTTTAAATTCTTTAATCTGTTCAAAACTTTTTTCAAATTGAACGTGTGAGTAGAGATGTCACAAGCACCATTTTTACATCCGAATTTGAGTTGGAGTCACCGTATTTTTTTTGCAGAATGATGATGGGTCTTTTTGGCTCTCTAAATGGAGTCGTTCATTCACGAATGATTCACTAAGAAGATCCGTTCAAAAGACTATTTGTCTTTGTTTTTTTTTAGTTGACTTTAAAACATCATTGTTTTCGTTGTAAAATAAATTACTAAATCATAATTTGTGGCATACTTAAGTTTTTAAGTACTTGGACAATATGATCTCATTTTAATTTCTTCTAAGTAGTAAGTACATTTGGCATGTTGCCAAAACATAGCTTCATTTACACATGGAAATGTCTAAAATATTTACTTTAAATGTGGTTTTATTCTCTGTAGATGATAAGTAAATAAAAACATGTAGAACACTTTACAAATTTTGGCTAGCATATTTGTGTACCCTGCATTTGAAATGTTTTGACAAACGCTATGCCATCCATCAAATCTAGTCTTCACGCGACTCATTCAGTCTATTTTTTGCTTATAAAAATTAATTCTTCACAGTTTGCATATTCTGAAAAGCACTGCAGTAGGAAAAAAATGAATCTTTTATCTGTGGCAAATGTGATGTTTAGTTACCAGTATGTTGTGGGCTACAAATGGCCTTCAAACCTTAGTTTTGACTCTATCTATCTATCTATCTATCTATCTATCTATCTATCTATCTATCTATCTATCTATCTATCTATCTATCTATCTATCTATCTATCTATCTATCTATCTATCTATCTATCTATCTATCTATCTATCTATCTATCTATCTATCTATCTATCTATCTATCTATCTATCTATCTATCTATCTATCTATCTATCTCAGGTAGCTCGCTAGAACATGAGTAGTTGCTAGCTTTGTTATTTCTGTCTGTCTGTCTATCTATCTATCTATCTATCTATCTATCTATCTATCTATCTATCTATTTATCTATCCATCCATCCATCCATCCATCCATCCGTCTCAGGTAGCTCGCTAGAACATGAGTAGTTGCTAGCTTTGTTATTTCTGTCTGTCTATCTATCTATCTATCTATCTATCTATCTATCTATCTATCTATCTATCTATCTATCTATCTATCTATCTATCTATCTATCTATCTATCTATCTATCTATCTATCTATCTATCTATCCATCCATCCATCCATCCATCCATCCCAGGTAGCTAGCTAGAACATGAGTAGTTGCTAGCTTTGTTATTTCTATCTATCTAGCTAGCTAGCTAGCTAGTACGGCTAGTATTACAGCTAGTAGTTCACTAGCTAGGAAGCCGATAGCTAGCTGGCTCGCTCACTTGATTATTAGGGACACATAGAACATACTGTAGAAAAATAAAAATTGACGTATACCCTTTTATCATTTTTGGGGGGGGATCCAGCATATTCTTATTATTTCGCGAAGAACTTCAAATCTTCTACATTGAATTGATGGATGAATAGTTCCTGCCTGCGTTGAAAGAGGAAGGCGTCATCCTCTCACAGAGCTTGCAGTGAGCCTTTGGCCTCAATACGTCTTAATTGCTTTCAGTTAATGCGAGAAGCGTCGCAGTGGAGGGATCGACTTCCCCTCCACTGTCGCTTCCACTGTTGTTGGGCATCGCTCAGTGTGGCTGGCGTCTAGACGCCACTCGATGGCGGATCAATCACAACACCAGTTTGCCAATTAGGCTGCTTGTGCTTCATAAATAAACACATCAGCGTCACAACATCCTCTACTGCTGTCGGATCGCTGTACTCGGACATTACGTCGCATGTACTGTACATATTGTACTCTCATGTATAAGCTACTTATTGATGGTTGATATTTTTTGCTGCTGTTAACATCCACATCAAATTTTTGTACGGTATACCTGTATACCGTTCATGTTATTTTATCATGTGAAGTAATAGTTCACTGCTCATTTATATTCTATGACGTTGGGTCAGACTTTCCCATTTGGAAATTATTTGAAGTTGTTTATTTATTTATTTATTTATTTATTTATTTATTCATTTATTTATTTATTTACGACATACATTTTATGAGACAGGTTTGTACTCAATTTTCTGTTTAATGGCAACTGGACATGGCCCAAAATTAGATTCTGACTATGACAATCATGAGGAAAACTACACACAGTATCACAGACTTAAAATTAAAGCAAAATTATTTTACATTGAACAAAGTCTATTTTATTTTTTAAAAAATATTGAAGTTTTTGTTACAGTAAGAAAGGTGTACCATGCTTAGTACAAAAGAACCAAATAAATACTTTAAACTTCTTCTTACTTAATTGCTATGAGCAAGTCACAATGTCCTATCTCCTATCACTGGAAAACTATGTTTAGGACAATATCCTCCTCCTTTTTACACATGCATGCCAACAAGGTAAAAAAAAAATGCTACTGCCATCTACAGGTAATTATTTTTAAAGAGGCAACATGTTGGGTCAACTCTGCAAGCACTAGTGATACCATATCACTGGAGCTATCATTGTCAAACTGCACTGCTTTTCCTGCAACGTCAACTGTGCGGCACTCTAGACTTTGAGAAAGTCTTCTAAAATAGTGTGATATATTTTCAAAATAACTGACTATTTTCACTTGTACCCTTAAAATGATCAAAAAAGCAAATTTGTTCGACTAACATGAGCACAAATGTGTTTTCGAAAACCGAGAACTGACATATGCCGATATGACGTTACATTTCGAGAGCCACCTTGTAAGATCCTGTGCTAAGCATCATGACTTGATTTCAATCGTTAAAGTTTCATCCAATGACCATGCAGAAGTGGCGGCATCATCAAAATTCAGCATATTTATTGCTTCAGACACGTCCTCCAGTGTGATGCTAAGGTCTGAACGGGTTAAAGCAAATCCTCCTTCTTGCGTACCAAGAAGGTAGAAAAAAAATAATAATAATGATTACCATCTTATTTTTATTTTCAAAGAGGCGGCTTGTTGCGTCTATTGTTGCCCGCGTTCAGTGACTTTACATAATTCATGTACAGTTACCATATACTGTACACTGCTTCTCAGTGGTGAGTGCTATATGCGCAAAACATGTACAATAGCCCATATAGTTATTTTCATCTTTGGAAACAACTTCAAATAACTGAATAATTGAAGTTTTTTTGTTTTTTTTTCACAACAACCAATGAAAACCAGCGCACCTGGCCATTTAACCAAGCCCACAACAGAATTAATAATGCAAGGAAACACCCTCAAGGTCCCCATTCTGTGTCATCAAACCGTCTGTTCTTCTACTTCATAGCGAAATAACAAGCGTCGGCTGACATCTAAAAAGTGTGCAAACGCCGCAGTTAAGATTTCAAGGCATTATTCATAATTGATGATGGGGAACTAAAGAGGGAGAGTGAGTTGATGTGATGATACGAGAAGTCTTGGCGCTACGGACGCCACCTGACGGAAGTGGGCGTGCTGGGCCCACCTGCCGTTCCGGAGGAGGGTTTTCATGTTGTGCAAAAAAAAAAAAAAAAAGTCTTAAAAAATGAAAAAAAAACCCACTTTGATTTTGCTTTGGCATTCCTCAGAGATCTGTCCTTTTCCCACTTTTATTTATTCTTGGCGATTTTTTAAAATTCTCTCCTATTAAGTCAAAAATGTGATTGACTTTATAGGTTTATTTTTTAGTGCAAATTTACCTCCCCAGGGGGCAGAAAATTATATCTTTATTTGCTTGAAAAAATAAAATTCTCTTCTTTTAAGGTAATGGCTTTCTATATGGATCTGTGATGGAATAATACAACTTTATTTGCATGAAACGATTTTACAATTGAGACATTGCTCTCAATGAAATTACAATCCTTTTTCCATCTTGTAGAAGGAGTTAAACGGGAAGATCAATACCCAAACTCATCACTTTTTTTCTCGCACACTCTTGCTCTCTAATAACTAATATTTATTCAATATTCTATACGAGGGATGCCAAATTATACTTCTAATATCTGCCAGAGGGCCGTTATGGCTATAAAGTCAAATAAATTTCGCACATTTAAAATCTGAGCCCAGTAAAAACTGTTCAAAAGAGGAATTGGTAACAAAAAAATGGTTGTTTGTCAAAAAATAAAATAAACTTTTTGAATTTGAAGACAACTTGCAAGGTTGATATTTTAGTCAGAAACTGGAAGTCATAATTAGCATTTTGCAGGCCACATCAAATTATATCACAGGCCGGATTTGGCCCCCGAGCCTTGAGTTTCACACCTGTGACCTTCCTACTTCATTTTTGTCTTTTTTTTTTTGTTTATTTTAAATTTGCTTCCATTTTATTTTTGTTACTGAATCTTTTTTTCTATATATACAATTTCGTCTGCAGCTATTTTATTCTGTTTACTTTTTTATTGTTGTTTTACTGTTGTTTTTTGCACCTATGTTATTATAAGTTTACTTCCATTTTGTTTTGTAATCTTTTTTGCTGCTTTTTTTTAATGTTTGCATTTCTTGTTTTAATTTTAGTTTGTCCTTTGCCTCATTTCAGCATTTGCCACCTTCAGCCGCTATATATGAGTATCTGCGTAATCTGTCATAAAAAATGGTTTTACAGTTGGATCAAAATTGACAAATTCATAATTTCATAAGTATATGACAAATTTATTTTGATAAGTAAATTTAATGCAAAATTACGTGTTTTCTTATAATCATCTTTTAACATTCAAACTATTTTTGTAGCTTGGGGGAGCAAAACGACTTCCATTTTGTTAGGACGACTTTTTTCTGGTCGGCAGATTTCAGCTTTATTGTTGTGCGGTTGTTGCTGTGAGGCTCTCTGCGACTGGCAGTTTAAGAACGTCACGCTCGGGCAAAGCAGAAGGCTGTTTACCGCGACGATGTGCTTGACTGGACGACCTCCCGCCAAGCGTGCTTCATTCCCCCGAATAGAAAAAGAAAAAAAAAAGATCCCGTTATTGACTGTGTTCCGCCCAAGTGTGCTCCTGGAGTTTAGTGCAGTGAGTTGTCAACTCTCAAAGGCAAAAAAAAAAAAAAAAACCTATCAATATTGCAAAAGAAAGAAGCCCTTTTCCTTATTAATAGAGATCTCAGAAATGCCCCTCACCCACATACAGACTCACAAGAGTCATTTTGTACTAAAAATTGTCACGGGTACGTGCAGGCTGTCATGTGTGTGTTTGATTGACATAGGGCAGTAATTTTCAAATAGTGGGGCAGGCCCCCACTTGGGGGGTCACGAGGTGATGCCAGGGGTGCAAAGATGACCCCAGTTTTATTTTTGCCATGTGAAATAAAATTGCAATAAAATAAGATTTTTTTTTTAAGCATTTAGTTTTTTTTTTTTTCACTTTTAGACTAATATGTAACTTGTATATATGTATATAGGTAACAATTGTTGACAGTTGATTTTTATTGCTTTTTTTTATTTATTTTTTTAACAAACAAAGCCCAAGTCATTTTACTCAAAATAAATACCACATACTGTAATTTCCCAAATTACACACCCTTAATTTTAGTGTCAAATTCTGGTATTTTATATGTTAGCGTGTATAGGACGCGCCAACAGTTTGGTGACTAAGTAAAAACAATGGCAAAACGGAATGAATCTCGTCTTTGTAAATTCTTCATATTTTCTTGTGTTCATATCCTTAAGTTATATATTTGTTGCACATTAGGTATGTTTCAGATTTCCCACGTTGTCGCAAGTATAACGTTGAATGGATTTGAAGCAGTTGTTTTTCTTTTTCTCTCCTCCCTTTTTAGTAATATTCCCATGTGTGAACGAGGATCGACTCGGACATTGGCTTAGTCTGCTCGCTTATTTTATGGAAAAATGCCGTAAAAACCTCAGCTAACATGAGCTGCTGTTCGCAGCCTTGCAGTCAACTGAAGTCCGCCCTTTAGCTCGTTCCGTTACGGTAATTATTGTAAATAAGAATACGGCTCGTTTAAAAATGCACATCTGTGCCTCAAAACTCTTCTTATGCGGGTTGACACATCAATCTTTCTCGAATGGTGTTGAATTAAAAAAATATCAAATTTTTAAGTTGCTGTTTTATACTTTTGTTCTTCATTTTTGGAAGAAAAAGTGTGTCTTATATTTGGGGAATTATGGTTATTATCTCATAGCTTGGTATATTGCTTACTGTCTGTTGAGGGAGGACCAGATTTGTTGGTCAAAATGGTTATGAAATGAAGAAAGTTTTCCACTTTATATTTTGTATTCTGCGAAACCTTGCGAAAACATTAACTTCTCTTGTAAGCATATGTAAATAGCGTGTAAAAAGCGTCAAATGTCTAGAGATTTTTAAATGTGCCATCATTTTATTGCCGTGTCATTTACAAGGAAGTTCAATGACTTTAATGAAAAGAAATTAATATTAATACTAATATTAAAGGAAAAAAGCAAAAGTCATAATAATCTAAGATTTTTCAGTTGGCATTTGCATTTTTTTGTTGGATGAAACATACTGTAACATTGTAATTCAGGTTTATTCATATTTTACATGATCCCTTATAGTCCCAAGGGACTATTTTATTTGATTTATTTTTTACTAAAAAATCTCCTACAGAATGAACCGGTGGAATGAATGTGAAAAAAAGTGATTTTGTGGAGCAAATGCTCAGCAGAGAAGTGAACCCTCGTCACCTACGAGTGATGGCTGACGGTAGCTGCATGGTGCAATAAAGAGCAAATGTGCATTGCCTTCAATTCTATACGGTGGATGAGTCCCCCATTTGCAGCCATTCCCTTGACAGATGCTTTTATCAGAAAAACTGAGAAACAATCGGAACCCCCATTTGCATCAACATAAAAACAAGTAAAAACGAGTCAATAGCAAAAATGGGGTCACAACCCTCGCACATTTTGAGATTTCAGAATTGAGCCTCAAATAAATTGAGGATTTTTTTATGACGTAAAAACTGATTTAAAATACGCCCACATGATCTTTTTCTAACTATTGTTCCTCATGATTTAGTTTTTATCTTCCACATTATTTATTTTGTAAGTCACACTTTTAAATAATTACTTCTCTGCAAATAGTCGAGATTGTACTTTTTGGGGCCTTATTGCTCAGCCCTATCCACATTGTAAAGTTGAAAATAAAATAGAAGATGTGCAAAGCTGTTATCGGGATAAAAGGTGGTGACTTTGAATAACCTTTTATCTTGATTAGCATTTGTTTCTTACCGAATAATTCCATCAATGATTAAATACAGCCAAGCCCCTAGGGTCATGACAGTTATTTTGGGCGCAAAACGGGTTAATGTCAAAAAGAGGGGATGAAAAAACTCCACATCGCAACATGAAAATAACATAAGTCAGGGACGTTGTAACACGGGGGTCCACTGTACCTGTACAAGTGGAAAAATATTGTAATCCAACGTCATTTTTTTTTTTTTTTTAACAGCGAGCAAGAAATCTGAGCGTGTTTCCAAACTTCTGAATGATCCAGTGTCGAGTTTATCAGGGGTAAATCAGCTGTGATAGGCCCCGGTTTATGCAAATATGCTGTTTAAAAACAGCGTAGATGGATGCATTTCCGAGAGCTCTTATGAAAGGCACCTGGGAACTTTTGCTTGTCGCGTTTTGGCCCGGCGGCAAACGAGGGGATGGATGGCGACGGCCTTGGGGCAGTGGCTGGAACCTTCCAGAAGCCCACGTATTGTATATATTCCTAATGAGGCAGCTCCATGTAGCCCATGAGGTCCACCGGGCACGGAGAGCACCAGATGTCGCCAGCTCACTCCTTCCAAAGCCCATCTGCCGCTCGCGAGCACAGTCAATATTTAGCCACCGGGAAACAGCGCTGACACGCTTTTGCACCTGCATCATTACAGCTCCGCCGCCTCTCAACTGCATTTATTTTTCTTGGTTTCTTCTTCCTGAAGAAAAAGTAAACAACTCCCACGCACGGCAACCTCTCGGACGTGACCTGCCGACGTTAGGAAAAAAAAAATGTTTTCCCCGCTCGCTTGCGTGGTGTGTGCTAATGAAGAGAAAGGCGCCCGGGAACCGTTGAATAAGCCTTTGCGGCTCGCGTCGTGAGATTCGGCGGGGTCGCCGAAGCGGACTTTGCAATATGGCCGCCCTCAGTCGTCACCCCGGCTGAAGATGAAACGCTAACGAATTATTGAAGAGGAATGTGATGAGAATCTAGGCCCTGGAGTCAAAAGGCTTCGGAGATGCCGCACATGGTTAAGGGAGGACAGAGCATCTAGATGTATCGCCATGGCAACCTGAAGGCAGCAACAATAAAGCAGGAGGGGAGACTTTATCGAAAGTGATAATTGTCATCTATAGCTTTTTTTTTTACCTGTCCATCTGTTCCCTGATAGATTGGGGAAATGTGGACTGTCGCAATCTTTTTTTCACGGATTTTACAGTTACAAACTTTCCGTAATACCCTGCATGTGTGAAATGCAAATGAGAGCAGCTTTTTTTCTTCATTTAAATTTGCATTTCACAAGGGATTGATGTTGTACTCAACAAACCTTTGGAACCTATTTCAGATGCTGGTTTTGTCATATATAGATTAAATACAAAAGGTATTCAATTTGCTTTCTTGAAACACCACAAAAATCACAGAATACCGTATTTACTGTTGAGTGACTGAAATCAGAAGGTTTGGAAAATTTAAGTTAAGCAATAGCTTTTAATGATTACTTGATTATTAAAATCTATGTCAATTAAATTAATAATTGTTGATGAATTGATGAATTTTTACAGCTTTAATATAGCCGTAACTTTTTTTGATTTGAGCCAGGTGGCTTATAGTCCAGTGCTGTTTATATGCATTTTTTTAACTAGCCACCAGGGGGTTATCTACCAGTAAAGCAAATGTGCGCATCTGTTCAAGGAGTCAATCTAACGAATAACTGTCATTCTGTCGGTGTTATGTTGAAAATAAGTTGATGCTAAACTTGCAAGCATTTTCAGTCTGTTGAAGATGTTGCTTCAAGCAGGCGGTTAGAAAAAAGTTCAAAATTTAAAAAAACTTCCATCTTTTGCGTAAATATCTCGTTCCAACTTTTGCAGCATTTTTTTTTTCTGCTGTGGTACATATACGGTGTGTCTCATAGTCCAAAATGCTTATACAGTGTTCCTTTTTTATCCATTTCTATTCAACATTCATCTTTTGCTGGCGAGTACCTATTTGCAGAAATGAAGTATTAAGCAATATGTGGAGGTAGCATAGCAACACAGAACTGTGTAATATTGCAGCTGATGTAAAGCAGTTGAATACAAGGCCAGCTGTTGTAACCCTTCGTTACTGAATGCAGCTCTTTGGTAATGCATCATGGCTGGGGAATTGTGGGTAATCGCAGGCAGCCTGATGCAATATTGGTAGAAAAGCTCCACGCTTAAAAGGAGGGTTTGCGGTTTTCGAACCGAAAACTTGAATGTAGCATCATTTCACTCGCCCCCTTTGAGTTTCTGACCAAAGCCATGACCTTCACTAATGTGATCACGCACGAGATGCACATTGTAGACACAGTAAACGTTGCCGGGGGTGCTACGCTGCTGGCGTGACTTCTCATGATGGAGTGTTACAAAACACATTTATTGTACTCAATTTGAGTCGTCACTGATGCGTGCATAGGCCAAATTTGAATACATTTGATCCTTTTTTTTGCTTTTAGGTAAAGGTTTCCCTTCAGTTAAAAATATGTCATTTAGTCCTCTGTCCAAATGATTAGAGGCCATTTTGGAAGCGCGCAGAGCAGGAACGTCTCCCTGGCTTTTCCTCTGCGGGTTCTTTGTCAGTGAATGAGATCTTTGTATTTCCCTGTGTGACTCTTCCGTACTTCATTTGCATTCTCCTCTGTGTGTGTGTTTGTGTGTGCACTTTGCTGTTAGTTATTTTGAAAAATGTAGATTCAGATCAGCAGTCAAATTTTCCCCTCAAATTCCAAAGGGAACTGAGCTAAAATATTGAACATCCCTCTGTGCTTATTTTTGTTTCTTATGGGAATCTTCCAGTGTCTTTTAAGAATTGTGTACGTCTTCTTGCTATTAGAATCCCGTCTAATGGGGCTGTTATGAGGCCACTGTAGCCTCAGGCACTAACTGCCCTTTTCATTTTACACCTCCATGATTGTGTTAATGTTGAACACACAGCGATAGCCTGTTGCTAATCTCCAACATTTTTAAGTGTTATAAAAGCCATATAGCACATTTGACAGGGATATGAAGTAACAATGTGTGTAGTGTGTATTGTATGTGTCATACAAATAATAAAGTCGCTACACTTGACAGTTGGAACCGTTGTCCAGCCTACACATTTATCTCCATTGGTGTGTCCATTTTGTCCCAGCAAAGTCAATTGCATGCCACTAAAACAAATGAGACGTCATTGGATAAGCCAGGATGTCCTCCACCGAGCACACCGGGACTTAGATGGGTTGGCCCAATGAGGCAAAAGATATAAACAAAAAACAAACGTCCAGAGCAGTGGACAGAAATTAATAGGATATGTCCATGCAGCATGTAATGTATGTGTTCTATCATAAATATCATCCAATTCAGCAACTATTAGTGACAACCACTCCTTTACACAATAAACATGAATGGCTAGTAATCCACTGTAAAATATAAATAAATAAAACAGCATGCCAACCTTTACTGTAATGCGATTTCTCTTTGCAAGTTTTCCATAATTACAATAAACTCAAAATTTAATTGAAAAAAAAGATGTAATGAATAAAAACAATATGTTTAGTCACACGCATTACTTTTTATAAAACGAGTTTAATCTATTTATTTCATATTAGTTTTTCATAATAACCACCCCAGTAGAATTAGTCAACAGTTTTGAGATAAATATAAATTCAATCAGCATACCACCATTTACTGCATTGTGATAATTGTTTGTCCATTATACATATGTACACACACACACACACACACACACACACACACACACACACACACACACTATATATATACACACACAAAACATTTCAGTTCAATTTTACTCAAAGTTGCATATTCTCTAAGTAGTACAGACCTTATTTATTTTGGGCACAACAGATGCCACACCTGCCTGCCTCCTGCAAGGATTCTGCTGAAAGAGCAGAAACAAAGTCCCCAACTGGGCCTTTGGACTGAGGATGGAAATGAGCTTTCCAAGAAAGAAGCGTGGCGCTGTGCTCTGCCACACGGCGGAATCGGGAGGAGATTATGTGGGCCGCTCGCCTTATCATTTGAAGTTTACAAGGAGTCATTTTCCATGCCGTCAATTGAAGGGCACGTCGAGTGACAAGACAGCAACAAGAGGCTCTTGATTTGAAGCTTTTCTGGCGTAGGCACTCAAATGCTACAACCTGATGACCTCACTTCAATGGCGACTCGAAGTTTGTCATATTACAGGATAAAAAGGGAAAAGATAAAAACACATATTGTATTTTTCACATAAACCAGACCAGTAAATATACTGCATTGAGAAAAAAAAAAAAATCACAATAATCCGCACTGGAATATAAGGCACTGGTTTTACAGCATAAGTATGTTTTTTTTTTTCAGTTTGTTTTTTACTTTTTAATTTCCTGCTTACAGCAACATCCTATTTTCAACAGACTGAATATGCCTGTATGTATAGCACCAATGTATTTTTTTAAAATGGATGGCTGACAGAATACAGCATTAAATAGCAGTTCAAAGTCAAAAACATTCCATAGCATCATCTTCTTTCCCCCTATGTTTAATTGATTTTATTAGTGAATGTATAAACACATTGCACATAATTCTTAGATACTATCATACATATCTACAATCATATAGTAGAACCCTGGGTTACGGCGTCCCCGGTTTACGTTTTTTTTTTTTTTTTTTTTTTTTTACGTTGCGAAGTGGAACACTACGTTTTTTTTGGTCCCCTTTTTATAGCATTTTTCCCACTTTACGGCATCAATAATTGTTATGACTTGCAGGGTTGGAAGTGTTTGTTGTTTTGCCTCCCTCTTCAGGTGTTTTTAGGTAATTGCTCTTATATTCTGTTCGCGTCAAATTGCCTGTGCTGCAACGTGTCACTAAAATGCTGGTCTGCTATTGGTCGGCATCGCGGTGTCACTAAGATGCTGACATGCTAAAGACTTGATCTCGTGTGAGTGCTTACGTACAATACCAGCTTTATTGTGCATGGTAGTGCTTAATTCAAACTTTAGTTGGTTAGCCATGGGTTCCAAGATTGCTTGTGATGTTAAAGGTAGAAGAAGATGATTAGTATAGAAACAAAGCTGGAGATAATCAAGACCCTTGTGAGGCTAAGCGTCTCTAGAAAATGGATGGCTGGATAATGAGAACGCTAGGCTAGGCTAGGCTACCTTCGCTAGCGATTATGGCCGTAAATAGCTTAATGTCAATCAAAGGTAAATAAAATGTCATTTTTCCTTTTTATATATTTTTATTTATGATGTTATTTGATTGTGGCTATGGCGGTAACAATACCTCTGAAGCCGTATGTCTAGTTTAAAACCCTGCTTTGAAACCATTACCTCAAATCTCAATCCAGATCGTTCAGATACACTCCACATAAACACTTTTCCATTTACCCTGTCAGCCTTTGCATTCAATTTCCCTAGAAATTTCTAATGCCTATTTATTATGACCATTATTATAACTGTTAGAATTATTCCTATTCCCCAATATCTAGAAGAAAATAACACCTCCTTTACCACTGTTGTGATTGCATTGAAAGTGGAGTCAGCGCAGTGCTTTAGGCTCAATTTTCTCCAGCAAAAGGTGAAGTGCAAACAAGTAGGGATCATTACTCTTCATCGTCATCAGCCGCCGCTTTTCTGTTTTCCATCAGCGTCTCCGCCTCTCCCCTTAACCCAAACAGCCCGAGAGCCAGTCTGCCTTTAAACGCCTCGCGACCTTTAAGGCACCGCAAACGCTGAGCCGCCATTACGGCTAATAATCCCTCATTAGGGAACAATGGCCCAGCTACGGAACTGTGTGGTTGCCAAGAGTCACGGCAGCTGCCAGTGCCGAAGCGCTGCCGGCTCTTTATTTGTGCTTTGTTATCAGCCATCTCATGATATTATGTCATTGTTGTGTTGTACAAACGTTGTTCTTATTTCATTTTGGACACAAGCCTGCTTATGTTCCTCCAGGACATGCAGCAGAAAAGTTTTCATTAAAACGCTCTTCCAGTTTCCAACCAATCTCGCTACGATTCAACTTTAAAGCTATCCAAAATATGATATCCAAGGTCAAAGCACATGTTGTTTGGTAACAATTTTCAACCAATCTCCTTGAGGCTTTTGAGGATTATTGTTAAGGGATTGCCATTCAATCTCCAACTTGTTCCCATTCTGAAACCACTTTTCCCATAGGAAATACTGGAAATTGAACTAAATCCATCAGACAGGTTCTGTTAATGTGTTTTCTTGATTGAACGGGTCTTGAGGTAATCAGAATTGGGTGCAGTCAGGCAAAATTAACTCACCTACTTCAATTGATTAGCTTCCATTACTTCATGGTTTAACAAGTGGGTTAGGGATAGAAGGAGACACTTTTCCACCGGTAATAAAAGTGTGAAAATATAAACATTTATTCATATATACGTATATATATTATTAGTATAGATAAAATCGTAAAAAAAAAAAAAAAAAAAGTATTTTTTGGACTAAAAATCACACCGAAGTATAAGCCGCAACAACAAAAATGTTAAGGCATGTTAGAGAGCAAAGAAAGGGATTTTATGTGCAAGCTTTTTATATGGTTGTTTTTATTGAAAACATTCTTTTTAAACTACCCTGACACAGAAACATCATGCCCTCAGCACAGACGGAACCTACGTGCACATTTAGAAACAAGACTACCAATATATTTTCAACATAACACCGGCATAATGTTAGAATACCGTACCAACACAACAGTAGCATCCCTGTTTGTCTTTATCAGTGGCCACTGGCCCCTAATGGCGAGTAAAATAGCAGTTCAAACCCAAAGTCAAGACTAACAGCATCGTCTTCTGTCTTCCTTTGTTTACTGGGAGATTGCCCCCTGGTGGCTAGTGAAAAAAAAAGAAAAACTGCAGATAACCCACACTGGACTGTTGACATGAGATGTACATGTTAGCAGAACTAACAGTGGATGCTGCAGTATTTTCCAATGGCGGAAGTAAACAAAGAAGCCCCTCTTTGTCCTGCATTGTTGTTGTTGTTTTTTTTTCAATGCGAATGATGCGTTTGAGGCCGTACGGTTACCAATTCTCCGGGGACCCCCTAGCGCTCCTCTTCTTTCTGAGCATTTCTCCCGGCCCGCAGATGGATTGCATCACTTGCACTGCACACTCTGATTACGCTGATAGATGCGATGCAACCGATCCCGACACATCCCGTGTTCCGCGCTTCTGATAGGCTCAGCAATTTATATCACTTTTTTAACCTGGTTATTCACGGTGATATTGTCAAGGTCAACTTAACTCACCACTCCGATGCCTTTATTTTGTCTCACATGACGTCGGTAGCTGTCATCTCTCACGGGATCGGGCGCCGGTGGGAGAATATGCTTTTAGTGCAGAATAAATCAATCCAAGAGGACGCTTTCAAATCAGGAAATATGACACCGTCGTTCCATTTTCGTTCTTTTGGTTTAAGGTCGCCGGGTGTTCGGCGTCATCTGCGGCAGAGGTGGATCTTTTTTTTTTTTTTTTTAATGAACTCATTGAAATTCTCCTGGATCAATGAGAGTGGTCATTGATTCATAAACCAGCAGGAGTGACAGGAGTGCTATTTATAGCCTCTCTGCATGCTTGTCCATGTGTTTGTGAGGGTGTGGGTGTTAGCAATAACTGAGGCCAGCTCAGACACGTTAGAATGATGACGGCATGACACTGTTGAATTTTCAGCGTTACCGAAGTCCACTTCATCCACTTCAGGGTCAAACTGTCACCGTTGGAAATATTAACGATCATAAAATCCATACCGGGGTCAAATGCTCATCGCAGGAAACAATAAACTGTAAATACAGACGATCTGTAACGTGTTAAAATGTGGGAAATCTTAGAAATAAATCCGAGTGAAGGCTCGTTTCGATTTTTTTGTCGCATTGCTCTACAACAATGTTTCTCAACTATATTTTGCCAGGCCCAGCCTAGAAAAGAGCCCCCCGATGCAATCAATATAAATAAGATTATTATTGATGAAAATTGTTTAAGTATACCTACACATGTATCCTTTTTAACATTAACAACAGAAAAACGCAAAATAAATCAACTTTCAAGAACTGTTAATTATTTTTTATCATGTTTATACGGGTTATAGCTTAGTCTAAAACGGAAAAAAAGAAGCAAGTGCACCAAAGTGCCTGAAACTAAAAGAAAATTGTGAAAATTATATCTTTATTGCAATTAATTTCCACATGACAAAAACAAAGCCTTTTCCCTGGGATCATCTGCCCCACTATTTGAGAAGCATTGCTCTACAGTGACCTAAAAGTGTCAAACTATAAACGGCCAAGGTACTCAACAGTGAAGTTCTGCAAATACTTGGTTCTCTTTGGCTAGCAGAGGTGCAGAACTTCATTTGAAAATGTGAGGAAATTGCATCAGGGCTTTCACAAGATTTGCAACTCACGTGGTGCGGAAGACCAAGCAATAAATTACGAGGGGACCCAATTGAATGACGGGCAAGGAGGAAATGGACGACTGATGATATATTTATCAAACGGTCTCCCGACGGGGAGCTTCGTATATTCAGCATCCCAGACGGGAAATGGAAATGTTCATGATGTTTTTTTTTTCCATTAGTGCCTTACATCTGTGAATACACAGCCAACAATGGCAAAATTAAATATGAATTTTGAGGTACTATCTTGATCCTGCATTACAAATGCAGGAAAAATGATCAGACCTGCTCACGTTGAAGTGTGGGGCATTATAAGACAACTTAAAAATGTTGACCTTTGTGTAATCGTAGAACAACACTCGTTCATTTGCATATTGCCAGATTTTCCCATTTTTCCAACACACACACACACACACACATATATATATATATATATATATATATATATATATATATATATATATATATATATATATATATATATATATATATATATATATATATATATTAATGTTTTATTCTTGGATTTAAATGAAATGAAATGATATTCAGCACCTCCTGCTGTCCGCAGTGAAAACAGTCTAAATCTTCCACATTGTCCCTTTAAAGTCATATTACTTTCCATGGAGTGAACAAAATTGCTTGAGTCCCCTTAAAACGTTCCAACGTGTCCCAACTTTAAGTGTTAAAAAGTAAGGAGATGAATTCCTCTTACGCTGTATAATTCATAGCGCTTTGTGAGGGCATCCGGGCTTATCGTATAGCGCGTCTGCGCCTGACTGAAGTGCAACTAAATTGCGGTGAATAATTCAGGTATGCAGGAATAAAACAGCAGATGGAAGGCTCCGCAGCTTGCGAGCCAAGCCAGCAGCAGAAGAGCGGAGTCTTTGGTCTCCAGGTGAGGAGTCTTGCTCCCCTTTCAGGAAGCAAGGATGCAAGGCTGAAATGTGCATTATTTAAGCACAGGAAGCTGATGGGGAGGGTGGGGGGCGAAGGGGGTTACGGGGATGGATGAGCAGTTGGCAGTTGAGCCCCGGAGTGGGAGACTAACAGAAGGCAGGACCTCCGAGAGGCGGAGGGCTCCGAGGGCAGGACGGCATCAGACCGAGAATATCAAATCTACGGCGGCGAACACACAAACCCAAGGCGTGGACATCTGCCGTTATCTGATGTTTGCATGATTTTCTATTGGAGGAAACGCATACAACGGGTGGCTAATTAGCCAGACAAAGGAGCTCAATGAGTTCATACGCTTTCGCGTCAGAGAACAAACCAATGAGGGGGAAGTGATGATAACTGTTATTTTCAGTGGAGCTTGTCCTCATTCGGGTCACGGGTGAGCCGGAGCCTAGCTCAGCTGACTTTTGGCAAAAAGCAGGGGACACCCAATTAAACAAAATTACTGTCTAATGTGTACACTTAAATGAATACTAAGCTTTTTTTAAGCCATTTTCCGCGGTAAAAAGTTTATATTTTGTCTGTAATTCATTTGATAATTATTTAATTGATCGTTATTTTTCATGTACAATTAATACAATGTCTCCACTTGCTGTCAGGCTCATGTCACGATCAATGACAGCTCACCTTTTTTCTGGTTTTGGTCAAGTGCAATCACAAGCTGAGGCGTGATTGGTTGTTACCTGAGCTCTGAATATGTGTAATGTCATTTTCAGTAAACAGTTAGTGGCAAAAGGGGTTTTTAAATCTATTTGTACATGGAAAAAAGGTTTGTTTTAAAATTATAAATTATAAATTAGTAACCTTTCGCTGCTGAAAATGGCTGAATGAGTTGAGTGGCTCTTTAAACGGTTGAGGAAATGAATGTTGTCTGAAAATAACGTACTAATGCAGTTCACATATTTACTTAAATCTTAAATTGTTAAACCTTATACAGTAACTGTACTATTATCCCTACCATTCCCATCCCTTTGGCTGTAGTGTCATGGAGAGCCGCATTTATATTAGCGGCGCCCTGAAATCTAATTATAGTGAAGCCATTAGCTAACCAAACATTATAACAATCAGCGTTTACTCTTGAAATTCCAATTTATTACAAAAGAAAACTAGGTAAGAGATTTACCATGCTCCAGTGCAGAAATGCTCTTTACGGCTCTTCATTTGTGCCTATCTTACTGCATGCGTGAGTTTCATGATGGGCACTCCTACAAGACACGTGATTGCCTCCCGGCATGACCATCGACCAATGAGGGCTGGAGCGGGAGTAGATTACATTTCCTGGGGGATCTGGTCCCCATTAACCGCAAATAACGAGGGATTACTGTATATCACAATATGAAAAAGCAATCCACTTAGGCAGTTATTTATTTTATGCAACGGCAATGACTAGCTACTACCTGAGCAGATTAACAAATAGCAAATAATAAAAATGTAATGACAAAATATAATTAATAACAGAAAGCAAAAGTAAACATCATGCAACAGGGGAACTATATATTTTAGCTAATGCTAAAAGTGTGATTCTAACCATAAAAGGAGAAATTAAACAAAACATGACATTGGAATGCACATGTTTTGCTCTTTCTTTCGCAACGACATCATCGTGATGAGGAGAAAAAACAGCAGCCGAGCACGGGGACTGTCCCAGCATGCACAGGGACTGATTAGGGGGGAAAAGTGAAGACGGGATGTTTGACTGCCAATCAACCTCGTAGCCCGGCGCCGCACCAGAGCTACAAACCGTTGCCGTGGAAACTAGGTCGACCCGGATGCTTTGGGAAGATCGTTTGGATTCCGTGTTGCATTCAATGACTTGAGCAGGATTCAATTCTTTGGTGCAAGCTTCTTGAAGAGCAGTCATGCTATTTATAGCCTGCCGCAGTGCAAGAAGTTGAGCGGGTCATGCAGATAATGAGAGAAGGCCCCAAATTCACTGCAGGAATGATCATAAATAGAGCTGCAGTCATAAAAAAATAGATATATATGTATCTGGCCATAAAGTGTGCAGTAAAGCTGCTGTATGCTTGCAGATTTGTTGGTCAAGTTGGGTAAATTAGACACAAACATATAATTTAATGAGTGGTCTACACAGAAGGAAATAAAGATAAGCAAATAATAAACCCAAATAAGCTAGCTGGGAAATCATTTTTAAAGCTTTGGTTAGGTTCATAAATATAACAAAGGGGCATATGTTGACTTCAGTGTAGAAAAAAAAATATGAATGCCATTATTTACTTTCTTTTATTTACAGCAAATATTAATCCTTGGAGAAGTGTGTGTAGTTAAATTGAGTGAGCAAAATTAATATGTAGGATTTATTCAGCAGTGTGTATTAATTGAACAAAGGGGATGACTGGCTGGATGGATGGATGGACATGGATGCATGGATGGATGATGATGGACAGACACATGCATGGATGGATGGATGGACACGTAAATAGACAGAAGGATGGATGGACACGAATGATGGATGCATGGATGGATGATGACGGACGGACACATGCATGGATGGATGGATGGATGGACACACAGATGGACAGAAGGATGGATGGATGGATGCACGGATGGACACACAGATGGATGGATGGACGGACGGACGAACACACACAAATGGACGGACGGATTGACGGGCGGATGGATGGACATGGATGATTGATGGATGGATGGACGGATGGATGATGGACGGACACATGCATGGATGGATGGATGGATGGACACACAGAAGGATGGATGGATGGACAAATGGACGGACTGATGGATGGATGGACGGACGAACACACACAAATGGACGGATGGACTGACGGGCGGATGGAGGGACATGGATGATTGATGGATGGATGGATGGATGGATGGATGGATGGATGGATGGACAGAAGGATGGATGGATGGACAGATGGACGGCCTGATGGATGGATGCATGGATGGACATACAGATGGATGGATGGATGGATGGACTGACAGACGGACACAAACAAATGGACGTACGGACGGATGGATGGATGGATGGACACACAGATGGACAGAAGGATGGATGGATGGACAGTTGGACGGATGATGGATGGATGATGATGATGGACAGGTGGACGGACAGACGGATAGATGTTCTCAACATTGGATCAATGAATGGACGTTTACCACTGGGATGGATGGATTGAAGAAATGGATGTTTTATTGGATGATAATTGGACTAATATTCGGGAGACAGATTAGACAGATTGAATAGCTGGTTGAAATCAATGGCTCGAGTGGATGAATCATTGAATGCCCTTTGGATATTGAATGGCTCTACAGATTGATGGATGAGTGGATGGTCTTCCTCCGAGCTAAGATACGTACTTGTATTATCTGTGATATAAAATGTTCTCATTAACCAACATGCTAACATTACACCGCTTGTGTGATGCTCAGTTCATCTGCATAACTATATTTGGCACATCAGTGCTTTGTGCCGAGTTTAAGGATTCTTCTATGATAATATTAGATAAAGTAACATAATATAGTGGATTGCAGTGACAGGCGGGGGAGGTCGTCGTCATGCTTGTTGGCAGGGATGATAATTGGCTCAAAGAAAAGGCCGGTAGGGGGAATTACATTACAGTCATAATTATCTTTCTATTTGGACTCTCTGCCTACACACTTGTCAAGTTGCCTTCCACTCCAGCAGACCATCTGTGTTAAGAGGAGAACAATTTATACGCGGGACGTTTTGGTGCCAATGGGTTGGGGTGTAAAGTAGGTTTTCAAAACAGGGATAGGAATTGAAGTTAGTGTTTAAATTAGCACGTCGTACTTAGGGTAGGGTTTTAAATGAAGATTTAATTTGCAATTTCGGTTAGGGTTCTTCTCATTGGGATTTCAAGAATGGATTGAGCTTTCAAGTAAATGTTAGAGAGTCGAATGAATGCTTCAATCGGAAATTAGGGAGTCAAAATAGTGAGGTTTTTATTCCATTTAATGCTGTTGTAAATTAGGATACATCAAGTTTCAGAGCAAGATGAACTTTCATTGAAGGTTGGGTTTAAAATTATTGTTTAAAACCTGGATTATGGTTCACGTGTAGAGTTTTAAGTTATTCTTTTTGAAACAGGTTGGTCTCAAGGGAAAAATTGAAAAGGGCTTGTTAGGGTTTCAGGACTGGATTAGTTTAAGAGTTAAAGTTTTAAATCCAATGTTCACCTAGATTATCTGAACAAAGATAAGGATTTCAAAATGGATTTTCAAAATAAGGTTTCAAGACATAGTTAGGGTTTTAAGCGTTAGTTGTATTATGGTTTCCACCATCAAACCACATCAGTTTCAAAAGTTTCGAGGTAGGGTTTTGATTTACGAACCAAAACCCCGGTTAGTCTTTCAAATTCGGGTTTCATGGTACATAAACGCCAACACCGGATTTGCCTTGCGGCTCAACGAGGAAGAACAAATCTGCTCCCGTCTTTCTCGGAAGTCCGCGCTCCATTAAATGCGTCGCTGTTTTGATTATGCTCTGTTTTATGTGTGAGCATGTTTCAACATTTCCTCTCGCAATCTACTAGCATTACACTTCATTGTACATGCACCACGGAGTGTGGCCGCCTGCCCGCTCGCCATCTACACGCCCCCACGCAGGCTGTCACTCAACATTACAGACTGCTGTCTGTCTCTTAATGGACTGACGCTGTCGAGAACCGCGCTTAAATGGCTTCGCCCGACTTGGCACCTTAATGGGTCCTTAGTATCTGTGCGGCTGACGTGATAATAACGAGGGATCTGGCCTCGTCTCAGTCAGCCCATCTTGGTGAGTTCCAGGATTATATATATATATTAAAAAAAAAAAGAAAAAATCTTATAATGAGACGCCCAGTGCAAGAAAAGCTCAGTGTGAGGTTGTTCGTTCCACTTGTTTGACTTGCTCGGGCAAAAAATGGTCACGGGACGCTGTGGCGTCGCCTGTTTGAGTGACAGCCGTTTTGTTCGGCTCTGTAGAGCATTTTACCAGGCGCTCACAGTGTTACATAACCATTTGTTGTTATGACCGTGATGGCAATAGTCACATTTACTCAAAGTGGCTCTTTTAACAATTTATTGTATTTTAGTGTTACCGTTACCATATTAGTAATTGGATATAATAGAACCGATCAACTCGGTTGGGTGGATGGTTTGATGGATAGACAAATTTGACAGTTTGGTACATATAGAGCATTTTTTTTGTGCTTGTACACACACACACACACATATGCATGTTCACATACGCATAATGCACGTAATATATCTCCCCACCATTTAACAAAAACACACACAGCTTGGAAGTCTAAGCATGAAGGCGGGTTCAGTCAAATCACTAAAAATGGAAGGTCTGTTGGCTTTCATTGCACAGATAACTGTTTCTAAAGATAAATGACACCATGCAGTAAGCTGGCAAGTAAACAGATCATAAATCGCGCCGTGTTTCGCTTTTGTTTGGCGGTTGCATGTTGTTATGGCAGTGTGCTATGGCTGCAATTTTTTTTTTATTATACTTAAACATCCCAACATTTTTCAATGATGCACCCGCTGTGAAATGTTTTTTTTTTTTTTCAGTCAAGTACCCCGTGACCAGCGCAAAGCAGTTTTGGATGGGGGGGGGGGGGGGGGGGGGGAATCAAAAAAAAAAAAAAGAGAGTGCTGTGCCTCCCATGTCTGAAAATAAAATTTTGTTCATTTTTAATGGTATCTAAAGACTTATCTTACTCAGCAATTCCAGAAGATAGCTTGTGTAACATTTGTTTTATTTTTGGCGTGCCCGCTGTTGTATATGGTCACAAATAATATTGTGCATCCAAATAAAACTGATAAAATAATACAATATAAATCTAATAAAATACAAATCCAAAGCAAAACAGAAATATAACATAAATACAATACAATACAAATCAACAACAAGTTGTTTCATGTTCTAATTCATTTGCTCTTAATTCGTAAAGAACAATATGCTGTTCCAGTCAAAAATATCAAAAAGATTTGCTCAGAATTCCAGAAACCTGTTAAAATCTCATGTACTCCTCATGGGCATTCACGTATTCCCAATGGGAACTCGCACCTCCATTTGTTTTCTGAAAATATGTAAGGTTAAATCCTCAGTGATCAGGATTTAAAAAATAAAAAAAACATTTTTAAAAATGGTATGTGATAAAATCTCCCCTTAATCATTCCATTTAACTTTGCTTCAACGGCATCTGCAAACATCTGCAAAGTGAGTGGAGCATATAATTATTTAAAATTCCATTTCATTTCATCAGGTAGCTTGTTGACTTTTGCTCTGCTGAATATTATGCATGAAGCCAAATCTTAACGGGATTTAAAAATGGATTGCAATCATAAGCCATTCTTGTAGAGCGGGTAAAAAAAAAAAAAAAAAAAAAAAAATTGTGGCTTCTCGACATCTTCATTTGCTGTCGATGAATGGACCTTTTGCAAAAAGCCCTTTCAAAAACGGACAAAGAGAAAGAAGAATCCCACTGAGGATATTAAAATGTAAGGATATTAAAAACGTCTCCTTTGGGGGACAGGAAGTGCCGGCTATGAAGTGGAGAATTTTAATAACAATACAATATTGCTCTGGCTGTTCATCATAATAATAATACCAAAAAATGAGGGGGATTATTTATTGCTCTACCAAGCACCGTGTGGCTCAATAAAGAGACGTTTTCAAAAAAGAAACTAATTGACAAAAGTTCAACTCCATTTTCAGTTGGTAATTGCTATAAAAACGTCAAACAATGAAAGTTTTGCATATCCTCCTTGTGTCACATGACTGACATCCAGTGTCAGTTCTTGCTTGAAAAATAAGACCCGAGTAAAAACAAAACACATAGTTAGTCCTTTTACGTTTGCAGAAGTGAAGTCTTGTGCGTTAGTTCCATAAGTACTTTTATACCCCGTTAATGTGCCTCTTTCCCCATTTAAAGTCGTTTTTTTATGCACAGTTAAAGCCCTTTACACAGCGTAAAGATGTGTCATCTGAATTCATTTAGGGCCGGTGCCAACCTTGCCCTTTTTTACACTAGCAAGTACAAACTAAACACCTTGGAAAGTCCATCATCAGGAACTTTAGCCTAGAACTGAACCACATGGAAAAAATATTTATGCTAGGCTCGTGGATCTTTCCCTTCATAAATTGTCGATTTTCTGATTGTAATATTATGATGTTTTGTTACAAGTATTCATGTACCCTACAAAACTTTGTTTCAGCTGCAATTGTTATAAAAAAAATATCAAATTTAAAAAAAAAAAAAATTTCTGCTTCTGAAAAGAGCTAATCATATGCACTAATCTGACTCATATTGTTAGATATTAATATATAACTAGTGATAATTGGAAAAGACAATTCTTGGCTGAAGCTGAAATCCAGGAAAAGACAATCAAAAGAATTTGCATTAACTTAAAAACAAAAATCGGTAAGAATAAAGTCAGAAGGTAAGGCGGATGGACAGACACTATATGTACTTTTGATCCGTGGTGTCCAAACCGTAACCCTGGGGGCCAAATGTGGCCCGCCATCCAATTTTCAGCGGCCCCCGGGCATAAAAGCAATTTGCACCTTTTGTAAATAACAAAAAAAGAAGTAAACAATAAATATATTGCTTGCTTGCTCTCATAAATTAGAGTTAAGGAATTTTGCGGCCCTCGCATCCTTTCGTTTTTCTCTAAGTGGCCCTCATTTGCAAAGTTTGGACACCCCTGCTCAACATGAATTTCATAGACTGACGGACTTCTGGGAACCTTGTTAATGCCACTGCATCAAATCAGCTAAACAGCTCCCTAATCTTGCTTAAAATTGTAAATGCTCGATTATTAATCCGAAGAACAAATTCTGAGCATTGCCTGAGCTTTGACTGCCGCTGGCAACGCAGTCCTTGGCGGCAGGGCCGCTTTCTCGCCCCGGGCCAGAGGCCGCTTCCCACAGCAGGGCAATTATGGGAACGCTGCCCATTTCTGCTGAAGTCCAGCTGAACAGCAGGGCATGTGTGTCCAGGCCAAGGTGCACCGTGAGCACCTACGGCTGTGTGACGCATTAGTTAGCTTGCGGTTATTTTTTCTTCTCCTTTTTTTCCCCCCGACAACTTATCAGAATTTTACTTGTGCAACAATTTGTGTACAGTTCCTTTTTCAACCCGTGTGTGGTTTATTTTCCAACCTTTTGATATTTACATCAAAGATATTTCATATCAAAGGGAAAACTTTCAAAGAAGGCACTAGGGAGCTGAAATTTCACCCAGATGGTGACAACATGTCTACGTTCAACATGGCATGACTAACTTAGTTATCACACTAACAGGAGTATGCCATTGCTTGGCTAAAATACTGCCAGAATGATGTGGAAGAAAATGACCCAAAAATCATCTAAATACAGCACAAGGCTTCAGAAATATGCCCAAGAATATTATAGCAGGATAATTATTGAGATGGGATACAAGAATACTGCAACCTGCACGACTGCATAACTGAATCATGCCTCTACAATCATAATCTGCTTTTTTAGGTTTTGTTTTGTTTTTTTTTAATATAATGTTGAGAGCGGTATTAGCAACAGTTTTCATCACCAAATGTGCAATGTAAAAATGGTTGATTAATGTCCTTATCTATTACAATGAAGTGTTTCATTTGTCAGATAATAATCCTCAAGAAGGACTTTAGCTCAGAAATAGGAAAAATATCTCATCCTCACACTTTTTAGTTGATGAAATACATGAATATTCAACATCTTTGGTGCTAAATATCCCTCGGCTGATTTAAGCTGTCAAATCATTAGAATAGTTATTGAAAAAATAAAAAAAAATCAATACAAAAGTGGTATAACACAGTGGTCTCCATCATTTTTATCACCACGGACCACACTTGAGATTTTTACTGTGGAGCGGTGTGGAGGGCTCAAAATATAGACAAATGTACGCAAAATACTTTAAGTAAATCGTAAAACTGAATTACAAAAGCTATTAATTTCAAGGGAATTACCTGGCGCACAATCAGAAATGCTAACGAGCTAAACGCACACAGGGCAGCGCTATATAACTTGAGGTCGTTTACAGACAGTTGTGAGCCAGATTTCTGTCAGAGAAATCTCAAAAAAGAAGACTAGGACAAGCCTAGCTGCTTAAACAGCAAAAAGAGTAACTCAGACCAGCCAAGATTGACTTTTCTACGCCGGCGCAGGGAAAAAAGCTTGAGCAAATGTAACTCGTGGGTCTTCCAACGCCAGTTTTCCACTTGCCCAGCCGTTCCCCCCGGCTTTTATTGAATAGAAGCATAGCAGATTACAAGACACAACAAAAGAGCCAGCCGGGCGCCACCGGCAGCTGGGCCAAGGTCCCGGCTCACACTTTCGTGCGTCAACAGTTCTATCTAAGGACAGGGTCAAGATGAACTAGGATTGCATAAATGGGTAACAATGAACTAAGAACATAATGATAACAACCTAATATATGATTCCCTTCACAATTTCACAGATACAAAACAACGTGTGTGTCACTAAGTGACTCTCCAAACCACACCATCCTTCTCACTACAAAATGTAATATCAACAGCGGCCAGAGGCGGCGCCAAAAAACAAAGATCAAGCCAAACAAAGCACAGATGAATGAACTGTTAAATTAAATCAGCTCCAAAACATTATTTCGGATGCGGCCCATGCGGCCCGGTACCAGTTCATCCACGGACCGGTACCGGGCCACAGATCATTGGTATAACTCATGTTGTTTCTGTAACACAAATCTCAGGAACCCAAAACAAAAATGTACTTTTACGCCCAAAAATTGATGTGGCTGTTTGGTGCAGCCCGAATTTTAATAGCTTTCAGTATAGTGTACCTAAAATGCTTTTCCAGGATATGTTTGCCTTGTGAACTGTTTCTTTTAAGTCTTTTTTTTTTTTTTTGTCATTTCCTCGTGCGTATGTGTGTGTGCCATTTCCATGTGTTTGTGCGTGTACCTGCAATAGTGAGGGTGGAGGTACACTGACCTTTATCTGATGGATTGTTTTCTCCCAAATGAAGACATGAGGGAGGCGGGGAAGGTGATGCAGGAAGGTCTCTGTAGGTGTGTGTGTGTGCATCTTTGTGAAAGTGTGTGCGCTTGGAGTACCTGGAGATGAGCTTCTGCTCTGCCATGTAATTATGTACTCCTCTATTGCCTCCCCTCCAATATCTTGGCTCCACTCCCCCGGTTCTCATTCTGCTGCAAACCTATGGCTGTGCCGCAGGTGGTGGCAATCTTGGCCTGTCCCACCACGCTATACACACACACACACACACAAACGCACACTGGAAGGGTAGAGGGGCAGCTGGCCAATAACAGGGCTTTACCTCTCAAATGAGAACAAACACACTCGCATACATGCTGTGCCTTGGCAGAACTGGCACGCATACACATACAAGCACACATATTGCTTTCATGCATAAAAGCATAAACAGACACACGCGCACGTTCAATATTGAGCCGTGGCAGCGTTTGTTATAATAAGAAAGGCGACATCAAATGTACGTCATCTTAGTTGTCTGTTGTGTACCATCTGCTGCTCTCATTGTAAGTACGATCATAACCTGTAAGCATTTGGAAAAAAAAATGCCCCTCGGTCAGTCTGATTACAGTGATATCAAACGGTGGTGTGTAAAGAGAGCTCAAAAATACAGGATGACCTTGAAAGTATCACGTTCCAAGAGGTTGAATTTCACTTAGGCTGATTAGCATGAAGCTAACAAGATAATGGTTGTCGACTTTGGGAGATGATGGTGGATTTTAGTGGTCGTTTTCGATAGTGGGTCTTTGACTTGAATATGTTACCTGTCAGTCGCAAATGTTGTCTCACTATGGTAGTTCAGGGAAAGTCATCATAGCTCTCCCCATAAATTTTAGACGAAGTTGCTAGCTAAAACAGCACATTTGAGGTAGCATTTTTTGTTATGAATTGATAAGTCAGACCAGCAACTGCCAGACTATCAGCATCAAAGTGCGCAGTCATTTACGTCTAATACGCCAGCCTATATGGAGCAAGCTAGTGTCATTGAATTGTTTGGTAGCATCCTGAATTTTCCATTTAACGCTATTTCAGAACAACATTGAAAAACAGTTTCAGTGGAAACAGCTGTTGGACTTACACTGCGACACACTGGCAGGAACAAGTTCAAAATAAAAGTTTAGCGAAGTATCATCAATCTTTGCATGTTTTCAGCTGTTGCCTTTGAACGCACCGAATGTACTGTATATTAGAGTAATGTGTTGAATGCAGCTACTGTACACTAGTTGCTATTCTGATCAGTATTAGTATTGCATTTGTACAGTAGAATATGAATCCAGCAGCATAATCCACCCTTTTTAAATCCATTTTTGGCAACTGATTTCATTTTCAGTTGACAGCAAGTGACAAAATGGCTGCCCTTTGAAATGGCTGAAATAGCTTGATTTTGCCAGTTAATTTCCATTCCACAAACACAATATTAATCAGAATGATGTGTGGGGTGCGTAGAATATTATCATAAATCAATTTCAATATTCTCCGTTGTTGTTTTTTTTCCTTCAAGCGTGTGCAGAATAAAAAGGGTTTTTTGAATTATGTAATAAATAAATAAATAGCACCTCTATCTCGGTTTGCTCCAATTAGATCTCTAAGTTGTTCTCACTGGTACAAATTGATGGAAACTTTGGCATTGTATTTTGCTTAGGTACTTAGCGAAAAAGTAGTGAATGGTGCACTGTTAACTTTTCATTAGGTTGCTGTCTGTGTGTACACCGCAATAAAATTTGAAGAGGCGTCAGAAAAAGCGTGGGAGGAAAATCTGAGGCTGATGGGAGTGAGGAAGTTCTTCCAGCAGCATTTCTTTCTTTTTATTGTTACAGCGCACCAATGTGGAAACGGCCTTTGATCACTAAAGTAAAGTAAAAAATAAAAAATAAAAAGATAAAGGAAATGAATATTAATAATAAAAGCCAGCAAGGTTATATGAGGCGAGGCGTTCATGGTCCTCATCCATGTTGGATGAATTCCAAAAGCAACTAGTGCGAAAGCGAAGCATCATGACCGGGCAGCCAGCCTCACCACGTGTGGGCGCCTCTCTCTACAATTTTTTTCACCATTTCTTGGCAGCTCCTAAACGTGGATGCTGTTTAATATGCACACACTCACTGTGAAGATGCCATCTGTTGCCATATGACTAAGCGGAATTATCAAATCCACCACTTTTTAAATTAGCGGTCATATATACAGTACAGTATATGGTTTCAGAAAGGCTTTTACCATGGCCTTTAGATGATTCACTGCCGTTGAAAGACGTCAAATATACTTAATTTTTTAATCGGCCTGGCAGTTAAACACATTCAATGAAAAATGCCGCAAAAAAAGCAATCACAAAGATGACATGGCGATGAAATGCAAAACAAAAACTGCTTCAATGACAGAATATGAGAGCGAGAAAGAGAGATTTTTTTTTTTTTTGCTAGCTTTGCTTGCTAACTATATTAAAATGAAACAAGAAACTGTATAGGGATGAATGGATGGATCATTTTCAGACCTGTAAATCTCCCATACTGTTAGCGACTTTAATCTTATTACCATGAAAAGTAAACTCTGCTCCCAAGCATTAAAAGTCCAAATTATTCATCAAGCAGTATACTCATTTTTGTTCCCTGCGGTTCAATTAGCTTTCTCTCGCCGCAGCGTTCCTGCTAAATGTTTTTTTAATTAGTGTAATAAGGTCCGCGTGCACACCAGAGGGCCACCCTTTCAAGTCGCCGCACGCCGTTGAGAGTTTCAAAACCGAGCAGACCCGCCGTTGCGTCACATTTACGCACTTCTTCAAAGGATGGACGAAAAATAACTTGATGGGAGGTGGCGGTGAAAACGCCCCACAGTATGCATTGTGATTAGTGTGACCTATTACACAGGAGCTTTAACTCTAGTTGTCTCCTTGACGACTGCCACAGCGTTGCGGGATCGAACACGTGTGCTTAATAAAGGTTGGGAAATGGTGAAGCAAAGCGCTGGTAAAGAGAGTCAACACAATTAAAACATTTTGGTCGGATGCGGTGTGTAATATTGAAGTTGTTTCACATGTCTAGCATGAGCAGATCCACAGAAATGTTTTGGGAAGCCATGTTGGAAAAGGAACTGACATTCAGACATTTGAGGTTGATATATTTTAATTTAAGATTCCGTTTAAAATGATGTGTAATACATGGTGGTAGTTTAAAGATTGACAAAGTTATCGCACTTTAAATGCCGCCAAGTGGAATTGTTTGGAGAAAAATGCGTTTAATGTCTGACACGTTCGTCTTTCATTGTGTGCATCATCTACTAATCCCTTATTTTATAGGAAAATAATTTTGTTTAGAATTAGAATACATCTCAATTTTAACTCAAGAATGCTCATCTTTTAAAATTGTAAAAATAATAAATAATAAAATTCTCATCAATACATTTTTGTTATGGAGGGTAGCTGACAACCTTGACTTGCTTAATTTAAGCCAATTGAGCACTGTAGTATTAACTCTGGCCATTGGGAGGCAGTGTTTCCACTATCAACATGCAATTAAGTAAGGATGAAAATTATTCTTTCATATGATACCACCCATATTAAATCAACATCGCGCACAATATTCTGTTGCCCTTAAAAGATGAGTGAAAATGCTAAATATACTGGCCTTCTTGAGGTTTCCTTTTCCAATAACGCTTGGCACTGTTACTGTTCACGAACCTGTTTTTTTGAAAAAGCATCAAATATACATACAATATATATATATATATATATCTATATATATATATATATATATATATATATATATATATATATATATATATATATATATGCCCAATTTTATTACTCATCCTGCTTTATTCTTCACTCTTTTGACGCAACACAGTATTATTTTGGGCTAAGCGGGTCATTTATTTATTCATTACCTGACCAATCCCCAGCTGGCCGACGTTCCTGGCTGTCAACCCGTGGCCCGGAGCTGAAGCTTTAATAACCTTTTAAGTGTTTGTCATTAATAATGCCTCATCCACTTCTGCTGACATGATGCACGACGCTGATCCATCACGCTATGTGGGTTTGTGGGCCGCCATCGTTTGCCGGCGCCACAGCTGGACGGCCCGCCTTCACTTGGTTGACCGTTTGCTTTGAAATCATCACCCAATGACTGTCAATCATCGTAAAAAGCCCCGCCTCTATTTGAGTGACGCATCAGGATTAGGGGGCGCCGTTTGTATCTCTGTTACAGTTCAATTTTGTTTTGAGTCAGATCATATTAGCGGAGAGTTGAACGATCCATCAACTCACTTTTGTAATTTATGTCCATAATATCAAGGCATAAATAATCCATTTGAATTTAGATTAGACCATGCAGGTAATTTCAAACATTTGTTGGATAATTGCATGCAAAATAAGACAATTGAGGTCTAGCAGTGATAAAAACCTTGACAATAACAAGGAAAGCTGAGAGGAATTGTGGCTTGGGAGTAATGGAATGTGAATGAGTGACCTGAATGATGACAGAGTGAGAGGCAGCAGAGAGCACGTTGTCATCCATACCCGTATTGTCTCCTTCTTCTTTGACGCCCTTGTCGTATTTGGGTCACGTATTGTTACACTCTGCTGCTATCCCCCTCACACACACACTTTTATTTTATTATTTTGGGATAACTTTCTCGTTTCTACTTTTGATCCAAGTTGCTCTGTCTCTCAGTGTCATGTCATCACTGTCTGAACTTCTTTTCTTGTTTCTTGTCATTCTTTGCGATTTCCAACATACTGTCAAAGCGCTGCAATTTGAAGAGTTGCTGCTGCTCATTTCCAATACATATTTCAGATATGATATAGAACTGCAGGCGTTACTTTGTTTTGTGTTTTGAAATATTAACTAATCCACTACCCATAATAATACTTTCTTTTGCAACTCAAAATGACCGCCCACCCCCCCAAACAAAAACAATCCGTTCCAGCAAGGCAGGCAAAGATTGCTTGCAAAATATTCCAAACTGGTTAAGGATTCTGATCAAATAAGCTTAAGGTTTTAGGTCAGCAGCATCAAACAGCCAGCAGCAGCATAATAACAAACACTGTTGGCGAATCTGTAGCTTTAACCTGAAACTGTGGAGTTGAAACATACAAACACTCTTGGAATGTTCTGTCATTCACCACATCATCTTGCTTGAATTGATTTTTTTTTTTTTTATACAGGTCTGTAATATTGAGGGCAGAAAAATGCATTTACTGTTGTAAAGGCAAATATCATTGTTTTCTATTCTGATGAATAGAAGCTAGACTGGATAAAAAAAAAAGTGAATCATTTGCAATGAAGGCAGATGATAGTGGTACAAGGCCAAGATGTTTGTTAAAGTACAATGGAGCGTACCTTTGTGTTCGATAAATAAATGGGGGTACGTGTCCCCCAGGGGATATGTGAAGGCACTTCAGGGGATATATGAGATTTTAAAAGCATTTCACAAATATCAGCAAATCTCAAATTAAGAGCAAATGAAATTGAACATGAAACAACGTATTGCAAAATTGTGTTACAGTGGCTCCTTTGCAATCATAACCCTACTTGTATGCCTTTATTTTGTAATGTTATTATTCTACGATATTACACTGTCCGTCTGTGTTCTGTTTCGAGTGGGGTTTTTTTCATCCCAAAATGCTAGTTATAGTGTATTTGTTAAATTAAAAATCACTGGGGTACATAATTGAAAACAAAACATTGAATATTTCACACTGGATAACACATTGGAAAAAAATACCTATTAAAGACTATGAGTACCACAACATAGAAAAAACATGCAAGATTTATTTTTTTCATAAAGCCCTCTTGTTCTCAAGAAATTGGCAGACAAGGCAAAAAAAAATAAAAATAGTCTTTCAGTAGTGCCCCCTACTAAGTTAACTAAGAAAACATTAGCATGTGTCCAAAGTTTCGCTGATCCATCTAAAATTTAGTCAGCGAGTTTATTGTAACTGCTTGAAAAAAAAACAAGGCTCCACATCCAAATTCAAACGGACTGGCATCCGCTTGTCTTAAAATCGCACTTTTAGCCCCAAATTTGTTTTAAAAATGCTAAATTGCTTGGTCTTTTTACCTAGCTTTGAAGATAAGTTTTATTTTTATTTTAAGGTCAAATTTCACCTTACATAAAATACAAAATGCTGGTCAAATATACATGTTATTATTATTCCAGAAATTCACAGTTAACTCCTGTATTTTATTCATTTTGGGTAATTTTCTTCTCCGTTATTCTCATAGTATTTTAACCAAGTGATGGACCACTCCTGGTAGTTGGATAACTAAGTGGCGGTGGCATGTTGAGCATGTTTTCACCATCTGGGTGAAATTTCATTTCTCTAGGGTCTTCTTTCAATGCTTTCCTTTTGTGGAATACTTTTGACGTAAAGATAAAAAAGAAAAAAAAATGTACAAAATACCGCACAATGGTTAAAAGCATCCCATCTGATATAATATGAGCTCTAACAGCTGAGTAAATAAATGCCCCCCCCCCCCCCCCCTTTTTGCCGCTAAGGCATCAATTCACAGACATATTGTTTACATTTGCATTATAGTTCTGGGCCATTGTCAAATCTGACGTTGGTTACCATGACAACTGGTGTCACCGCCCTGGCATTGTGACAATGAGTCTATAACAGCTTCTACTTACTTGAAAAAAAAAAAAAAAAGTGAGCAGCCATTGAGATAATCCTACAATAGACTTGTGATTCCGCTTTCTGTAGCTAAAAGAAACATGCCAGCATCCATCTGAGCAGTGCTCCCCATGTAATATGAATTACATAACAATTACTAGACCTATGATTATACAGTGGACCCCCGGTTTACGACGTCCCTGCTTTGCATTTTTTTCACCTTACAATGTGGACCGCAACGTTTTTTTGTCCTCTCCTTCTTTTGGTTTACGACACATCCAACATGGCGGCGAATGTGTGTGCGTGACCGCCATGTTGGATGTGTCCGAGCACACACATCTATACACGCGTCACCGCTTAAGTCACTACAATGCTGGTCTGCTATCGGTCGGCGTCACGGTCAAAATGGCCGCATGCTAAAGACTGGATCTCGTCTAGAGTGCTAAAATAACGTATTTATTGTGTATTTTACTGCTTAATACAAACTTGAATGGGTTAGCCATGGGTCCCAAGATTGCTAGTGATGTTAAAGAGAGAAGTAAGAAGATGATGTTTACGGAAACCAGATAATCAAGAAATACAAAGATGGCTAAGCTAGCCTAGCCTTGGCTACCCTCACTAGGGAATATGGCCATATCAATCTCGTCACTCACTCAAAGGTAAATAAATCCTTTCTATATTTTTATTTGTGATGGTATTCAATTGTATGCATGTATATTATGTATACGTAGCACTTACTATTCTATTTTGATACCAATTTTTAATATGTATATTAAAAATACATATTACACGCATTAGCTATTTAACTTAGGTTTGAATTGCCCGCCATACAGCAAATTCGCGTAACGATCCCCACCGTGGTATGGATTAATCTCATAAACCGGGGGCCCACTGTATCCAAAAAGAAAAAAATAGAACACAGTTATTAACAGCTCATTGGAATTCATAGTGTGTTTTTAACATTAACAACAGTCTAAATACTACACAGGCTTTAGCTGCTCCAAAAAGTATTCATTTACTACAAATAATGGATTCCACTCATTAGATCAATAAAGTTTTGGAAAAATTGAACTACGATACCACAGCGCGGCTTTCCAGGCGCTAACGTTTGAAGCCACTTGGTTTGATTATGTCTGTCTTCAAATCGGGCCCTTATATGTAAGATCCAAATAGGATGTGTCCTATTATTTCCGTTCTCTGGCACGCAGCATCGTCTCAACACAGGAAATGGAATCGGTCCCGCGCCGACAAGGCATATCCCCCCCCCCCCCCCCCCCCCCTTCCTGCCGCCCTCCATTTTCTTGGCCGCGGCCTAGGAATGGAGGGACAACGTAGCGTAATGAGCAGGATTACCAAGGGAGAGCGGCGGGAACGGTGTCGGTATCAAAGGAGAGGCAAGACGGCGTGAGATATCCAGACAGCTGGCCTATTCTCTTATTCATCGCTCGCACGCCCACAGTGACTCAGCTCACTCTCCCGCTGTCATAGGCTGTCATTCTCCATTAGCAACTCTCTGCTTCTACTACTAGACATCTTGCTTCTATGATTGATCGGATGCGTGTGCTTCCCTAGCAGTCGCCGAATGAATTCGGAGCGTTTTATTTGACGTGGCCACACTTGCGTACCATTCAATGTGAGGTCATGTTTTTGATTGGCCAACTTGTCTTTACAAATGCATTCGAAAGTATTGTCGAAAAGTTCAAAAATGTTTATATACGTTCCAATAAATTTTCAAATATGTTCAAACGTACTGTACTTGCAAAAATGTTTGACCGTATTTATAAATACATTTGGATGTTCTTGTTTGTTAAATGGTAATAATGTATTTTTATTTTACATAACGCCAAATTGTATTGATGCATGAATTTTATATTGATTTGAGCCGTTTATCTAGACGCATCGAACAAAAAGCAAAAAAAAAAAAAAAAAAACCACTAAGGAAGCTTAAAATGACTATAGACTGTCAAAATGGGTAGAGATTCAAAATGGCACCATGTGTTCGTTCCTAACATTTGCAGATTGAATTTATTTCATGGCAAAGTTTTGCCGTATGACCCTTGACCCCCAGTTGATGTGACTTTGAACGAGACATTTTTTTTTTTCGTTTTCTGTTTTGTAATGTGGGCGGCTCAGTGGCGCAGTGAATAGCACGTCCGCCTCACAGTTCAAAAGTCCCGGTTTAAACCCACCTGGCTCCGGCCTTCCTGTGTGGAGTTTGCATGTTCTCCCCGAGCCTGCGTGGGTTCTCTCCGGGCACTCCGGCTTCCTCCCACTCCCCAAAAACATGCATGGACATACTAAATTGTCCTTAGGTATGATTGGGCGCGTGATTGGTCGTTCGTCTCTGTGTGCCCTGCGATTGGCTGGCAACCAGTTCAGGGTGTCCCCGCCTACTGCCCGAAGCCAGCTGAGATAGGTGCCTGCGACCCCTGTGGGGATAAGCAGCTATAGAAAAAGGATGGATGGATGTTTCACGATGTGTCTAGATGAGCATTTTTTTCTGACTCTCACAAATACAGTCCAAATTTTCTCCTTTTTCAAAGCCTTCTGTTTGAATGCATCGCTGCAGTGAAAAGAGATTTTTTTCCTAGTCCAGGGTGCCCTCTACAGTTATGTCATTTACTGCAACCTATTAACTCATTCACTGCCAGCCCTGTTATTACTGTCATCTATAGCCATTAATTGTAGTAAATAAATCAAAATTCAAACTTAAACACAAGTAAAGCAGAAAATCCATTTATATACGGTGTTAGTAAAAAGAGCTTATTTTGGTACCAGGTTCTGTTAACGCAACCCAGGAGATAGGGCAGTCGTTGACGGCTTCCTTCAGTCATAAGCTTTCAAATGTGACTTGATGCTGTCATCAGCACGCGAACCTCTGATATGAATGCCCCAAGGTTTGAAAGTGGATTTGAATCAGGATTTTTTTTTTTTTTTTTTTGTGGAAACGATGACATTTAGTCAGTAGGAATTTTTGGCAATGTCAAAATGGTTCCTTAGGTAAATTAAATGAGCTGAAACATTTACATTTAAAATGGAGACAATTTCAATGAGGAATGCTGTATGTGTGTAACAAACTATTAATAAACTTAGGGCAAAGTCTTTCCTTTTAGGAATGAATTAGGAATATGTGGGTGAAATTTGTTTAGTTTTGAGGAAAGTATGAATATTTGGAACAAGAAAAAAAATAGCCTCTATGGCTCTATGTTGGAATTACAGTAAAAATATATTTTGTGGTGAAAAAGGTATAGTAACCGTCACATAAAAAAAAAAAAAAAAAAAATACGATGAGGCTAATTCCAAGTGTTTAACAATTTATGTTGGTCCAATACATTTTAGGTATGGTAAAACTACGTCCAATAATTTCCATACACCCAATCAAATATTCAACACAAGCTTACATGGATTTTTCTACTGCACTTCTCCTAGTAAGAAAACATGCCAGAAGCTCCAACTGTCATTGCTATTTGATTTCACGTTTCTGTGTCCAAAAACTTCTACTGGTATTTCGTTGAACTTTCCCTAGTTAGAAACCCCAACTTTCATTGGCAGTGTATGACGTTCTGAGTCGGAATCTCCAACTTTTATTAGGATCCATTGCACTTTTCTTCATTGCAAACTCCCAACTTTCATTGGTATTCCGTTGCACATCTCAACAGAAACTCCAATTTTTCGTTGGTATTCTATCACACTTTTCTTAGTCAAAAACTTCAACCTTCATTAGTATTCTGTTGCACTTTCCCTATTCAGGAAATCCAAGTTTCAGCGGTATTCCTTTGCACTTCTCATAGTCATAAATGCAATCTTTGATGAGTATGCCACTGCGCTCTTCCTTGTCGGAAACTCCAGCCGTATTTTGGTGCATATTTTCCAGTCGGAAACCTTTCGTTGGTATTCCATAGCCTTTCTCTTATTCAGAAAATTTCCTTTGATTCGGATTTGATTTTTTAATGACATGCCCCCTGCGAAGCCTTTTTTTTCCAGCCAAGCACCCACTAATTATTATTGGAATAACTGATAGCATTGGAATAACATTTGTTGTGGTATCTCTAGGTGCCTTTTATTTAGTTCTAGTGTTCCCTTGTTTATCACGATGGTTATGTTCCCAAAAATAAGAGCAGTAACCAAATTGTGCCAATGGAATTTTTTTCCTGTTTCTTTTGTTTCAAAATAAATACATAAAACCAATATTTTTTTTTGGTCTGGTCAGAATTAGAGTAAGGAAATTTTTATTTTGTTTAAATAGCATTGTAAACCTGCAATAGATATGTTAAGAAGTTATAGATATTCCAGAAGAGAGAAAGTGTCATATTATGAATCACGTCACTAATGTGTATCCATATAAAACCCAACACGCTAGCATACAACATTTTGCAGTCGACTCACTGCAATACAATTTAAGTCCATATTCAATGAAATTTGAAGATTTATCCGTGTTGAACGGGTAAATGCTCTTTCGGGCATTTGTCAAGGTCACAAATGTTCGTAAAACGTTCTGAAACAGTTAAAGTTTTTTGTGTTGGAAGGAAATTTTCAAGAATGTTTGGGGACCTTGAACGAACCGCACATTCATCACCGTCAAACACTCGCTAATGTTCACATCTTTTGAAGGATTTTGAGCATGTTCAAAATTTGCTTGCGACACAAAAAAACCCTCGTGAGGATAAGCGGCTACAGTTAATGGATGGATGGATGTTCCAATCAACTTGCTCTTGATTTGAAAATAAAAATCTACTCTTCCTGTCAGGGCATTCATAGGAAATCAATTAGATTTGTTGACAACTGCAGAATCCCTATTAAAATCTCGCATACCTCCTGTAGAGTCTTCACAAACCACTAGTCAAGATCGATATTTGCAGACAGAAAGTTTTTACTTTTATTGGTATTTCTTTGTACTTTCCAAGTCAGAATCAGACTTTCATTGATTTTCTTTGCACTCCAACTTTCATTGCTATGCCATCGCACTTGTCTTAGCGGGATGTTTCAGGCTGAGCTGCTGTATTGAAGGGATGTTTTGAAGGATGCAAGCGGTTCCCTTCTGAAGCTGTGGACAGACGCCTTGCTAATGGGAAGATCTTCTCACCTCCGACTCGAAGCTGTAAATTTTTTACCGGACAGGACTCCAAATGTGAGCCGAGCCCTTTCTTTCCTGCCTTATTAGACGCATAAGCGCGAGCACTGGCTAGCACTGGCTTGTTTTTCACCGTTTATCCCAAAAGCATCATTTGTATGCTCCGTCTTGCTCCCCTTCGGTGGTCCTCAGACACAAAAAGCCCAGACAAAAGGCCACATGTCGACTTTGTCAAATTAATCTACTCCCTCTTTAGGTAAACAAACCTGTCTCGTCTGCAAAATCCCGACCTGTCTGTGAAAGCGGGCCGCTTTGATTGGTAGGCTCCATCTCTCAGCACGTAAATGCTACTCCAATTATTCCGCCGCCTCTACGAGCGCTGTCAAATTAGCGGCATATCCAAGGCGAGAGCGCCTCTCCGCTCACCTTTCCGATGTTCTCCCTGACAGGCGGGCGAAGGGGAGACCGACGCGACCGATGCGGGGAAAGCTCGGCCTCTGCCATCACTTTAAATGCAGAGGCCGGGGAATCGGACGAGAGCTGACATCGGGCGCTTTGCCTCGGAAATGTTGCCAGTCGATTCTTTAAGCAAGACACGAGCAGAAAAAATGAAAGGAAACGTCTGCAAATTGAGGCTTGGAGAGCATCAGTTTGGAAAGGCTTTTAGAGTGGCCAGTTGTTGGGGTAGGGTGACTGATTTCAACAGGGAAAAGGGAGGCGTTTATTTTGTAACATCAGGCATGTGTAGACTTGCACACGATGACAAATACTAAGTGTGAAAGTTTTGCAAATGTTTTCCTGCCTTATCTGTTACTAGTTTCGCTTGGTGGAAGTTTGACATTTTTTAGGTGTTCTCCCCCCTGAACAATACACACACACTCACGCACTCTTCAACTGACAGCAGGAGTGCGAACTGAAGCCCAAACAAGCCTTGTTCTTAAACGATACCTGCGCTCTGGGGACCCTGGGGCCAACTACGCCCGATATGCGCCTCGGTTATTTTTGAGTCGAGGGGGAATGTCAGTCAGCGTGAAAACCTTTTTTTATTTTATTTTATTTTATTATTTGCTGTAAACTGCATTAGAAGCTGTTTTCTATTCATTGCGATGCTTGTACCCATGGGGGCTAAGCCCCCGTCCCCACCGGGAAAAGAGGTCCCTACGGAGACTGTCATATCTCAGGAGATGGACCCCACAAGTTGTGAAAACAAGAACACACTCATATGTGCATGAGCCCACAGGCTTAGAAAAAGTGTTGACACACTTTGCCGAGAGAAGATTTTATATTAGATAGAGCTTATAATGTTGCTATTCTGATGCTGCTTTCAGATTTCGTGTTTGAATTAATGTGTTTTGAAAATACCATTATTTCTGTTGTCGCGGCTTCCGTTTGTCTTCTCATGGGGCCATTGGGGATGTGCCTAAAGTGTTTGTTGAAAAAATATACTAAGATTACGGTATTTCAATTTCATAGATTAATTGTTTTAATTTAGGTTTTTAATTGTTTTATAATGAAACTCAAATATGTCCCTGTGTATCACTGCTGGTGGTAGAGATCATTTTCAAAAAGTTCCTGAAAATAGTCTACGATTTTTTAGTCCTCGGTCATAAGTGGAAACAAAAATACAATACAATACATTCAATAAATTCATATATACTGTAAAACAAAATTATTACGTTAATTGATATAATTTATAATGAATTTTTATGTGAGGACAAAATATATTTGACATTGAGTATATACATTGGAAAAAATTAAATAATAATAATTGAAATATATATTACCATCCATCTATACCTGAGGATGGATGGATGGATGAAACAAAAATAAATACATTCAATAAATTAATATATACTGTAAAACTAAAATTATTAAGTTAATTGATATAATTTATAATGAATTTTTTATGTGAGGACAAAATATATTTGACATTGAGTATATACATTGGAAAAAATTAAATAATAATAAATAAAATATATATTACCATCCATCTATACCTGAGGATGGATGGATGGATGGATGGATGGATGGATGGATGGATGGACAGACGGACAGACGGAAATGTAAAAACATCAGTCATTTAAAAAGGCATTCAGGTTTAATAATAACTACAGAGTAAATATTAGATAGCATATAATCTAAAACGTGAACTACATTTTAAAATAATAATAAATCATACAAACACAAAACTGTAAGAATAATCGAGTCAATCAAAATACATCTCATTCTCAGTCTTGTGGTTTGCATACCCGACCATTTCTTCCTTTTTTTTTTTTTTTTTTTTCTAAACTGGTCACTGTCGGTGTTGTTTAGCCGAGCTCAGGGAGACTCTCGCCAGAGGGCAGAACAAAGAGTACAGCAGAAGAGAGAACTTTTATTTTGGTTTAGATAACACATTTGCAGGAGGGCACAGGGTTTAAAAAAAAAAAGGATGAGGGTGTTGATAATGAGGCAGAATTGAAGTAGCGGCTAAGACTGGGTAAGAGGATGGGGGGGGTGCACTGGAGGCTAATCAGGAGTTGCTATGGATGTTTGCAATGGTTTCTTGCTGGCGGGCATGTTGACAATGAAAGCTGGCAATAGTTCTTGCCTGGAGTAAACATCCAATTGTGTCCTTGGTCCTGACTCCATGCTCTAATTGCTTTTCTTTAATAAGCCCACAGATGATTAGGACACTCGGCGTATAGTTAAAAAGTCTATGAATGTGAAATTCTTTGCAGAAAAACACTCATGAAGCCTGAGCTCTGTCAATTTTCCGTAAGATATAGAGGGGCCCAGCTATGGAGGAAATATTGTGTGCTGGTGTGACACAAATGAAGCCAGCAGACGGATGTTGGCATGGAGGGAGGAATAAAGGATATGAGGATGGATAGAAGGCTTGATAGATAGAGATTTGGTGTGTATGGGAGCGTGACACTCGGCTCCGAGCGGAGGTTGGGTGAAAGGGTGTCTGACGCAATTTCGCTTCTCACCAGGCCACAAATCGAGGTGAGCGGGGAGGGCGTTTCAGACTTAACTAAGACATTTTGGCAACCCATCTTATTCGTATCTTGAGGCCGCTCATGCATTTATCCATACGCGTGACCGATTTACACATTTGGGGGGAATAGTCGACTACTACTGTAAAACTCCTCTACAACGAAACCTGCATGTGCAAAAACAATCCCCCAATGTGAAATCATCTTCATGTATTGAAGCCTTTCCCTCTTTCTTACTTCCCCCGACAAGGAAAAATCCCCGTTGCATTATATGAAATGTTTTGAGGTTTTTTTCTGCATTTGCCTAGCATTTAAAATTCATTATAGCGAAAATAAACCTGCAGCAAAAGTCTAGCTTGGTTTTTGGCTGACGTGATGCTTCACACATTTTCTGCACTTTATACTCAGTGTGGCTTTCCCCCGCAGACGGATGATATCCTCCCGTACTCTAGGTGGCAGTAAATGCAGTCAACAGCATATAAACAATACCACTCCAAAACAGCGGTAGAGAATCCCAATAGATTCAAAGGATCTAAATTCTTCTAAGCATTTTTAACAGACTCCTCATCTCTCCCCAACTTGGCGCTCATCAGGAGTTGTTTACGGTTTTTAGGTCACGGTAGTCCTTTTTCAGCCCAATCATAAAGGTCTTGGTACCGGTGAGCTTCCATAAGCAATAGTTCATCCGCCATATTTTCCGCTCGTACAGAAACTTGGATGATTTTACGTTCGACACATAGATTTGCTGTAGTGAAAAGTCCTCTGGTGTGAAAAATTCCTGGCTGCAAACTGTGGAGGAGTTCTACTCTACTACTTTACACTGACAACCATTTTTTTAAAATTGTGTTCTAATGTTCACACAAAAAAACATCAAAACAAGTGAACTAAACCCTATTGCTTTTTTTGCGAAACTTTAGTAGGAGCACAAAAAATGAACGTAATATTCAGTCAATGTATTACGTGCCGTACAACAGCTTTACTTCCTTTGTGAGGGCGGCTGCGTGCTGGTGGATGTGCTTGCGCTCATCCAAGGTCACAAGCCGCGCAGTGTCCAACTAAGATTATCGCCAATTAAGAGCCCGGCGCGTCTCGCCTCGCCTCGACTAATTCACTTAACCCCGATCTCGCAGCCGACAGTCGGCGTTTGTTTGCGAGTCCCCACCCCATCCCGGAAGACTTCTAGTTGCCGTGGAAACACGCCCTATGACTGTTTGCATTCTCGATATCCTTGAGTGCACCCACAGAAGGATCTGTAGAAATGAGACCGCGCATCGGCGATGCGTTTGGAGTCACTTCTCAGCCGTGTAGTTTGTTGTTTTTACTCCTGCCGTGCTCGTGTTTGAATAAATAAATAGCGCGTTGGAAAAATGTGATGGCCCATTTTGAATTTACCCAAATATGAAACTGACTGTTTTTGATGTTTTGTCTTCCCAGCGGTAGTCTTCAAATGAAGCATGTCATCTCCTTAGAGCTATACCATCATGAAAGAGGTGCAACTGAGCGTTTGTAGACATAAGCTCGCTCACTTCAAATTCTTTGTATTGTGTGCCAATCAAAACGATCATCAACAGGGCAGTACTATTTTTTTCTCTTTTTTATGCCAGTCTTATTTCCTGTTTCCTGTGTGGCCGTTTACTTCTAAAGCGAATGAATACCTTCCTTCCTGCTTGATTGATACTTGTTGTATGACTGTTATTTTATGTGTATCTGTGTTACTTCCCTTGTAAGTCATTTATTGTCCTCTTTTCATTACACTGTAGTTGTTTTTCCAAAGAAAAGACTTTCTTCAAGCTTTTATTGGCTAAAATGATTCAGGTGTCAGGGTTTTGAGCCACAAATGAAATTTGGCATCTTCTTAATTAAAGTGCGGCTCGTGGCACATGTTTAGCGCGTCCGCCTCACAGTTCAGAGACCCGAGTTTAAATCCATCTTCCGGCCTTCCTGTGTGCAGTTTGCATGTTCTCCCCAAGCCCGCGTGGGCTTTCTTCCCTACTCCAAAAACACTCAAGGGTTAAAAGGAAAGTTAATACTTTGTTGAAAGTTAATTCAATGACCAAATATTTTTCATGTACTATGAATATCTTTAAAAACATTTTCCCACTCGTTGACTGAAAATGACATCACACTCAAGGCTGAGAGTTTGGTCTTGTGACTTTCAAAAGCCGAGTCTTTACCCAAGTCCAAATGGCCGAATCTATTGGTAAATATAAGAATATCTTCTTAATCAACTGGATTGGTCTTTTTTTGTTCAATCCATCGATTTTTAGAGTGTAGATGATGTGTTTTGTTCATGTTCTGACATTATATTTAAACATGAATGTATTCCCAGTAGTATAATACGTAGAACATATTACCTTCTTTATCTTGCTTACAGTATTACCCACTGAAATGACGACATTGAAAAAGAAATAATAATAAAGGAAGGGACTCATTTGTGTGTGTGCACCTGCTACTGAAAGATTTATGCAAGTTACCTTGCGCTCGGGTTGGGGTTCAAAGGTTTAGCGCACGTGTGAGGCTCAGAAGCATAGAGTGTTTTATGGATTTCTCTATTTACCGCGTCCTCCGAGATGCCGAGAACAGAAAGAAAGAGATTGCATGGCGGAGGTCTGAGGAAGGTCAGGACGGATGCATTGCATCATCAACGCCTCAAATAGCTTTGACTGAATAGGTCATTTTGCAGGTAATACGCTCACCTTACATGCCCCCATTCTATTGACTTCGACTTAAACATCGCCACTACATTCAAGATTTGTCCTATGTAACTGTCCCAACACGACCCAGGCTGATTAACCCTTGAGCGGTATTTTATCCATTCATTTCACAGCGAAGGGAAAGCATTGAAAGAAAGACTAGGGAGCTGAAACTTCACCCAGATGGTGTCAACATGTCGAATTTCAACATGGCAACATCACTTTGTTATCACACTTCCAGGAGTGTGCCATTCCTTGGCTAAAATACTGTCAGAATGATGTGGAAGAAAATGATCCAAAAATGGTCAAAATCCTGCCCAAGGTTTAAGATGGCGATGACGAAACGCCATTTTTATTCAGGTCATTTGGTGCAAGAAAAGACTTTTTCATCTTTTTTCATGGGTAGTGTCATCCCATATAACAGTTCCCACTTGGCGGTGCTGAAAAAGTTTCTAGGCTTGAGAAGTTGTGAACAGAATGGTGAAAATAATTCACAACGGTGGAGACGGTCTGGCTCTGTTGGTCTTGTCAAGGAAAACACGAACTTCATGAGCATATAATGGATTCTGGCAGGTGCTTGAAATTTCAAGGCTGGAAGGAGAAGAGCATAAAGGCGAGATGAAGTCCAATTTACAGTATGCTGCAACAGACAAAAAAAAAAAAAAAGAATTTAGGTATTCTCTTCAGGAGTCACAAGGTTTATACAAGTCATTGACACAATTTTCATCATTCCAGCTTTGTGCAACACCACAATGGACATGAAATGCTAGCGGAATTGGATCTCTTCTATTTATGATGTGAGAGATGAGATGCCTCGCAACTCAACTCGTGAGAGATTTAAGTCGCTATACTTGGAGACTCGCAACTGTCAAAGTGACAACATTCCGTTTTTACCGTGAAACCGATCCATATCCGATCTTTTGTCATGTGAATTCATTTCGGTCACATTTATTTGGAAATTTGAACGGCCTCACAAAGAAATAAAAAAATCTGAATTGAATTAAACGCGTCACATCTTGGCGAACATTTTATGCGAAGCATATGAGGATTTGCAGTGTGTAGAGGATCACTTCCTGTTTATAAAGTTGTACTTCCTGTGTATGACATGCTTTTTTTTTATATATTAATATTAGAGATAAAAAAAACAAAGTTAAAAGGTTTGGTGGTGCACAGCATTTTAAAAGTGAAAAAAAACCTAATCCCATCATTTTTAACAGAAATTCTTGGCTTCTCAAGTTAAAAAAAAAAAAACTACGTCATATAGACATTGTGTATTTGAACTTGAAGAAATGATCAGTCAGGAGTAGAATGATAATGTTAATATCCTGAAGGGTATCAGAAGTTTAAAATCTAGCTTTAAAATAGTAACTTTCATCACTAAAAGAAACTATTTTATTCTTCTAATTTTCTGTTGTTGTAAGACTATTTTCAATAAATACTTAAATACATTGGACTTGAATAACACTGTTGTAATGCTGTTTTTCATTTTCTTTTGAAATCTCCCATCTTTTTTACCTATTATCCACACCTGGTCCGCCCTTTTTGTTAAATTTCAGAACCCTTATTGGCCCTTGAGTGAAAACGTTACATGATTTTGTGACTTCGAATTTTGATTGATTTACTGCGACCTCTAATTGCAAATGTATCCAAAAATACCCCAAATTTTGTTTGCGCGTTTTCAAGCCATGCACCTCCTTCAACATCTCAGCATCATGCGTGCATCCATCCTGTCTCACACTCTCAAATTGAAGGACTAATGAGAAATTTTTGGGATACTACTTGATGGCTGAAGGAGAACACTCACCATCTGCGCCGCCCCTTGTTAAAACTCTCCTGTCCCGTTTGGTAAAACAAGCTCATTATTTCCACGTTGTTTTTGTCCTTTTTGTCCGCCCCTTCTCAAAATAGATGCGCGTTTCTGTTCAAGTAGGGGGAAGGATGATAACGCTAATGATGTGGCCCTCGTTCGCATGTCACACCGCTTGCATGAATATTCAAGATTTTTTTTTTTTTTACAGGGCCTTGCAGAGGTGAGATTTTCAAGGATTCACATAGAGGGCAATAAAGGACAAAGTGCAGGGGGTGATTAGCATCGTCGTAGAAGCGTCTGTCAGCAAAATAATTGTAGCTCAGCTGCTTAAAGGTGTCGTTGAAAAAAAAAAGAACAAATGGCACATTCTCTGGAAACTGAATTTTTAGAATAAAACTGGCTATTTCAACACTTCAACAAGTTTTAGCCCATCCAAGACCCAAGTCAAATCATGTGACTCTGCTACATATGTCAGTTTTCACAATTTATTGCCACAGTGGAAAATCAATAGCACAGTTACACAGAGTGAAATTGACCGCCTGTGAAATTGCAATCAAACAGGCGCTATTACCCGCAACCAAATAGACACTACTAAGATAAATGATGTTTGCAAATCCCTCCCCCCTTGGAGTTTGCTTCAAATTATATTACACGTTTTACTTAAATCACATTAAAGCGAAGAAAAAAAGCTTCTCTTGGGCATCCTGACTAGAAAGAATATTTTATTTGCAAAAGATTTTAAGCTCTTTTTGCAACAAATTTCGGTAATAAGCAACTCAAAGAGATTCACTCTCCTGTGATGGCTAACAGCTTAACATATTTTTTAATGTCTTTTTACATATTTACGAAAACTCTAGATTAAACATTTCTATGGACGATAACAACTCAGCACAATTTTTTTTTTTGAACATTCACAAAGAACCAGACAGTCTAAGGAACATTTTGTTTTAAGTTGTGAAAACAATATAAAAGTATTGTAATCGACACAATTACAACATGCTATTAAGTGGCCACAAAATACTAAATTGTGCTATCAGTAGTAAATTTTGCCCAAGAAATCTACATGTTAAATTATCTAAAGACACTAAATTGGCAAGTATGGGTGTTTTTTTTTTTTGTTTTTTTTCATGTGTACCCTGCAATGAACTGGCATCTAATTGAATCTATAATACCCCTAGGGTAAATAATAATAAACTTTCGATTATAACTGCATATACAGTATGTAATGAATATGAAATAAAAGGAACTGAATTTGTATTGAAAGGAATTGGATTTTTTTTTTTTTTTTTATTCAAATCAATGCCTATGGCTGAAATGAATCCTTTCTTGTCTTGGATACTCGCTAAAAAATGTCACGCCAATAGCCGCAGCAAACGAAACACGGCGAGAAGGACGACTTCAAAATAAACCTTGGTTTACCAAATATTATATGGACACAAATGCCTCGGAACATTTATACTTTAAAGTTGTTCCGGCCTAATAGCTTGACTGGTCTTTCCAATGCAACTGTTGCTCCCGACTCACAATACAAACAATATACAAAAAACTTTGTTCTGAAATCAAGTTCAATCACTGATTCAGGGCACTTAAAAATTCATTGGACTATGCAGTCATTGACAAACGCTACCTGCTGCCAGTGTGCCTCGCATAGATTAGCCACTAGCTAGCGGTTCTCGAGTGCTCCATATAGGCTGGCGTGATAGACATGAATGACTCACTACACTTTGATACAGACATGGTTGCTGTTCCTACTGATCACTTTTTAACAAACCATGCTGACTCAAATGTCCTGGTTTATCCAGCAAACTTGTCTGAAATCCAAAATGTATGCATGATCAGGAGTTGTTTGTCCAGGGTTAACCACACCTAAAGGTGAGAGGTGAAGCAAAGCGCCTGCAAAAGCAACAGCCGAGACAAAACATGTGAAAACACGACGGACGGAAACGAGAGAAGGGGGGGAAAAAAAAACTCCTCCAGAGGGAAGCAATTAGACCTTGGGAGATTTCAATTACCACCTCGATGGGCCTTTCAAGATCAATAAACGGCCTTGTATGTCGACGTGATGGCCGTCTGAGGGGCTCATCGCGTTAGCGGGCGCTTTTGTAAATGCATCCCCCTCCTCCTCCTCCTCCTCTTCATATTGCATGTGTGTGTTTGTGGTGATAAATATTCATGTTTTTCATAAACGGCAACACCGTTTGAGGGATCCACACAGTCTACATGATTGATCATTAGGGGTGAGGAGATCAAACGGTACAGCTGAACCAAAATAAGATTGGACGATATCGGACAACAACACCCCACCCCCATTACACCTTTTCTTCTTGTTTTAAAGCAATAAAAACAAGCAGGAATGCTTATCTGAAGCAATACTGCATGCAAGGGGCCAGCGTCAACATCAGCATCCAAGCGTGGGGGTTGGGGTTGAATTTTTGGACTGTAAATATGCATAAATACGTTTCTGGGATTGAATGAGTTAAGGCGTTCAATACATTTTGGGCATGGTACATTAGTTCATATTTGCAGCTGCAAAATAAATCAGGAATATAACAGCATTGGCAGATGGAGCGATTTTCCATCCGACACAAGGCATCTTCAATTTGCGCGCAGTAAAATCTCAGTATCATTTGTTTATCATTTAAGCCTCATGTTTTGAATCAACATGGCTTTGTAATTGCTGAAAAATAACACGTCCAAGTCCAAACCATTAAAAATCTAATTTGATCATCACAAAAGCCAGGAGGAATGTTTTTTTTTAAAGAATTTAAAATGTGAACTAGAAAATCCATTTGATCGTGAAAATGTTTTGTGCTGCTCGCCTTTGAAGTATCAGCGCAGGCTGACGAGAGCACAGTCAACACAAATGCTTAGAGAGAGCTAATAAAATGTTAATTATTCTATATTAAAATACAGTTCACTATCCACCACAAATGTAAATGGCGCACTCATATAGCACTTTATCTTCACCAAGTTTTCCAAGGCACTTGACCAAACCTCATATTTATGCACATATTTATTTTAAATACATAACATGTACACCAAGATACCTACAGAAAAAAAATCCTTCTACTTTACACTCCAGAATGTCTTGCCACTGGCCAACATTAAAACCCATGGTGTTTTTTTTTTTTTTTTTTCATGTTTGGTTTTAAACTCATCCTTGTAGTGTTGTACCAGCTAGCTAGCACTAAGCTAAACTTGGGAGGGTTCATCCATCTGGTTATCCATATTAGCACACTCTTTTAGTGCTAGGATGGCATCACAAATTAGCAAAATTACAACAAAGTTTTGATTGACTGATTTGTTAGCAAGTTTAACTCATTGGTCATTAGACAGCTAAACATGATCCATATGCGCTTATCCATTCTAACATTCCTGTGAGACGTCCACACGAAAACTAGCTATGATTTATTTTCACTCATATCCAAAAATTCTGATTCAGTTTTTGTAAAGTGTGCCATGGATGAGAATTTTCATTTTTCAAAATAGTAATAACAATAAAAAAAGTCATAAAATTCTCATCAAATATGTTTTTTTATGGAGGGTAACGGACACCCTTGACTAATGCTGACCTAATATAAGCCAATTGAGCACTGCAGTGATAACTGTGACCATTGGATGGCAGTGTTTCCACACTTACAACACAGCTATTACCTACATCAATTTTAACTGAAGAATGGAAGTCAATCTTTCATTTGGCAGCACCCATATTTACATGGACATAGCACACAATATTCTATCGGCCTTGAAAAATGAGTGAAAATGCTAAATATACTGGCCTCCCTAGAGGTTTCCTTTCCCGACAACGCTTGGCACTAAAAGCAAGTCACATCAGCTCTATGTTGGAACAAAAGTGGCTCAATAATCATAGTTCATATTAGGACAAGAAAACAGCCACCTTGATCGAATTCAGTGGTTCTCAATTATATTTTGCAACAACCTTTCCCTCCCCCCAAATCTGCACCGACTATAAATGGGATCTATAAAACTTGCATACGTGTATCTCAAACCTTTTTCACAAAAACAAAAGAAAACAAAAACCATATGAATCAACTTTCAACAATTGTTAACTGGTTTTTACACCATTTATACAGATTACGGGTTAGTCTAAACCTGAAAAAATAGCCAAATACATCCAAGTTCCTGCAAAAAAAAAAAAAATAGATGTCAATCCTTTTTTATTGCACATGGCGAAAAAATCCACATCACCCCTGGCATCACCTCGTCCCCCCTAGAGGTGCCCACCCCACTATTTGAGATATACGGCTCTAATTCAACATGGCCACATAGCCTGCTTACCCTCCCTTCATCCCTTATCCATCACTTGCCCCCCTCCAAATTGGAAGCGACAAGCCACTTACGCAAAGGTGTCGACGCCTCGCAACCCCACAGCCCCCCTTCCCCCCGATTTCCATCGACTGCCACCCATCAGCAGCCATGCAGGCCCACTTACAACTGTCAGCCTGATTACATTGACAGCCGCTTTTAGGATATTTTGCGGGTTGGATCAGGCAAAATTGTCCAGAGTAATAAACATCGTCGGTTCCGCTTCCTGAAATCTCACATTCACGCTCCCATCCGTCACGATAATGATGAGAAAAATTCATGACTGTTTTATCTGCTATTTACTTATCTTAGTCTACTTTGTCCACAGGTATGAAGCTTGGTGGAACTGTGCTGCAACCCAGGGAGGTATGTTTAATCCACACACACTTACACGCACACAAACACACACATGCACTTGTTCACCTGTTATCTACTGAATAGGGAGCGATTGTCGGCCTTGTATCTCTCAGCGTGTCCGATTGCATCAGTGTAGGAGGAGCTGACCTCGCGCAGTGCGCAGCATAGCGTATTAGGCGGATCAGACTACTTCCTGGGTTGAAGCGCCTCACATTGTATTGAATTGCAACCGATTTTTTTTTTTTTCCAGCTGAAAAGTTAAACAGTTGTTTTCAAAAAAAAAAATACTGTTCTGTAAATACAGATATACATTTTTTGATTACATTTATTACAATTATTAACTAAAAATAAAAGGTATATCATAAAATCCAACATTATGTTTTTTTCAAGAAGATTTTTTTTAAAAGTACATTATTTATTAAACTCATTATCAACTCAAATTTATTCCATTTACTTACACTACAACTCATTCTTATTGAGTGCAGACTTTATATATATATATATATATATATATATATATATATATATATATATATATATATATATATAGATAGATATATATAGATGGTGCTAAAAGGGTGACCGTAATTTTGTTTTTTTTTTCTCATCAACTTTTTCATTTTTAATTTAAGGTTTTATTAGGTTAATTCATCCATGTATGAAAGGTTAAAATCAAACCAATTATGTTTAATATAGACTCACATTTTGTTGTTGTCTTTAATCCTTATATAGATTACTTTTTGATCGTTATTATTATTGAAATTTTTCAATTAATTTGCTTGTTGGCTCTGACTTGTTTGGCTCTAAATAATTTGTTATTTTTTAAATTATTATCAAATATTATTTTATTTTAAAATGTTTTCCATAAAATAAAAACATAAAACAATTTACCGTACTAAAAAAAAAAGCTTAATTTTGAGGATTAAATAGCTTTCTTATGTTATTTCATTGTTTTATTTAAATGTATTCTTTGTCATTCTATTATTTTGATGCATTAATAATTTCATACTAAATGGTATGTTTTTTTTTTCCATTACTTATTATGCCAAACACAAAATGAAACTCAGCAAATGCACTTATGAGCTATACAGCTGACAATGTCTAATAAATACCAATTCCGTCACTTGTTCAAAATTAACGCTGATATTATTATGTCCTGATAATCACAATTCAAAATTAAGTATCTTTTTTTCATTCTATCCTATGTACTAAATTTTTGGGAACGGTTAGAAAAGGCAACATATCTCGCATGTTTGTCAAACGCTTACGCATGGGGAGAATGTTTGTTTTAGGCACACATCATACACACATTGTCACAAAGATTTAGCATCACTGACTCGCCACTCAAACCTCACATCAATTGTTTAGTTGCATGAGAGAGTGAAAACATTTGCCTGGTTCGCTTGTCTTCTTAAATTTAAGCAACGCTTTACATAACCCCAAAACGTTTCCAAAGCGGTAAAATTTTCTTTGGCGCACATAACAGGGAAATCGAGGTCCGGTATCAGGTGTGTTTCCATCACCCTCAAGTTTGCATGAAATACAAGTTGCGCAAAAGCGAAAGCAAACTTTGATTTAAAAAAAAAACACACACACACACACACAAGGAGAAATAGTAGAACTATAGATTTTATATTTTTTTTAAAAAACAATAAAGGAAACAGCTACATTTACTAGTCCCATAATGCTCAACAGTTCCCTCACTATTTTGTATTTCCGTTTTCATGGCTTCACCCAATGGCGGCTCTTCAGTAAGGCCCATTACTTAATCTATTGTGGTGTCTTTTATCTTGTTAATGTGACATCACTATAGTTGAAAACGCCCTATAAGAGCAGTTTATATTCTTTCATATGTTGCTATCTTCGAGGAAAGGTCACAGGAACCTTCCAAGAAAGGCTGTCGGACAGCAAAGTGGCGTCAGTTCATTTTTCCAGCTATTTTCGACTAAATTCACAGTTTTGAAGAGTGAAATACGGAATAAAACCAAATATTACACTCTCAAAGTTTGTTATATGTTTTTCTCAAAATGGGGTTTGTAGAAATAAAAAAATCAAGATGTCCATCGGGGTTATCGGCACTTTGTTTCTCGGGGAAAAAAAAGGAAAATTAAAAATGTCACTGTAGTCACATTCTATTGGCCTGGAGCATATATGGTTTATCCATAAAAACTGCATTAAACATGTCTGTTTTTTGTTTGTTTTTTTCACTGGTTGTATGTTTTAAAGCAAGTTTAAAACAACTTTTAATAATGATTTTCAGGGACAACATGCACACAGCCATAGTTACTGGGAATGAGCAAAAAAATATGACACGACCTTGTTGACAGCCGTCTCTCCTTCCATTCATCTCTAATTCAATGCGCATCATTTTTTTAGTGAGCTTGTTACAAATCTCAGCGATTCTTATTTTTATTCAGAGTTGATTGATTGAAGGACCCTTCATCAGTACTGGCTGTGGAAAGTTATGAGTCTGACTGAGATTCACTAAAATGTGACCAAGAAAATCTTCATTTATTGGATAAAGGATCGACACATATTATTTTCCTTCTGATCACCACAGATACACTTTAAGACTTTTTTGATCGTGAAGTTGATTTACAATAGGATCTTTATCCCGATTTATGGAGTTCCACCAATGCCCTTTTATTCCGCTGCAGCGATGATCCCAGATGCAGGACGATATCAATGTCGTATCATCGACTCATAAAATGAGCCCAGTGACTTGACGACACCATCAGTGTGTTTAATTGAAATCAAATGCCAGCATGCAGAGTGGCCTTGGGCTCCGTTGCCATCAGGCAGTAAGAGATTGTAATTGAAGTCTGCCATTAAGTCTTTACTTTATTGGACACCTACATGATAGCAGCGACTAATCATTTCCCCTGGATGGCTTCGGACACTGTAATCTCAACAGAACAGCTGTTTTTGTAGTGAAACAGTACCATCTAGCGGCTATTTTGAGAACTAAGTTTTCAATCGCGTTGTATGCCGCTCTCAAATGCTTTCGTTTTTTTATCATTTTTAATTAAAATGTGTGCGCCTACCGATGTAGTAATAAAATATATATGTATTAGTGGTGCAATTGAAACATAGCTATTGCACAGATGCGCCTTCAAATTGGCTCAACTTGAGAGACAGATGGAGCTTATGAGACTATTTGCTTCACACAACAGTGTTGGTCTTTTTGGAGTAGAGTTGGGGATCGTGTATTGATCCTTGTCCTGTGGAATGTTGCTCCTCGTCTTCCTCACTCACAGTTCTGCAGTCACTGGCTATTGATTGGCTGGACATTTTAGTGATACTGCTATATAATATCAGCTAGTATGAATCTACGTTTTGGATACTGTTTTATTTATTATTTGTGAGCTCATCTGAACTATGTATGTTTATTAGGTATTGTCGAGTTTTTGGATTATATTTTGTACTTCAATTGATCATCAACGATTATTACTTTAATATTATTTTGATTTGTTTGAACGTTATGAGTTATTTGTTGCATAGTTCAGTTTTATTGAAGAGAATTGAATAGAATGCTTTTTATTGATATTGTACACAGGTATACATACATGGGCTATATTTTATTTTAATTGTTTAATTGTAACAGTTATGTTGGAAGGGGATAAAACACATCGCTGATGTCATAAGTAGCATTTTGGTAAATTTCTATTTTAAAAAAAAATGATCAGTGCACATGTGTGGAGGTTTGTTTATTTTTAAATACTGAGCAATCCATAGTGTTGAAAATAGTTTGCTTTCTTTCACGATGTAATGGTAGAACAAATTTGCCATTTTTGGAGTCTCCTGATTTGCCAGATTTTGGAAATATGAGGAATCCGCCTGATGCCAGCGATATGTTAAATGAAGCTAAAATCTCATTTACAGGCCACACACTGACGAGCTAACATTTTGCATGATGGTGTTAGCATATTATGCTAATAGCACTGTAATTCCGCATATTGGCATGCTAACACTCAAACTGCAGTCAGTTTCATGGAGCTCTACTTTCTCCACTTTACAGACATTTAACATGTATTTATCTCCCCACCACGCAGACTGTTTCACCTCAGGACAAAGACCAAGGCAAATCTTATCAGGAGCATCAGGTGGCTGAAGTTATGGTGCCGAGTCCAATCTCCCGCATGCAGTTCCCGCAGTTCTGGAAGAGAGAACAGCTACTCACCGGTGGATCCCAGGAACAAGACTTGGGCTCGCAGCGCATCTCCAAGAAGCACCGCAAGCTCCTGAAAACAAGTCCTCCCATCCAGCGAACTAACAACTCTCCATCCTGGTCTTACTCCTCCTCTTCTTCATTGTCAAGTTTGTTTTCCCTCCAACGCTGGAGGAAGCTCTCCAGCATCCTGGAGCAGCGCCGGCAGCTCGTCAAGAAGATGTGCGCTAAGTACAAGAGCAACGTTTCCAAGACCATCACGCAGCACCACGTGAAGAACATCTTCGTCGAGGACAAGCACAAGCTCCTTTACTGCCAGGTGTTGTGGAAAAAAATACTCTTTCTGATTTATAGTAGAGATGTGGAAGCTACAAGAGAGCTAGCTCGTTAGCATAACACACGGGACATATTTCACATGAAAGTAAAAAAAAAAAAATATATATATATATATATATATATATATATATATATATATATATATATATATATATATATATATATATATATATATATATCAATCATTGCGCCTGTGGACTTGTAAATGAATCCTAGATTATGTCAAATAAAAATGCACAAATAAAACAACCTAAACAAACTTCTCTGCACACGCCACCAACAGGCCAGTGGCACCTAAAGGCAAATAAATAAAATGCAACCATATAATCAACTGCTGCAGTTAATATTATGAAATGAAAGGGTTTAAGAGCATTGGGGGTGCTTGGAACATATTAGGCTATATACATGTAAAAAGCACCTCGACTTACAAATAAATCCCATTACAAAAGGACTCCTCTAATGGATTAATTTCATAAGTAGAGGTACCGTCGTATCTAGATATTTATCTAGGACCGTATATATTGCAGGTTTACCATGCTATTTTTGTGATTAGTTTTCCTTCTTCTAAGTCAGACTACACAAAAAATTTAGTTTTTGGTTTCTTTTAACAAAAGAAACAAACTTTAAAAAAGGGAAAACTGTATTTTGAAAAAGTCTAGTTTGAGTTGATATGGTTGATCCGACCCAATTCCCTTCCAATACCGACTATAACAGATTTAAAACTTTCCTAGGTCCCCAAGGCAGGCTGCTCCAACTGGAAACGGACTCTAATGGTGCTAGCAGGCATCGCGTCAGACCCTCAGACCATCAACCACGACACGGCCCACTTGGGCAACCCCCTGAAAACCCTCAACAGCTTCGACCGCCAGGGCATCATGCGCCGCCTGAGCAGCTACACCAAAGTCATGTTCGTGAGAGAGCCCCTGGAGAGGGTGGTGTCGGCCTACAGGGACAAGTTCGAGAACCCCAACGACTACTACCACACCTTCTTCGGGAAGCCCATCATCTCCAAGTACAGGCCCAACGCCTCCAGGTCGGCCCTGGAGTCGGGCAGCGGCGTCACCTTCCAGGAGTTTGCGCAGTACCTGCTGGACGTGCACCGGCCCGTGGGCATCGACATCCACTGGGAGGCGGCCAACCAGCTGTGTAACCCGTGCCTCATTGACTACGACTTCATCGGCAAGTTCGAAAACATGGACGAGGAGTCCAACCTGTTGCTGCGCTTGGCCGGGGCGCCGCGCAACCTCACGCTGCCCAAATTTAAGGACCGGAACTTGGCCGACGAGAGGACCTCGTTGAAGATCACGCAGAAGTACTTTGCGCAACTGGACACGTTGGACAGGCAGCGGGTGTATGACTTTTACTACCTGGACTATGTCATGTTTAATTACTCCAAACCTTTTCAAGTTCTATACTGACAGACTCCGCTCCCGCCGCCACTTCTGCAGCTATTCCACATCCGTCATCGAATTCAAGGATTTCTGTTTGTTTCTTTGTTATTAAAATCTTTGTACCAGATTACAGGATGCAAAAATATGTATAATGCTGCATTGGGTGTACGGCTATCATTTGACAATAAGCGTACCTTTATAAAGGCTGTAGAAATGATTTTTCAGAGCAAATTTGTTCATTCTTTGTAAAGCCAAAATGTGGCAGTAGATTAAAAGTGACTTTGGTTTAAATGGCATATTTTAACAAATGCTGTTAGGTATATTGCTATTCTTATTTGATATTTTTTGGACCATAAAGCTTCCGTAAAGGGTTCGAATTGTTTCATTTTTCTCCCCCCAAAAATTGTATGTCTTTTGTATGAGCGGATGACAGCTTTTCAGTTAGTCTCTTCTGATTCAAATTCATTCCTATTCTCATTCTCATCTGCATCCATTTGCTAGCTGTTTTAAAAATACCATAAGAACTACTTCCTATTTCCATGTCGAAGAATCCTGGGAAATGTATTCCAACTAGACTGAATGTTAATGGCAGTGCATTTTCAATTATTTGGTTTACATGCAGTCATTAACATTTTTTAAACACGAATACTGGTAAAATTCAGGTTTTTAAATGCCATGTAAACCTGCACAATAACCTGAATAATTTCATATTCGTGTTTTTAAAAAGACTTGTCTAATTTCTAACCCAAACACAAGGCCAATTACTGTATATACAGTATGTCCGCAAAATATTTATAACGCTTCACTTTTCTCACATTTTGTCATCTTTAAGCCTCAAATTGTATAAAATTGATACCTTGCCACAAAATTCTACACACAATACCGCACTATGACATTTTAAAAATGTAAAATTAAGAAATCCTTTTTACATAAATATTCACAGCCATAAAGCTCAAAATCGAGCTCTGGCCCATCCTTGACATGTTTGTTTTTAGTCCACCCGTCGAAAATTCAGTTGATTGGACCTATTTTGGAAAGGCACACACCTGTTGAGAAGGAAATCAATTACTGCACTTTGTTTCTGTGATTGTGTTTAATTGACAGTAGAAAGTATGTCTATTTACATCATGACGCCATCCATACTTCGCTATCTCAAGCAGCGGTAATTCACTTAACATAACCGTATTTGTACGCATATAATCAGATATTCCAAATACTTCAAAAACTTGAATTTTGACACTAACCCAGCCAAATCTCTCTGTATGACTGCCGCAAAGTAAACAACTATATGTCGTTTACTTTGAGTAAACAACTATGTGTCGTTTACTTTGAGGCAGGGAAACTAGTAGTAAATATTATATTGTAATAGTGACTTCATTGACTTGTTTACTGAACTGTCAAACAAGATAGCATTTAGCATTAGCCAAAGTTTTTTGCGTCTGGTCTAAACCTAGCATAATTGCGCTAAATCCATCGAATTTAATTACAGTAAAAATGGAACAAACTGAATTATTTTAAACTTTAAACCACAGTTAAATAATGTGCATAAATTATGAAATCCTACCTTTGACACACATAAAATACGTTTGTTGTTTTTTTTGTGGCACCTCTCACCGTGTGACTGCCGCACCCCCTTCATGACGTCGTTCTAAAGTCGACCATCCAATAAATAATTACAAATATAAACTTACGTGTATTTGTGCAACTGTGATTTTCAAAGCTCCAAAGTTGAATTTCCATGATGATTCGCCTTATTTATGAAAAGGATTTAAAAAGAAATCCCGTTCAATCATATTTCACCAAATAATATTGCGCACCTAATGTACGCTACAAAAGTGTTTAGATTGCATTCGAATGCTGTTTTTTCTGTCACAGTCGCTTTAGTGATCTAGTTTTTGTTGAAAATCAAATATGCCCATCCGTCAATACTGTACATTGTACGACTATTTGAATAGACGAAAACCACTTTAGAAAAACTGTCCAGACAAGTAACTCCTTGAGAAAAGAAATTTACAAACAAAGTTCAGTCACAAGTCTTTTAAATGGGTAACCTCTTATTGTGAAATGATGCCTATTTGTGTACATTTGTTCAAAGAATTAGCAACTGTCCTTAACTCTTTCAGTGCCACGGATGAGAATTTTTATCATGTAAAATACTTAAGATGTGTGCACTTTGTTTTTTTTAAATGAATGGCTAGATGACACTTGTTTTAGATGCTACAAAAAAATATTAACGTCAAAGTCACTGCTGTGCAAAAACCACATCTTTTCACAAAAGCTCATTTTCTCCTTTTGTCCAAAATAGCTTGACCTATTTTCAAACATTGACCACTAAAAAACAGAATCGGGTAAAATCTTGCCTTCTTTTTCTTGATAAAAAAAGGTCTACATTGTCATACAGTACAACATTCTTGAAAGCTGAGTCTTTTCGGATAACGCTTGGCACTGAAAGAGTTAAATGCAAACTATATATTTTTGACGACTAGGACGCGGCGATGTAGACGTTTGAAATGCTAAATGTTTATGCTTCATTTGAGGGAGAATCCAAACCGTGTTTAACCTTTGTGCAGTGTTTTATCCAATCCCTTGATTCTTTTCATCAGAGGCAATTCACATCAAAGGCTCTGCACTGGAAGAAGACTCTAGGGAGCTGAAATTTCACCCAGATGGTGACAAAATGTCAAAGTTCAAAATGCCACAAGCAGGAGTGTGCCATCCCTTGGCTTAAATGCTGCGACAACGATGTGGAATAAAATGACCCAAAAATGATCAAAATACTGCACAAGGGTTAATTGTAGTCAGCGGATTTTAAATTATGTCTTGCTCTAAATAGTAATAGCAAATCCCTTTCCAGCAGGTGAATCGCAACTTGACTGAAAGCATTTCCGGCCTCGGTATACCTCTGTGTACTAATACACGTATTTGATAGACACCATTTTGCAAAGAAAAAAAAGATAAAGCCACGCCCTCTTGTCAAACATGTTCAGTGCCGTTTACTCTGGAGATGTGTGCACATATGGTAGCATTTTTGTATTTTTATGCTCTGTTAGGTTTGTGCTTTGATATACTACTCATCACGTGGAGGTATTTACTTGGGCATCCAGGTATTTACAGGGTACACCGTGTTGCTGCCTGTTTGTGGTGCAGACTTTCCAAAGTGTGTTGATAGCATCGATGCAAATCATTTTGCAGAGAAAAAATGCAGATTCGGTTTTTGACAATCTAAAAGTAAAAACGGTGAGAATTTAGTAGAATTTTGTACAAAATGCTAATCATCCTCCTGAGACAGGACCTATTCATTTTTGTGCACTGTTGTGTCCATTTTGTGTTGTGTCCAACACATCATTGGAAATGCCAAGGTGTCCTCTGGTGAGCACGCTAGGACTTAGTTGGGTAACTGGAATGAGTCAAAAGATATAGACCAAAAACAAATGTCAACTAAAGTGGACACAAATAAATAGGCTGGATCTCAGGAAGGCATCAATTTGATTTCCAATAAATGGTTTGTTTTTTTTTCATTCAAATTTATTTAGCCGGAATTTCACTTCATTTCGCATTCATTCTTTGTTTTGTTTTTTCCACATAAACTAGTCTTGGGGAAGGGGATTTAAATTTAACTAACAGATTATCTCAACATGTTAACTTTAAAAAATAAAAAAATACATAGTAACAAAATGCTAGAATGGGCACTTCAACCTGACTGAAATTTGAAATTTTAATGATAAGAAATTGAATTTTTGGTGTCGGGGAAAATGGTCTTTTGGAGAACGTCTCTGAGTGATTTTACCTTTAGAAAAGAGTGACATAATACAACTTAGTTGTTAACAATCTCCCCAAACTTTTCAATTTGTTTGCTCCATAGCTAAGCCCTTCTCCAATTGGCTGACAAGCACATTCGTTTTTACATCAAAATCAATGCTCTGTATTAAATATAAGATCCGTATTACATTTTCATATCATACCGTGTCGGCGATATGGATCATAAATTACATTTATTGACGACTTCCTTTTACACCTGAATTCAAGCTTGGTATTAAATTTAAAATATTTTCAACATGTTTCAGTTCACTGCAAATCAAGGGTTTTATGTTCTTTTTTTCAAGTTCCTACGATATTCTTGTAACCAAATGTTCCCCGTTGACTTCCTGTGAACTGCTCAGTCAGTAACACTGTACCCAACACTACACACATACACACGCACACACACTCTACACACACGGTACCTTTCACACCCAGTCTGCAGCCTTGTAAAAGCTTTTTCCACTCTTTATTGTGTACAATTGTATAATGGGCATTCAGATGACTATATTTTTCTATCTATTTCTAATATATCTGTCTATCTACATATACACACATATTTATACAAATATATATACATATATATAGTATATACATAATCAGTGCTTCTTGGTGTGAAGTTACGTTTGTATTGACGTCATTGATTGTGATGCCAGTGTGTTGCCACCAGCGATTACATACTAAACAATAATAAGAACTGAAAAGCTTAAGATAAGCTTGGACTAATGAGTTTTGACCAAGATCCTTTTACATAGACTAGATTCACACTGCAGGTCCAAGTGCCCAATTCCAATTTAATACCATATTCCAATGTTCATATCCATGTATATTTCAAGTGACATATCCAAACAATGATTTACATAATAATCAAGATTCAAATTTACTGCATTTCAGGATTTATATGATATGTCCCCCAATCGAATTTATAAATGAAAAATAATTAAACAAATCTTGCTGTCATGCGACACTTGCTGCACGCTGCCAAGGAAGAGGTAACAAACATCAAACCACACGCCAACTGCATACTATGAACGTAAACACCAGATAATACATAGATGGCAATGTAATGAACATAGCATGATTTTTTTCGGAAATTGGCCCTAACAGGGTTGCTAAAAGCTAGCTAGCGCTCCTCCACAAAACTCTTTGTTTCTATTGCCATCACATCACATCTCTAACAACATAAACACACCCACAAAAGAAAGAAATCGCTGATTATTTATAGATGTCAAAAACCCCCTAGTCAATTATATTTTCACTATACAATATGGCAGAGGTATCCAGTGTTAGCACTAGCCGCTAACGATGTGGTGCATTCAAATTCTGTTGGGCATTCCAAACGATCCTATTTCAAGCAGAAATATCGAAACAATGTGGGCTTTCTATCAATCTATACAAACCTACATATCAAGATTAAATCTGATCTGATCTGGTTTTGTTCTTGTGGCTGCTATGTTAATGAATCAAATTTGAAAAAATAGAGTAGCAGTTACAGTCCGCACGCCAGATTCCCATTTCTAATATCCATTATGGAAGTAAACAATAATACATAGATGAGATTCGATCATTTTCCCCTGCTTTGATTAAAATGAGGGTAAACTTGGCAATTGTTTATAGAGGTCCCATTTTAATGATGGGCACACCTAATTTAACACATTTAGACCATGTTTACTGTCTATTTACAATAGCATAAGCTTGCCCAAATTTGGAAGGCCACGTGTTGGCTTTTTTTCATGTCCCGAAGCACGGGACACTCGGACCTTTCACAATTGTTTAGATTTTGACCTTATATTATATCAAAATACATGTGTACATCTGTGTGTAACATTTCTGCTTCGTCCAGTCTATCAGAAATAGCATTAAAATTCATTTTACATCTTAATTGTCACTTTTACACACATTCTTGTCTTTTTGTTGATGTGTGGGACAAACGTCAAAATTCTTGCCTGACTTTTTGAATGAGGATAATGCAAAAGTGAGCTCCCAAACAAAGGACAATTCCAGCCACCGAATACAAAAACAGAAAAAAAATGTGTGTATCTTTTTAGTGACTGCACTGCAAAGGAATATTTTATGGTTCGTACCATGCAAGTCTCACAAATGGCACTAAACGTCTTTATTTGCCTTATAATGTGCACTATTAGAGAGTCTAGAGCCAAGGCACATTTGAAATCAACCTACGTCGCAATATCTGAGGTCATTTCTTTGGGTTGGCTACATGCTTTTGTGTTTTGTGTGATAAAATGCTCTGTAACGACGTGTGTTTTTTGTGCGTGTGAGTGGAAATCCGCGACTATTTACATGTATACTCCCTATAATCAAATTTGCTGACTTTTTTCCCCCCTCACTGTACTGTGATGCGTTTTGCAAAGTTCATAAATCTAATCCTTAAATAGATCTTGGTCGGATTCAGTGTTGATTATAGTCCCACTCCTTGCCCAAAAATAATAATAATCCTGCTTCATAATTATTGCTTTTAATAACACTACGCTGAACCTGATTTATCCGTGTGCGTGCGTGACCGAAAGCATTCAATAACTCAATTAACAAGTGAATGTATAACTGTCGATCATTGGTGCAATTGTGTAAGAAAAAAAAAAGTGTTTAAAAAAAAGACGATCTCAAGCCCTTTGTCTTATTTTACACTGCCAATCAAATGGTGACTTTTCAGGAAGACTTTTTTCAGGTGGCTCTTTTGTCCAGCTAATGAGTTCGTCAACTAATAAAATTGTCTTTAGCATTTTAAAGATGTCTCTTGAAATTTTGTGAACGTTTATATTTGTATCAACGATGTTTGGGTCCATTTTGTCTGAGCAGGGCAGTAGAGTTAATTCATTCAACAGAGACATTTTTTACATTTTTTTTTAATACCCTTGACATTCAATCTCAGCTACTTATATTTATATAAAGTAAGTAATTGATTTAGTAGTTAATTACCTAAACTAATGGATTACTTTGGAACTTTAGAACTTCCATTAGCCAAGAAGTTAATACAATTTGCAGAAAAATATGAATACATTCCCGGGATTCATTTAAAAATAATAAAACACAGAATGTTCATTTCTATGCCTTTTGAAACCCATCTGCATGTTGGCAAATTCCTTGTTATAATTACAATACAATGATCTCCCATTGTCATGATTTATGCAGCGGCTTTAATGAAGCTGAATGTATAAACAAAAAAGACATACAATTAAGTCTCACAAGCTGCCATGGGCTAAGTGCTTCTTTCACCTTGAGCTAATATCTGCACATTTTCAGAAGCTTTCAGCTTGGCAGGGTAATACTCCCATTTTCATTTAGATGCCTTTTATGATGAGATTCTCCTGCCAGCACTTTAACGACAACATAGCGCCAATGTATTTTAAATGTAAATCTGTTCATTGGCTCCGTGTCCTCCATGTTCACATTCACTAATTGCTTCTTAAGTGACATAAAGTCAATCACAGCTACCTCCTCACTGACAATGACTGATGGTCAGTCATCTTTTTCTTCCTTTGAAACAAAATAGAAGAGAAACACCTGTCTTAAGGCTGTAGAAGTCTATTTTTTGCCTCATTAGCACCTTCTAGCGGCACTTGTAGGCATTATGGTAATAGAGGCAATACACTGCATTGGCCTTGCAGTTGTGGGGGGCAAGTAGAAGACGCGAGCGCTAACCTATTTCCCAAAGAATCCAGCAAGTAATTTGTGATCTTTGATAGCATGCTGTTTGCGGGCGGTAGGGTGGACCGGGAGTTGTCCCGCGTCCGAGCCAGGCCGTATGGGCTTCCTCCTGTGGACTGAATTAATACTGAGATTGCTTAGGGAGCTCCTGAGGAGATAATCAGACAGGAGTTGTCTGGAGGGCCTGAAGTGCACCTGGCAAACGGCAGATGATCCTCGCCAACTTGCAGAACTTCATTGCCGACCCTTCAGGAATCACTCAGTGGGTTTTAATGAAGAAACTGTGGATCTGGAGCAATTAACAGATTGTACCTTTTGTTTGAAATCAGGCAAAAGCATAATTGTCAAAAGTCTCTGTAAAAGATGGACCTGGCCGATTATACTGTGGTTTTGGGTGTGCTAAGAGTAATTCTTCCTCCCACATCTATTTGGAATACAATCAAGATTGCTCAAGATGTGTTCAACCCCAATCGTGTCTTTGATAGACATGACTTTTTTAAAAGTAAGTGTGGTGAATTTCTTTAACGCACGTGCGGTGGTTCTGGCTCAGCCGCGTTTCATAAACTGCCGCCAGGCAATGCTGGTTGGTGAGGGAAATGAAGACCTCTCCAACCCAGGCATCTTGGCTGGAAAAAGATTTTATTCTAGTCTCACACTGCTGATGTCTTGCAGGCTCTATCGGGAGGAATAAAATGGCGTATGCACCATGGGTTTCTTTGTTTTGCTTTTAAATAGTCTTCTGAAATTGTCGGTAGGTTGGTCGGAGGTCGGGGTTGAATCACGATGAGATCCATCCATGTGGTTGTCATATTGGCTCAACTTTGATCAGAGTGTTTTGTTATACATGTCCTATGAGAATTGATGGGCCAGTGTTTCATTTGTGTATTAAAATTCATGTTTGATGTACGTTTTTCCCACTGTGTTATGGTAAAATAAAACACCGGTAGTCAGAAAAAATTGTGGCGAAATCTAGTGCAGGGCACTTGACTCCAAAACTCACCCAGCCTGACTATTAACGAATTGTCGGTAATAAAATTGTTTCCTGGCGCTGAGCGATTGAAAAATGTAATACCAACCTTGACCACATGGTGACAGGCATGGCTCAGTACTGTCTCCAAACCCCGAGGCTAGAACAGTGAAGAAAAGCGTGTCATGGCCTCAGACGACATCAATATTTTAAGTGCTCAAATAGTGTTTTTTTTTTAATCCACATCATTGACAGCCCAGTTAGTTTAAAGTCCATGAAAAGTTAATAAACGCGTTCAATATAATCAACGCCTAATAGTCTTCTGTTGTCTTTTTTTAAATGAACGCACCTTAAAACATAGAGAGCGTATCCATCCAAGACCAATTTAACAGAATTGCTCTACACTGCTCGGTTTTGACACAGGTGAGTGAGCCAGTCTAACATGCAGGACGAGTAAGTTGAAAACGTGAAATAAGTGCTTGCATTTAATGTTGCTTTTCTATTAAGATTTTTTTGACAGTTTTGAATGGACAATTTTATCCACGAGAGCAATTTGCATGGGGAGAATCACAATTTGAGCGTTTTTTTTTTCCGTAGATGAGCTTGCTGTATTAAGATATATTATGCTTTCTGTTCATAAGTATACCTCACTATTAGTTGCCAATCTCTGGTTAGTTTAATTATTGTAGTAGAAAATACAGTATAACGGTAACATTCTCAAGAAATCAACAATCCCCCACGCTACCAGCAGATAACGCTGTTTTCCTTCCAGCAGGTCATTCCATCCGTTTTCTCCTGCGCTTGTCCTCATCCAGGGTCATTATGCTCATAGTGTTTAACAATGAAACTTCACTATAATTTAATTTGAGCCTGTGGCTAGAAAGCAAAGTGCCGTGAGTCTTTGTCATGGAAATACAATTGTATCACTTAGTGAATGGGGTGATCGTTTATTGCCATGAGCAAACCATACACCCATTTCTTCTTATTGGGACCATCTGCTTTTTCTTATGCAATTGTGCCATGTTTTGTGGTTCAGTAAAACATAATAAAGCCCAGTATACTGTATGCGGAGCCTTAAAACACAATACAAGGTTATAGCCACCCTGCTTCCTTTTTTAGAATTGATAAATATATATCATTTACTACTTTCCCCTGGCTCCTTTTTGTATATGGTAATTTAGTATGTTGTTTGGCTTTGTGACAATCCTTTTTAAGCCCAACGTTTTATTTAAGTCGGGCGTTGAGCAACGACTTGTTGATCAGCTGATCAGATGCCGATTCCCACCACTCGCAAGAACTATTCGGACCTTCTCCAGCAAAGTTGAGAAGTTTTACCACCCTGATTTCTCTGGCTAACCCACAGGGAGCCTCACCTACCTCTAACTGAATTTTCGGTTCACTGTCAAACTAGTTAACGCTAGCCGGGCACCTTAGAAGGGGCGGGGCGCTTGTGTGGGATCTTAGGATATTCCTGAAAGACCACAGAAACGTGGTTCATTTTTAAGAGACTACCTTTAGTTATGTTCCTAAGAAATATTTGCCTAGAGGTAAATTTGCGAATGGTGGCACTGTATTTCCCATTTTGCTAACATCAAAACCCCACTTTTGTTCGCAAAAAAAAAAAAAACGCAGCATGGCATGCTGAAGTCCCACTTTTGTGAAAAACTGGATATCCCCCAAAAGAACTTGCTGGGATTTCATGTTATGACCATAAAATGTCATCAGCCGGCAGCCCGGGTCGCTATGTGCTGCACAGAGCACTCTCAATTCAGCCCCAGGCCCTGGCCACACTGGAAGCTGGCACCCTCCGCCATCTCCTCCTCTTTCTCAACCCCCGCCTGCCACCGTTTTTATTTATTCTTTTATTTTTTCAAAACAGTGACCCACCCAAGCCATCCCTGCGCTTCACCCTCCCCCCAGGCGCTGCGTGGGCTTCAATGGTGATAGTGCGGCGGCCTCGGTGTTGACAAAGCAGAAGACACATCAGAGCCCGGTCGCTGCAAAAAAAAAAAAAAAAAAAGCTCCGGTTTGTCTTTCGAAACAGGGAAAGGCCCTCAAGGGGGGCCCTGTTCTAGGCCGGTTCCCCTTCAAACCTTTTCAGACGAAGCTTGTGTATGTTTTTGTCGCCATGGCAGCCCGGTTGATGGATAAGTGCAAATCCAAAGCATAAGTCAAGGTTGCGACTTGATGTCATCATGACACATGCACTCTAATGAGGACTGTGGGTGCTGGCCTGCAGGCATGCAAAATGAAGGGAGGGGGCGGGGTGGATGAGAGGATGCTATGTGATGCATAGCAGATGTGATTGGCGACATGGCGCCGTTCACGTCGTGACTGTAAACCAAATATTAGCAGCGAGCGGGCATTTATTTTTCACGCTGATGTCTGCAAGACCGCTTCGAGCACAAAAACAGACAAAATGGCTGCTTTCTTCAAAGCCCTGTTTACACTTTGCATACTGTTCCGGTGTGGTAGTGGTTAGCGTGTTTGCCTCACAGCTTTGAGGTTCAGGGTTCGAAGCCTGGCTCGTTTTTTCCTTAGTTGAGTGGGTTCTCCTCGTATCCTGCAGGCTTGGCGTTCCGCCACAGCTAGGGGGTGCTACAGCCCCATCAGTAATGTGTGCTGACCCTTTTAATGTCTTTCTTAATAATATTTGACATGTTCTTTTATGTTTGATTTCCTTAGTTGTGTGTTAGGTTCAAGGGATACGAAACTTGATCAGATTTTCAAAATTAAAAAATGGGACACAACAAGTTTGCTGAAGATGTAATCTGCAATACATTCTCACCAGGAACTATTCTAACGAATTTAATGTGACTTTTTGTGTAATTGTGAAATTATTTTGGTCTTTGTTAAATTCTATCAAGGATGACAGTCCAACTGTACTAAACGAGTCAATGCACTCACCGTGATCCAACCTTTTTTGCTTTGTATTTCGTGCCCCTGAGTTAATAAAAAGCTGTTCTGATTTTGGTTTGGCAAAGAAATAATAAAATGTTTCCAAGGACGATCTGCAATGTGCTCACAGACAAGTCATTACTGTTGGACGCATTGACTTACGATTTCTATTATTTTTTAATAAATTAGTACTGACAAAATATTGTTTTACTGTTGAAAATGGCTAAATAAGTTTAGCATCTTTTTTTATATTTATATTGTCCTGTTGTCACTTCTATTTTGGTTTTCTGTTGAATATTCTTAAGTAAAATGCATTTTATTTGATGTGCATCATGTATTATGTTACACAACATCCTGTTTGTTTGTTTTTTTAAAGAGGTACCACCGTTCTTTGTGGAAGTAGCACCTTTACGGGCTGTAATTGGTTCTGATCGGAAATGACCAACATGATTAAGGACTAAATAAAACTGGTAAGTGCATTTTGGCTTTGCGTTTATTTGTGAAGTGGATGTATTTAAACCTCAAGAGAAAACTATACAAATGTAAAGCACAGACTTTATTGATTGGAAATGAGTTACAATGTGAGGTGACCAACCTAGGAAATCACCATGTATCTGGGTCATGGTACCAACTGAAACAATCTGACCAGACCTTCACTAGGGGCTTTTTTTTTTAACTGTTTGCTCTATTATACAGAGTGACTACTAGAAGATTGCAAATTCTTAGTTGAACCATTTAATGGATGTCAGGAAAATCAAAACTCTGCCATCGAGCCTTAAGTGTGAAATCGCGACTATTTTGGTTCTTCCTGTACAATGTAAGTGAATGCCCCCAAACAAACAACAACACACACACACACCTGGCCTATTAATAAAGTGACACCTTTTTACCCCCGCGACTTGTCGGAGGTGAAGTGTCGCTTCACACACATTCTTCTAACATCAAGCAGAATGTTAAATGGGTGTGAGAGCGGGCGCACACATTCACTTAGAATCCAGCAAAGAAAATAATAATGAATGCAAGTTCTCAATGTTCTTCAACTTTCTTCACATGGCCCGAGGGGGAGTGCTTGTCTGATGGCAAACAGCTTGAAAGACATTCTGAATATTGCTGCTGGATGTGAAGGTATTGTTTTGTTGATATAGCCTGGCTGGTGTAAGTCATCAACAGCAAAACACATCAATAAATGCTCCAAAAAAAAAAAAAAACATTTTCAAACAGAGGATGAATAGCATTTTAATGAAACATGAAGCTTCAAAGCGATGACCAGGCTTTTGCATTGTATGCACTAGTTCCGTTTTTGTCCATCTGCATGCAAATGGTTCACATTTGATTTTAAATTGACAGGCTATTTGAGGTTGAAGTTTGGAGGTGATGTCGAGGGGGATACGGTAACAGTCTTTGTTTTTGCTCTATGTAGTGTAATTACATATTTACGGCACCAGGGGGTGCAGTAGCGCGGTCATTCTAAAAGTCTCTGCTTTAGTTTTAAACTTTTTTAATCTCCGAACACAATTTTTTTAGGTTAAATTTATGATTCATGTGATTCAGAAGAAAGAAAATCACCACAATATTTTATACTTTTGTTCTTCAGGTTAAAATATTTGATATTGAACTTGAAAATATGTTGATGTTAATTTTTCAGATCAATTTACATTTAGTATTGTTTATTCATTTAACAGTTTTCAACATCAAATGGTTCACTTTTGACAAAAATATTTCTAGTTTGAATAATGATTGATGTATTCTTTTGATTTCAGACATTTTGACGCAATCCGAGCTGGGTTTTTTTTCAGATTCAAAATAAGCTGTAACCTGTATCAACAAGTTAACATTCGCTGATAATTGACTTAAATACCTTTTTTCTTTTTTTTTTTTTATTCAAGAAGTATACATTATTTTTGTTGATTTAAAAAGTATACAATTTTAGGTATATTTATACAACTTTTATAGATTATCTATTATCTCATTTATAGTCATCACAGCTTTGCTTTGTAAAAAATATAATTTAAGCAGTGCATGTCAAATAGTGGGGGATTTCAGGATTTCACAGTGATATGCATTAGGCCACACAGGAAATGTAGTCTTCCCCCATGCAAAATACTACTGCTTTTGTCTATATGGCTCAATCATAATGAATGAAAACTGTTTTAAGGTGTTGCTGTAAAACAAAATGCAGATATCCAGAGTGCAGCAATTAGTAACAATATCTACCAAATTAATCAATTCAATCATTCAATTTGTTCTCCAGATCTGTTATGTATAAACAGATGAACAAGACAAAAATAAATAAAGTTCAACAACCTGTCACTCAACTTGAATGTAAAAAGTCTTCAGAAATGTTTTGTTTTTTTGTTACCATTTACCTGAAAAGCAGGACTTCCACACTGCTTTCCATGCGACTATTCCATCTACACCATGTCATAAAAAAAAGTGTGTGTGGTGTGTGGGGGAGGACACAATAATGTCCTCCTTAGCGGGACTGTAGGCCACATTAACAGCACCTGCTTTCAAGGCCTGGAGGCAAATGTATTTTTTTTTTATATTGGGCCATACATTAATTCATCGACCTCATTAATGTAAATGGAGGCGGTGCAGGGAAAAACTCTGACTTCACGCGCATCTAAAATGATGCGGAATGTTGCCTTAAAAACCTATCTGGGATCAATAATCCGATTGGGCTTTTTGTGAGTGTGTGTGTCACCTGTGTGAACCGGCTTTTTTGAGACACGCACGAGTCTTCTGCATGACCTACTTCACATTGACACGGCGTAGCTAAAATCCATAAATTAAGGAAATTAACTGATGGGGCCCCGAGCCACTTTGTAAGCTATTTAAATCTTTAAATTTACAACATCCCTGCATAGGCCCGCCACATGTAATTGAACTAACTCCAGGCTTGTTTCCTTTTAATGAGAAAAAAAAAAAAATCCAGCACCCCCGCCCCATTTCCCTCCAGTTTGTACCTCTGGAAACAACAAATCTGCGCCGGGGGGGTTGGATGAGGGGGTTTTCTGGGGCGCACCGGGGTCTAATTACCAAGACTTGGCCCGCTTGAAGCAGGGACACATTCCCACACTCCCACCAGTCCCGCTGTCAAATATCCACAATTATCACTCTATTACCTCTTGAAAAACTTGAAACCAGAAAGTGTCAGTCCATTGAGATGGATGGGAATTGCTCACTAACTATCACCTAGCTACCCAAACACTTCAAATGTATTAGAACAGTCAAGCCAAGTCTTTTATTATTACTACTGACCAGGCAACAGTTCAACTTGGCTGAAAATTGATAATTATTCACACAATAATATTCACCGAATGTCATGGTTTGTTGGGTTGTGGGTTTATTTTGAGGGGTTCTGTTTCTGTTTACGTTTATAGTTCCGGTTTCTGCCCCTGTCGCGTCTGCCTGCGTTAGTTTTGATTTAGTCCACCTGTCTGTTACCTGCGCCTCGTGTCCTCCAATCTGCTCCCTTTGCCTGTTGTCCCTGCCCAGCTGCCATGTGTTAGTTTGATTAGTTTGTGAATGTATTTAAGCCTAGTGTCTGTTACAGCCCGTGTCGGATCATTCTGTCACGGGGGTGCACGGCGGGTGTGAACGCCGGCGTGGTTGCGGAGGACCCAAAAGCAGGGGAGCGTCGGGACAGGGGGTTGATGAAATCCATGTTTATTAATACAACGAACGGGAACAAAAAGCGGGAAAAACAGGACGGCAAAAACTAAGGGCGCAGGCAAGCTGGAAAAACGGAAAACAAACACTACGGGCAGGCTGGCAGGAATACACGAAACTGATGGGCGAGACGAGACGGGACTACAAGACGACAATGACCTGACACGACAGAGACAATGATCCGACACGGGCTGTAACAGACACTAGGCTTAAATACATTCACAGACTAATCAAACTAACACATGGCAGCTGGGCAGGGACAACAGGCAAAGGGAGCAGATTGGAGGACACGAGGCGCAGGTAACAGACAGGTGGACTAAATCAAAACTAACGCAGGCAGACGCGACAGGGGCAGAAACCGGAACTATAAACGTAAACAGAAACAGAACCCCTCAAAATAAACCCACAACCCAACAAACCATGACACCGAATTGTTGTGGTCAGTTTCAGATTTGGAATTGGGGTTTGCACACTACATGGACATTTTTGTTTTGTTCTGCACTAAAATTCAGTTTTCTCTCGATGGATGTGGTGATAATGGCACCTTGTTTTCACTAGTATCAGAAGAAATTTCGGTAGCCTTAAGTTAAAATCGACACAAATGACCTCACTTTAGAGGCATGATCTCGCTCAACCAATCAGGTAAGAGAAGTAACAATAGTTTATAAAATAAAAATATCAGTAACTGTAACAAAAGTAATTGTTGTGCCAGCAAAAATTGTTTTGGGAATTTAGTCATGTGACTTCCCCAAGATGAGCCATGATAGGTCATTACTTGAGGCCTGAACAACTGTGATGTCATTTTCTGTCAAGTGGCAAAATGGCCGCCCCCTGAGATTGGTAAAAATGTTGTTTCTCGAGTCATATTCAGCTAACAAACTGCTAATAAGAATACTTTGATTACATTAGTGGGGGATAACAACAGATTAGTGTTAAAAAAAAAGACTTGACTGCCGCTTGAAAGTGTTTTTGTGCAATGTTTGTATTTGCATATTCCTAGTTCATATTTTACATGCTGTTTATTCTCTGATTTACAAAGAATAACTCAAAAGTTTGTCAGTAAATTAATCATACGTGTATATAGTACATATAATAATATATTATGACAATTATCATAATATGTTTAATGTAATATAATACATGATTATTTTGTAGTACTAACAATAATATCTAACATGAATAATAATGTACTTCAATTATTTGGAGGACTTCTTTTTATTTCGACTTAATACATCACTCATTCAGTAGGGGATCAAATATTTATCCCCCACTGTAGTCGTCACGTTGTTATTGTTACGGCGGTGATTTAGAAAGCAGACATGTTATTGTTTTGTAATAACGGTCCCTCAATTACACGTATTGATTGTTGCGATCGTTAATAATGTGATGTAGTACCAACTTTGTACGCTGGTTGGCGCCAAATATCAAGAAACGTGCTTTTACCACGCTGGGTGCTGGTAGTTGCGAGTAATTACTGGGCTCAATGCTGCATCAATTATTCACACTTATTTACCCGCAAATAAACAAACATACCAATAAATAAATAATGGCGCACCTTGACTGACTCCAAACTTTTTCTTTAGAAAAACAAAACGCTTCACGCATGATTCACTTCCATTGTGTCACACACACATGCAAAAATAACAATAATCATCTTGTGAATCCCATTTTGCAAAAGTCTGGAGGCTGTCTGCTTTCATTTTGAGCATGAGTGAGGAGTGTGTGTGCATGCGTGTGCGTGCGTGTTGTGGCCAGATATCTCCATCTAAGCCCCTGCGCTATAATTGAAATGGCGCATTTGGCTGCGGGCGGCCTGTGAGGGCTGCTTTCTGCTGCGGCGTGCATGCACGTCCGTGGACGTCATTTGATTTGAATGGCCCGAGGCAAGTGAGTGAGCGTATGTGTGTGTGTATGTGGGAGTGCGCGCGTGTGTGTGTGTGTGTGTGTGTGTGTGTGTTCCCCTTTGCAACAACAACCACATCATCATCATCCACTCCAGACATTGAGGCGAAGAGCTGGAGAGGAAGAGGAGGAATTCTCGGATGCTGTGCTTGTATGTCGACTTTATCAACAAGTTCTTATCGGCCTTTTTTTTTAAGAGCACGGGAGAAAATGGCTGACTGTCTGACTTTGAACTTTGGAGATGGAACGCCTTTAGCTCCAAGTCGCCTCTGGGATTATTAGCACACATTTCAAATCTGTTTGGCCTCTTTTTGTTGTTTAAACTTTGAGCGAACGTTAGCTCCCTCTTTGTTGTTGTTTTTAGTATTCTTTTTTTTTTACCCGTAGCTCTGGAAAACACACGTGCACGCGCACACAAACATATAAGATAAGTTCCTATCTGTGCAGGCGTAATTTTTCGAGTCTAAGAGGGGAGGAGGTGAAAAGAAAGAGAGAGGAGAAGAGGAGGGGGTTTATATCACGCTTTTCTTTCCCTGAGAAAATTGCCTTGGCGAGAGAGAGGAGTTGAGCTAATTGTAGCCTAATCCCTGGCCCAGAGGCGCTCGGGCAGCCGGGAGCCACATTCTTCTCCTTCATCATCATCATCATCGTCATCATCCTCATCCCTTTCTCCTTCTTTTCTTCTTCTTCGGGATGAATCTTCTTCGACTCCCAATAAACGACAGGAAGACTTTAATTTAAGGAGGAGGAGGAGGACTGAGACGAGGGGGGAAGGAAGGAAGGACGGAAGGAAGAAAGCTCATCTCATCGATGTTCAAGGTAAGCAAGGACGCCTCCTGCGTGCGCTTCTTTCTTTTCGGGCTCGCATGCTTCTTGACAAGCATCGCACTTGGGCATTCTTACCTTGCGCCTTTGCTTTCCGCGCAAAATTGACGTGTTTTCCCGAGCTTCACTTCCAACTGGACCGACAAGCAAATATCTGAGCGTTTTGATTTTTTTGCTGTCTTTTCACACATCGGACTCCCATCTGGATTCGCAGGCTACCATGTTCGAAACGGTAAATGCACAAGAGCGTTTGTTTTGTGTAATATTAGACCGGCGTGGTAACCGGGAATAATAGTAATAATATATTAAGACGCCATGTTCTCCTTTTCTGCATGTGTGCATGCTGCAGCGAGTGTGGTGAAATGTGCTTTAATTGTAGCGCTTTCAAGGTAGGGTTTCCCCCCCCCAAAGTTGGGGACTCCAACTCACTACGTCATATTTTGCCCCGATGTTGCCCTTCGCCCTTCAATCGCGCCTTTCGTTAACATCATTTACAGCAGTTTACCATGCCACCCGTAAATATTGACACATTTTGAGTCGCGAGCCTTTGAAGGGTAACCGCTTTAGATTTAAACGCACAGATTGTTGAAGTTGATTTTTTTGTTTTTTGAGACAGAGAATGAGAGAGAAATTAGTATTGTGGGAACCCCCCCTGCCCTAACTACTCAAGTCTCTTTTTCCCGGGATTTGGAACGTAATCCCATCCTCATGTAATCGTATTAAAGCAACACGATACTCCAAGTGAGGCGGGCACCACCCTGGGAATTAAAAAAAAAAAAAAAAAACATTCACAGGCAAAAGATTTATGAGTTGATAAACCCCCCAAATTTTGCAACAAAAAGCTGTTCAATTGCGTTGATTTAGTGATTCAGTCACTTGAATGTGTTTTTTTTTTCTTCTTTTTTTAAAATGTGGCTTTAAGCCTGAGGGGAAGAATGCCAGCCATTATAAAATGACCACAGAGCATGTGACCTTTTTATGCAAGTGATCCCTCGTGTTAAGAGTTCACTTTGGTATAACAAACCCCTAATTTGAGTTTTGATACCAACCCTGACGTCATAGTCCGCTTTGGAACTGAACGGCGCACACACTGAGACGTGAAAGAACTTAGCGATAATAGTTTACAAAAATGCCACTTTACAATAATATGCTTTGTATCATCATTCTAATGTACAGCAAAACAAGGACAGTGATGAAAATTGGGTGGTGGATGATAAGGTCTTGGCAAACTTTATTCGATTAAAGACATGCGGTCACTGTAAATGAGCCCTAAAATCTGAATGTCGTTAATGATTCCTTACAATTTTAAAACTCACAAAAAATGTCAACAGTAGTACTCTTGAAGCATCACTATTTAGCAGGGCCAGACTTGTAGAAAAAAAAATGGCCCTGGCATTTTGGTTTAGACCACAGGTGTCAAACTCAAGTCCTCGAGGGCCGCTATACTGCATTTTTCGAAGCTTCTCTCTCAAACACGCCCTGATTCAAATGATTAGGATCAATCCCGAGCTCATGCAGAGCTCGCTATAAGCTAATCATTTGAATTAGGTGTGTTATGGATTGAAAACCGGAGAACATGCTGGTTGCCGGCACTCAAGGACTGAAGCTCGACACCCATGGTTTAGACCGTCCCGTAAACTTTCCGTAAACTTGGTATCCTAGGAGGAAAATGGAGGGGAAAAGAAATCATGGAATAGCACCGAATCCGCCCCTAAAGATGTCGGCCCTCTGGGCATCTGCCCTCCATGCCAGATGACCGGTCCAGCCAGTTCTGCCCCAAAATGCGTCACAAAAGAAGCAACCCCATTATTAGATCAGTTTGACTCAACTTTCTGGGTTGGTTTAAATAAAATAACCCCCAAAATGGGTCAATTTGTACAAGACAACCTCAAACATTTTGTTGTTTTTGTATAAAACAAGCCAGAAAGTTGGGTCAAATTGACCCAAATATTGGGTTGACCTTTTTTTTTTTGTTTGTTTTGTTTTGTTTCATTTTAGCTTTAATTGAATAGTTTTTAATCCAACTGTTTTTAAAGTGTAACAATCAAATGAAACTCTATGTAACTCCAAAAGGTTCTCAATCTTGTTTTCAATGATATACCTAAAAAAAAAAAAAACACTTAGCACAAAAGTTGTGTTCAATGCACGTCTGATTTATTTAACTTGAAACTACAGTAGTGGTATCTCACGGGCATATTGTACTCAGCAACTTTAGCTAATAGATAACGCAATATCATTTGTTTTATTCCTGGTTCATCTGCCCCACAAAAATTGCATCACAAATGCACATACATATACAACTTAAAAACATAAAGGCTTACGATGTTTTCCCAATGGTGTCACTATAACACAATTTCATAATAAGTTACCCAATGTTCCAGCTGATTCGCTCTTAATTTGAAAAGAAACATAAACTCTTCCTGTCACTTTAGAAAGTATTAAAGTCTATATAGAAACACCCGCAAAAACTCTGTCAAAATCTTATGTACCCCTTCACACACCCCCAGGGGTACTTTTACCCCCATTTGAGAACCACTGCCATCAGGAACCAAATTTGATCATCTGGACAGTCAAAGTGTGTTTTGTGTCGCAGCCAATCAACAAAAAATAATTAAAGTAAGGCGTTTAACAGTTTTTGTTTTAATATGGGGAAGAGAACTTGCTCAAGTAAAATAAATAATGCAATGAATTTTCACCTACCGCATTGTTTGGCTGCCATGCAATGTGTTACTATGGGTACCCTCAATGTAAAACAATGCTAACATTTTACCAAACAACATAGTATTTCTTTTAAAAGGGATTTGTGTTACTTTGTCAAAATCACATATGCTACATAGTTGTTTCTTGAAAGTGCTGTTGACTTGCTGGTGGCATGAATTTGCTTCTTCACCACCTGCTTTTAAGCACTTGATTTCTTCCCTTTCTGATCTTGTTCTTCAAGGATGTGATCACTGTATTTTTCGTGTGTAAGTGTGCAAGCGGAGACCCCCCCCCCCCCCCCCCCCTTCCCTCCCCTCCCCTCTCACTCCCACACTGGTGTGTCTGGGTGCATCAAATCTCTCCCATAACGCGACCTTTAATTAGAATATTGCAGCAGCAGTTTGTTTTATTCCCCTAGAGGCTGACACCTAGCATCCCTCCCTCTCCTTCTTTGGCTCTCTCTTGTCTATCTGCCTGTCTGTCTCTCTAATAAGCATCCTCCTCCTATCCCCGCCCGCGGTGCTGAGCCAAAAGATGCAAACATACTTAATTAGAGGCGCCGCGGCGTAGTAATACGCAGGCGAGGGGGACGCGACCAAGCAGTCATGGAAGTGAACTGATCGAGAAGGATATCGTCTTGATCGTTTTTTTTGTAGGATCACTCTTCCTCCGTCATTGCTTTTCTTCTTTTTCTTCTTCTATTGTCCTCCAATGGCTTTTTTGTACACTTGCTTCCAGGAGGGGCGAAGCATGTCGCGGCTGTCTCTGACCCGGTCCCCGGTCTCGCCCCTTGCGGCCCAGGGCATCCCTCTGCCGGCGCAGCTCACCAAAGCCAACGCGCCCGTGCACATCGACGTGGGCGGACACATGTACACCAGCAGCCTGGCCACGCTCACCAAGTACCCGGACTCAAGGTAAAGGACCCGTTCGATGATCGAAACTGTTGCGGAGCCTCCGTGTCGATGGTCGTGGTCCCTAATGTAAACTTTGCAATCAAATCAATCCCGTTTGTAGGGATTTAGGAACGAACGCGCGGTGCCGTTTTGAACCTCTAACTGTTTTCACAATCTATAGTCAGCCTCCTAGTCTTTGTTTTTAATTATTTGTCTCAGATGTATCGAGATCAATGGCCCAAATCGGGTTGAAATTGACACAGAGGTGGCAAAGCTCAAGTTGGTTTTCTTTCAAATCCACTCTGCACTTGTGGTGCTAAGCTGTCAACTTGAGTAGCAACTTTTCCTTGGAAATTGTTAGTTATTTGCCGGATCCTCTTGGGCATTGATGTTGGATGGCCGGCGGTGGCAATTGTATCTTCAATTTTGAGCAAGTGATCTAAGGAAGTGGTTCTCAAATGGGGGTACTAGTACCCCTGGGGGTACTTGAAGGAACTTCAGGAGGTTTCAAGATTTTAAATAGAACAAACATGCGAAAATCCTTTGAAAATAATTATTGAATTATTTCGTTGTTTCGGAAAAATCTAAGTTCATAAAAATATTTTTATGTTCATTCGGTTATTCAATTTTATTTTTGTAAAAAGACAGAGTCTCAAGTTCAACCCAACCTGCGTCACGTGCCACCTCTCGTTACCTGTCAAGTTAATGATTTATTTTTCTGAACACATCTCTACTATGATCCCAAAAGAGGATCCTTTAAGTTGAATATTTTTCAATGATTATTTTTTCATGGACGAATATTTATTAATATTCAAATTAATTATTTCTTTTTTGTGAACAGATGTTTACTCTAATCAAAAAATAGGACGTTTTATATTAAATATCTTTCTGTGGACAAATATTTATAATTATTTCTTTTTGAGAACAGGTCTGACACTTTATGTTGATTATTTTTTGTGGACAAGTATTTATTAACAATCAAGTTATTTCTTTTTTGACAACAGATCACTTCTATAATCCAAAAGAGGACCCTTGATGTTAAATATTTTTGGTGGACTAATACAAATTAATCATGTGAGGTTCTAAAGTTTAATAAATCAGACACTGAGGGCATGTTTTAAGCCTTATTTTTTTCAACCCGAATATTTTTTGCATTGATTAATGGGTACTTGGCTGAACACATATTTCACAGGGAGTACACTGAAAAAGGTTGAGAACCACTGATCTAAGGCATCGCTCTAAAAAAATAAAAACGAAGGGAAAACAGTGAAAACGTTCATTCTTAAGCTCCTGCTGCCTCTAGCGTAGTGGTTATGACACACTTTAGGAGACTTTAATTCAATGTCTTATCTTAAAAAGATGTTCTTGTGTGTATTGTTTGGCAGGGGAAAATGATATGACCTTCACAGTTGGACAAAGAACCAGTATTATATGTTGTCAATTCTGCTTTTACAAACATAACATGTAATTTAGAGAGGTAATAAGTGAGCAGCATTGTTTTGATATGACGGCGTCACACTTCCCAGAAGGGAAATGTCGTTCTTTAGTGTCACAGTACAACAACTGCTGTCAACAACTTAAAAAAAAGAATACATTGACTGATGGAGTGTAAAATATGAGCTTGTACCTTTTTCATGTCACCAAAAGTAGTTTGTAGTGGTTACATTGTGATTTTTTTTTTCTTTCTAGCCTCCAGGTCACGACAGTATCATAAAAGCCTTTCAGTATGATGCAATTCTTATCATATTTGTAAAGGCAGGGTTTTTAATGCTCTTTTATTGCATTGCAAAGTGTCCCAAGTGTGCACAGGACAGAAAAAGTCACCCGAGAAACTGCTAACATGCGATAACACATTGATTTGGATTCCACACATCTAGAAATGACACTTAAATGCAAAATGCTACTTCAGGAAGTCATCCTTCATGTAGCTTTTCTTCACACAGTCTTCAATGTCAGCCGTCAAAGTCCCATGTGGGCCAAGGTAAACACACACCGGGCGGGTTGCTAGAAAATCTGCCAAATTGGCTACAGGAAACAATCCTCCTAATCCCTTGATAATAAAAGGCTTGATAGGAGTACACTCAGCTGACAGGAAATCCCCAGACAGTTCCTCATTTTTATGTTGAAAGCAAAATAAAAGCTCAGACACAGTTTGATGATTGTTTGCCATTTAAGCTGTTACATTCCTTCCTGATAGTGATATCATAACCTTACAGTATGCTAACAACAAAAAAAAACGGTTTTAGGATCGCTAGGATTTTTTATACATTCATTTTTGATGGCAAAACATGTCAATAAAAGTGTTTTTCGCGCGGTAATGATTTGATATATGCGAAAGAAAGGCTGATAGCTAAATTGCATCGAATTCAAGTGCACAAAGGCTTATTAATTTTTGTCAATGAATATAAATACTAAATTGAACTGTACTAGCGAAATTCCCTGCACTCACTGAAATGCATTGAGAAGGAAAAAAAACATTATTTTTCAAACCCCCAAGTTATTCAAAGGTTATTGACAAGCATTAAATACATATTTAACATAGAAAATAGGCGGAAAATGGTGTAGAAATTGGCAAAGGCTTACTAATTGGCGTTGACAAATATGAATAGTAAACTGAACTAGTCACCATTTCTTGTAATGTCGACCCGAAATTAGCCCAAAAGCGTATATAATTGTTTGCCACTCAAATACGTTGGGAAGAAAAAAAATATTTTCTCAAACCTAAAAATTAATTTTAAATGAACTGATAAGCATTCAGTATACATTAACATAGAAAACGGGGAGAGAAAAATAATTGCAAAAAAATAATTAAATGTAAAAAAAAAAAAAAAAAAAAAAAAAAACTCAGAAAGTTGCTCCTTACTGTAATTGGATTATTTCTAACTCAATTATTTGTACAGTGTAGCCGTAAAACAAAACATCACGTAAGAAGTCTTTCATAATGAAGCTTAATGTGCATATTTTTTAAGATAACACTTATAGTTTCACTTGACTGTTTGAGTTGTGTACTTCACGCCCAAAATTGATTCTGCCACCTACTGGCCTGGCATGCACACTACACTATTTTCAGATGTTCTTTTTGCAGGCCAATTCATAAACTTCTAAACCATTTGTGTAAAACTTTTTTTCTTTGTTTTTCTAGGTCATCGCTGTGTAAACACACCGCTAAGCGTTATACAGTGTTTGAATATGACAGTTTCTTTAGTCGGCGGCGCGAGACGTTTGGAAGATGTTTTTGACGGGCAAACAGAAAACACACATATCAAGAGAGTCGCGTCAGAACTTTGTGATGCTTACAGGAGCCGCGCTGATGTGAGAGCGTTGTTCTGAGTCCTCTCTCTCTCTCGCTCGACCCGTCTCTTTCTGTTTCTTTCTCACCCGGGATCACGCACACACACATACGCTCACTGTTGTCTCTCGCTTTTCCCAGCCTCCTCAGAGCACACTTGGCCTCGGGGCCCTACTTTCCGCTGGATCCAGTGGAAGGAGCCCCCACCCCACCCCCCACCCCCCACCCTCTCGCCTCCCCCTTTGTGTGAATTAGGATAATGGCTGACAGCAGAAAGCAAAACAATTACGTTGCGCGGCGCGATCCCGAGAAGGCCACGCACGTCCGGTGGTGGTCCAGGGTCCAGAAAAAGGACCCGAGTAACGAAGAGAGCATGGTTAAGGAGTTTCAAGTTGATGGGGACTTTTAATAGATCGCTGGCTGAATAATGCAGCGTGCCAAGAGAAAGTTAGTCTAGTAACTAATGTGCGCCTATCCGTCTTCCTCAGTGCCGGGCCATATTAAGGGACAGTGGCCATGAAACATTGATGGCACACTCTGTGGAGCTCTCACTTGAACAGAAGCTGAGGAAATTAGGGGCAAATGGTCCACAAAGACAAGGGAGCTATTTGGATAGGAGGACTTTTTTTTTTCTTCTCTCTTTTCTGTTATCTGCGTGCGATAGATCTGAAGTGGCATCATGCATTCTGTGGCTTTAAATGCACACAATTGGCCCACTGTCACGCCATGAAACGTGAAAATTCAAGATATAACTTTTTCAAACTTATTCTTTGTCGACGTCGTCTTTGAAGAGCTAACTATAGCGGAACGAGCGATTTGGCTTGTTGTTTCTCCCGGTCTTGTTATCTATCACCTGCTTATGCTAACGCAGTAATAAAGTCATAATTACAGTCATTTTTTTTGTCAGAGCAAAAAACATGTTTTTAGCCATTAATATGTGCGCAGACAAATAGGAGGGCAATTGGTGAAATGCAAGTTTGACACGAGAGCGTGAAAAAGATGAAAAACCAAGAGGCCGTGTCAAAGACAGTGAAGTGCTGTCGGTTTATTTTCACTCTATTTTCTATTGAAATCGCTGCTTTGAAGCGTGAAATGCGGACTAAAACCGAGAATTACACTGAGATAAGTTTGCTTTGCAATTCTTCTGAAAATCGGGGGTTCCCGGAACAATGGTGTTTTAAAAAAGCAAAACAAGATTTCAACCTTAGGCACATTGTTTTTCTATGTACAACAAACAAAAACAAAAACAAAATCATGAAAAAATTCTATTGGCCCCATACTGATATAAAGCGTTCATCCATTCATCTATTTTCTATACTCAATTAAACGAAAACCAGTATGTTTGGCAATAACTTTGCGAGCCTTCTTGTTCCACATGACCACGTCTGCCTACACCGCTGCGCAAATTATTTAAACATGCGCCTATTATACACTCAAACTATCATATGTCATTAACTCAGAACACACTGTACTTTTAAAACGGTAATCAAATACTCACTCCTCAGTTATTTGCCCCCCCCAAAATTACAATTGGTGATACATAATGGCAGGATAATTGTTTGCACTCACACTATGTTTGTGCATATTATTCTGTTTTGCAGTCATGTGAAATTGTACTCCATTACCACTGGTATTTTTTCTTTTTTCTTTTAAATTTGCTCCAGGATGTCCCCTCTGCTTATTGTTAGACTTGGGGCTGGCTGCAAGGCTCCTCTTGGCCTAAATCTCATCTAAATAACAATGTGAATATGTTCAAAATGTCTGCCCTTAAAGTATCGGGAGGGAATAATTGGGCTTTTATCCCCTTCGGGAATCACCTTCTAGTGGTGATCATTTCTAGTTGAAATTGAACTCATTGGGTACCAGCTTTTTTTCTAACATTACCCAAACGACTGAAACAAAACAACAACCAAAAAACGGTCAATAATTACTTGGAATTGAAAGTCTGGATTCTAAAATAAATACATATTTAGATCAGAATGAGTTAAGTACTGCAATTCTATCCAAAAACTGTAGGTCCCGTGCCTGTGTTGCCTATAATGCATATGAATAAACACAGGCAACTTGAAGCATAATCAAGGATGAAATATGTGTTTATGATTAATGTGACGATAACTTGCCAGTGTTGCAACAAAAAAATCTTGGGAGTAAATATCACCTTATTATTTTTGTTACGTTTGTACACAAATCTGAATGTTAGCATCCATGCTAGCATTAATTGGGCTGGTTAATCTGTTAGAAAAGATAGTTACGGGAAAAGATTGCAACAAAAAATAGAATTTTCATGATTTTGAAGTTAATTTGCTCAATTTATTCAATGTATTCTGTTTGGCTGTTGGCAATCTTTTTGACATATTTCTAATGACTACAATTGTCCTTGTAATCTTTACATTAGCGTAATTGACTAGTGTTTTCTTAGCATCCTCGATGAGCGATGTTTTGTTTTTATGGTGTGATGGCAATAACAACGAAGTCACGAAGAAGAGTAAAGATAGCTGGTAGCAACCGCTGCTGCGACGGCCAACTTCAAAATAAAAGCCTTATAAGAGTGTTTAATTGATGTCTGCGTATAATTTTTGTGTTTGTTTTAAAGTTGGCCCTTGCACAAAGTTGGTTTGCTTGTGACGTGATGTTGAAAGGAAGCAGATTTGTTTTATTTTTAATTCATAAAGTTGATTATGGAGCATTTCATATTGATTCTAAATTGCGGTAAATGCAAATGTCAATACTTACTTAGATGCATAATTTTTGACAGGAAGGTATACTTTCAAATCAACGCGCGTCCATCGCGTAATGACCCCTTACAAAAAAATTTTGACAACTTTGTCAGCCATGTTTGTTTTGATCTCGCTGAAAAAGGAAGAAAAAAAGAACACGGCGTAATTTAAATCGATCAAGTTGTAGATCGTTATCACGACCTTCTGGGGATACCTTCAAAATAAATGCGTCCCAATGGCATTTGTTTCATACATTAATTGATTTTTTTCATTTTATTTTGAAGTATTGCTTGGCTTCCTTACAACTCTTATAAAATTAGAGTTGCTTAGAGTCAGCGGAATCCCTGCAAGTCTCATTTAACTTTCTGGACCAACAAGCTAAAAAAACAGATCTTGTCCCATAGTTACTGCCCGGTAAATGTGTCTATCCTGCCTGGGTCATCTTACTCTTCCCTGACACAGCCCGGATGTGTTTTCATTCGTATGGTGTTTACTAAACTCTGATACCACCAAACATTGCTTGGTGACATAATTTTAATATGATGTATTTGCATCACTGGTTATTGTGATATCAATAATTGACTATTATGGTTATTGTGATATCAATTATTGGCTATTATTGGCACTGAGCACTTTGAAGTCAGTAGCACAATCCAGCCTTTCGTGACTGGACCATAGTGTGTTTTGGGTTTCGTGGACAGTTTGAGAAAGGCGCTTATATGCTTCCTGCGCACAAATCAAAGCCCATAAAAGCGCGTAGACGAGTTTGCTGTGAGAGCAAGAGACAAATCGAATTTTCAGAGTTGCGGAAGGGATCGGCGGCCTTTTTGAGTTCAGCACTTCTGTGCGGCGGCAGACTACCTGTTAAACCTCCCAACCGATTGAACAGAAAAAGGGCAAACTTGAGAAGGCCGACAGAGAGAGGGAGTGTGTGAAAGCGAGTGGAGGAGGGGGCGAGGAGGGTGGTGGCGGGCGGCGGCGGCGGTGGGGGGCAAAGAAAAAGAAAAACAGGCAGCATTTTAATTGCTTTTTAAAAAAGTGGAGATGAAAAACAGAGTTAGCCCGCAGGCGTATGGTGAAATTCTAGCTGGAAGAATTGCAAGACCATATGAGAAAGGAACACCCGGGGCCAAACAGGGAGATGAGTATTGGTTTTTTATAAAGCATTTTGCATCGATTTCCAGAGAGAAAAGCGAGAGAGGGAGGCGGGTGGATGGAGACGGAAGGAAGAAAGAAGGAAAGAAAGGAGAGAAAAAAGCGAGAAAAAGAGACTTCTTCGCTTCCTCAAAGTGGAGAAGGGGAATTGTCGGGGTCAGCTGACACTGACGCTTTTTCAAAAGTTGTCGTTTGATCAAGAGTTGACGCCTGATGTTTTGTTTCTGCAATCCTTAGAATAATTTTTGGTGTTCTTACACTGACGCGAGGGTCAACTTATTGAGCGATTATATTTTGTCGCCCAATGCAGGAAGCCAAGCCGCGATGAAAGAGCTGCGTTCAAACCCAATAAAAATGAATACGACAGTACGCAAAGCTTGGCTAACAGTTGATTCGCACCAAAAATGATGGAAACTGCCAATTGTCTAGCCGGCGTACGCACGCGTTGCCTCTATTGTGCTAAAATAAAGCACATTTAGTGTGGCAATAACAAGATGAAGCATTAGGAAAAACAGCAGCCTCAAGCTCAACATGAGAAGTCGTTTTAATTATTGCGGGAAGGAGCATGTTAAATATTCACAAAAATTAAATGGAGTGGCATTCGGTAGGCTACACCTTCAGACTGTATGCCAGAATTGTGATGTTAAGTTGAATTAAAAAAACAAAAAAAACTCACTATGTCAACACACACACACAAAAAAAACCAATATATTCTTAAAAAGGGCCCCTTTCTTGTGGAGGTAATTATTATTAAAATAAAAAACGATTTTTTTTTCCCTTCTAAAATGTAAATCAAGTGTTAGGGGTTTCATGATTTATGACGGTACCGACATAAAAAGTATTACGGATACGAGAAAGTTACTGTAATTCGGACTGTGTGTAGTTCAATTGTTTTACAATTAGAGCTTGGTAATATTTTTCATACAAATATATACTGTAAATAATTATGGCTTCATTACTGTGCAGTGGGTCAGTGAAGCTTCCTAAAAAGGTCCTTAACGCTTTCAGCGCCATGAACAAGAATTTTCATCATGTAAAATACTTGATGTTCTTGATTGACAAGAATTCTTATCTCCAATGTTTTTTTTTTGTTTTTTTTTTTAATGAATAGATAGAGGACACGCGTGGCTAGCACTGTCCTTAATATAATGCCATATTATTTCAAACACTGTTGTAATGTAGTTAGATACATACGCAAACTGTTACTTTGCCATCAAAAACACGTTTTATCAAAGGGAAAGACTTTTTGTTTCAGATGCTACTAAAAAAAATGTCACTTTTGTGCAGAAAACAACTGTTCACAAAAAACACATTTTCTCCTTTTGTCCAAAACAGCTTGGTGTCACGATTTTCAAACAGTGATTACTAAAGAACGATTAAAGGAACAATCTTACTTTCTTTTTCTAGGTAAAGCATGGAATCCAATCTTTCATATGGCCCCACCATTTTATACATAGTCATCCAACACAATATTCTGTCAGTCTTGAAAGATGAATCACAACGCTAGAAATTGCCTTTTCAGCTAACGCCTTGGCACTGAAAGAGTTAACCCTTGTGCAATATTATGATCATTTTTACGTCATTTTATCTCACATCATTGTCGTAGTATTCCAGCCAAGAGATGGCACACTTCTGGTCATGTGACATATTGACCTTTAACATGTTTTCACCTTCTGGGTGAGATTTCAGCTCCCTAGTGTCTTCTTTCATTGCTTTCATGCGAAATGCCTTTGATATAAAGATCAAAGGTATAAACAAAATACTTAAAAAGGATTAAAACTTCAAATACACCAACAAAGTAAAGACATAGAAGTGTAAGGTAATTTAATTTAAGTAAATGCAAGATACAGAAGCACAAATGCATGGCTAGTTCTACAAATCTAAAAAGAAGTGATGTTTTTAATTGTAAGTATGTTTAGTGCATTATAGCGAGTACGTCCTGTCCATTTCCCGCTTCACTTTCATTCGCAGCTGAGTAACAGGTGGAATAAACGCGCCGAAATACCGCATCCCCGCCATTAATTTTTGTAAGTACATGCGGCGAGAGAGCAATCTGTCCACAGTGGGGCACTTCAAACGAGTCTGCAGCGGAGAAACGCCGCCTTGAGCTCCTTGTTTCAAACGGCCACGCGAAAAAAAAAAAAAAAAAAGCATTTCGGGCTAGCAGCTAACAAAATTGAAAAATAAATGGAGGGTAATTGTTTCATGCATTTGACTGGAGCTGGGCTCATTTCATTAAGTGTGTGTGTGTGTTTTTTTTTTGCGTGTGTGCCGCTCGTGTGAATTTGCAGAATTAGTCGCCTGTTCAACGGCACCGAGCCCATCGTGCTGGACAGCTTGAAGCAGCACTACTTCATAGATCGAGACGGCGAGATATTCCGCTACATCCTCAGCTTCCTCAGGACCAGCAAGTTGCTGCTTCCAGAAGACTTTAAAGTAAGTGTCGCTGCACCCACAACATGAGATGTATTTTATTTGGTCACATTTATAGCGCGTCAGGAAAGTATTGAATGCACTTTATTCTTATTCCACATTTGATTTTTAGTCTTATTCCCAAGTAGAGCATTTTCCCCTCATAAAAGACTATACTCAACCCCATAATGACCACTTGAAAACCATTGTTTTGAAATAGTTGAAAATGTACCAAGACTGCACAAGAGAACAGCCAGGTTAGCAGCTAGCATGACAGTTCAACATATCACCAAAATTATGAATTAAAAAAAAGAAAAGAAACTATGTCTATGTACATTTGTGAATTGCACACTTGGAGAATGCCGTCCACGGCTCTTATAAATATCAATTTTGCTGTACCTGTGATTTTAAGTGCCATTTGTGGCTAAGCGTATAGCATATTAGCCAATTAGCTTTTCTGCACTTCTTTACTTCTGATTACATTAACCAAGTTTCATTAACGTGTTAACCAAAGCACAAAAACAAAACACCTTGTTCCAAAATACACTAAAAGAAGATTTGCACTGCTTAGAGGCCAGGCAAATGACTTGGATTAGAACATATTTGTTTGCTAGTTTGTTTAAAGATGCCTTACCACCTCATAAAGAATTTTTGGTTGCAATCAAGCTGTCAAGTTTAAGCAAATGCATTTCTGACCAGAGTTTATTCATTTATTCATTTTTGTTCGTTTTAAATATCTTAGCACTTTTTGTTATTTGAAGCTATTTTACTAGTTTCGTTAATTTGTTTGGAATATATCCAATGGGAAAGTGGGAATTTTCTGTGTTGTATCTGCCCAAAAATTGGAAAACTTGCTAAAACTTGGTTAAATGGAAATACCACCCAGTTTGCTCTAAGACCGAATGATAAGGCTAGCCTGATGATTAGCTTCCTGTGGTTTTACATACGTACATATTCTAAACCCTTTAAGAATTTTGATCAAAACAACCCAATAATCTGTCAAGTTTAAGCAAACATTATTTCAGCGCTATCATATTTTTGTGACTAAAAATCTGTAAACTGAAAATACTCACTGTCTTGCCTAGCCCTTATAATAAGGCTAGCTTGATGACATTAGCTACCAGAGAACAGAAATACACATTGTAGTTTTTGAACACAGTTGGCCAGTAAAGTTGTTATGCTATGTTCACAGCAACTGTGGGCTGCAGAAGGTGTTAGTTTTAAATGCAGTTTATCATTGATTTTGGGTCTTTTCTGGTGTTTGTTGCGATGCAGCTAACAACTTGGCTGCTAGCGTAGCCACAAGCTATCTCCACTTTTCGTCATGAATGTAGCAAATCTTCCCTGTTTTAAATGTATCTGAGCTTTTAAGACATTAGCTGCCAGATGCCTTACAAAAGTATTTTTAATACAGTTAGCCATTTAGCTCTAAGACTTGTTAGTTTTGAACAGTAGCACAGTCAGATTATTAATTTTAGTCTATGGAAAGCTAAATTTCCCATGATGCAATCTGGCTGTCAAAAAATCACTTGTTTATTAATGAGGATGTGTACTTGAAAAGACAAATAATGCATAAAGCTTAATCCACCGGTAAAACAAATCTGTTTTAAATTAAATTGACGGCAACTTTAGCCGGTTAGCCAAAAAATATGTATGAATCAACATTGCCATTCAAGGCTCTGTTACAATGTTTATTTCATCCAAGGCTGCTTCCCGTCGGAGGATTATTGCGCGATATTGTTTATTCTTCTCATCGCTTTAATCCACCTTAACTTAAATGACCTTTCCACACGGGCTCCTCGTTCATCATTCTCTCCAAAGGAACGTGGCGAGACCGAGCCACCCCGAGCCGGGGGCCAGTTCTTGGATGAGGGGGGAGGGGGGGGTCTCACAGAGAGTCTGAACCGGATCCAAGCCTCAAAGAACAGAACATGACATGAAAGCCGCACATATTTTGGCAAATGACGGTCTGACTCAGTACCGATTAGTTTTGCGCCTTTTTAGTCATGCTTTGCCTCGCCTTCTGTGAAATCTTGACAGTCCAATCAGGCAGCCGCGCTTGAGGAGAATGTGTCCGACTTCATTGTTTCGACTCATTACAATCCCCTCGCATAAGCCCGTGTTGATCTGCATACCTTTCAATTTGCGTGAAGCCCGAGCAGAGGGAAGAGGAGGAGGGAAAAAAAAATGCAAATAGTGCGAGGCAGAATTGAGCATGTCCTTATCTGAACACAATCAGGCTTGCCGTCGCCCCAGGCTTGGGTCTGTTCTGCTGCTGGCAGCCGCAGCCTTGTGTGTTTTGTTAAATCAATGTGAAAGTCTGAGCGGAATAGCAAAATGAAACATTTCGGCCGACGTCGCTGGAACAAAAAAATAAAATATTCGCTGTTAATAACCGTCCTCGTTATTCAACACGCAATTAATCGCACAAGAGTAAGCAGCGCTCAGTCGTGCTCAAGGTGCGCTTATGAACCGTCACGATTGTGCATTGAATCGATGCTACTTCGTCTATTCCGAGACGCAATTCCATTATTCGTGCTTTTTGCGTGTTATAGTGAGCGGGGTGCAACTCGGGTGCTACAAGAGATTTAAAGAAGCATATTTTTAAACTTGCAACTTAGACTCATCCGCCAAAGACTTGAAACTCGACTCAGGCATTGTCTATACGTAGCCGGCCGGGGTTATTGCAAACCTGCAGTAAATGTGTTTACAGCTTTACGGAGATTTGCGTCATCGCGCTACTCATTTTCCCGCCAAAGATACTGGCAACGTCAGAGGCGGAAGCTCTTTCTGATTGGACAGAATTCGGCGACACTACTGCCGCCTAGCGACGCGGCATGCTTGTAATTGAATTAAACTGCGACGCGTTTTCTTTGATATGCATGTCAAAAATTGTAATTACAATGGTTTTCTATGGTCCAAAATTTGGAAAATTATGCTATTTGTGCACAAAATCGTGCACATCCAACTGCGATCACACAGAAATATCAGAATGGTTGTTTTTTTGAAGTTTTATATGTTTTAATCATCTGCTGGAAATTTCAGCTCCCTAGAGTTTTTGCCCCATTGATTCTTTTATGATGTCAAGAAGAAATCAAAGGAATTTCCAAAATTTGTAACATAATGCAACAAGCTCATCAGCCATAGAAAAATAAAAACAAAAGTAAAAATAGCTGATTATTTATGCAAAATGTATGAGTAGCTATTGTAATTTAATAAAGCCCTCCAGCCTGTCAGCGTGCTTCCTGGTCCTACAGTATTTTTAATACATTTTCTGAGTAATCAGTTTTCAATTAATCAGCGTCAAATTCAGCCCGATTATTGATACGATTGTACCTCTTTTTATTACTGTGTCGGTAAGACGGATAGCTAATACAATCTTTTGTAAAAGTGCAGAAGGCGGTGTTCCATATCGGCCGTTTCCCACGTCAAAATGACACCGATTCATAATGTTCAAATTCACTCGTGTGTCTCATAATTTGTCTGAGACACACGGCCGTTCTATCTGTCCTCCTGCGAGAGACTATTTTTATCATCTTCCTCTTCTTCCTCCCTCTGAGATGTCGCCTTGCCGGCGGCCAATCAGGTCGGCCATTATTCTGACGCTCAAAAAGGGCTGTCTGTCCGGACCCGGCTTTTTTTTTTTTTTTTTTTTTTTTCGGGAATGAAGTTGTCCGGTAGAGCTGGCGGCGGCTATGAAGCCACCGCCGGGCGCCGCCTTTTTCTTCTCATCCTCACGTCGGCGCTACAGATGACTGTTGTTTTGGGCGGGAACGGGGATGACTAAAGTGCCTCGCAGAAAGAACCCGGTATAAAAACACATCCATCCATTGGCTTCGGAGGCGGGACAGATGAGGCAGTGCAGATTTTTGACAATCAGTATGAAAACTATTTCGTTTGGTGGCAATTTCTGTGCGATTTAATGGAATAATGTGACGATTTAATTGATGATTAATACTAATGCCATTGATGTTATGAAGAAATATTCATGGAGTAATTTGGTAAACAAAATATTGCCAGTCAAACTAAAATGTATTTTTTATTATTCAAAATAATCAGGTTTTACCTAGGTAAAGGCTTTTGTATTTTCTCAGATAGCTTTTGGGATGTTGATGATGATTTATTATGATGCTTTATAAATGAATTTGAGGTAACCTGTGCAATTTAAATACTGGCTAGCATGTTTTAATGATGTTTCCAAACTTTTGATTGGTACTTTATACTTAGATACTATTTTATTGGGAAAAACATTATTTTAATTATTTTTTTCCAAATGAGTTCTTTTATTTGGTAAATATTTTAAAGGGGCAATGTTGTAATATTAAGAGCATTTTTAAAAGTAAATTAGTAATAATAGTAAAATTACTAAAAATAAAATGGTATTTTTTTCTGAATAAGGGGTGGATTTAATCCACATCAAATTAAACTTTAACCAAGAAAAGTAGTTGCAACAATTACATTTAAAAAATAGTGCAAAAAAAAATGGTGATTCCCTTTTCAGCGCAGCGTTTTTTTTTAATCCAAAAAGATCTTTCCAATTTCATCACTAAATATTGTTTTTCTTTCCATCTTGTTCTCAAGCTCCTAGAGAACATACAAGTCTCCATTTAGCATACCAAACAAAAGGTTAAGCAACATTTTTCCGTTCGCACTTGTCATTATAGTCTTTAAAAAAACAGAAGGGAAATGTTGGAAATGGCTAGCTAGCAGCTAAGCAACATGAGCAACGTACAATAGTTGCCTTGAAAAAGTAGGAATGAGACTGTCACTTTCAGTCCCCGTTGATATGAACACATATGTATTAATTACTAATTGTTTAGCAGTAGGATTTAAGCTTAACCTAATTAAAATCTGTTGGTAATAGGATCTTAACCTCATTAATATATATTGGGCATATATTGAAATGCCCCCTTCTCCCTCCTTCCCTCTGATGATTGCCCTCACGTTCGCCTACGCCACACCTTCCATCTGTTTTCGAGGCAAAAAAAAAACGTACGCATCCCTTCTCTTCTCGCTGAATGATGGCGCCATCTGCTCTTGTGGGAAATTAGAGGCAAATGCGTGGGGGCAAAGCGCCCCCAGCGAGCGCTACCCGCCGGGGGAATGGAGAAAGGCAATCTGCTGCACAACTCGTCTGCATAACGTGCGTGATGGCCTTGATGGAGCTGGGAACATGCTAAAGGCTAACTCGGCGATGCTAAGCATCGGGAGCTGCCACCTGCTTATGTCCTGTTTGTATTTTTGGTTGACTTTATGTCAAATGGGAACTTTTTTTGTCAATTTGTTTTCATGGACGTTATGACCTCGAATTACTTTCTCTTCAAAGATGTACAATTTTGAGAGTTAATTTCGTGATCTCTTAATGTGTTCGATACCTTTTGAATTTGAAGTGTTTCCAAAATGATTTTTCATTGGACAATGACAAGTAGGACAAAATTTGAAAAGTAGCGGGAGCGGGCTGCCCCAATTGGTGGATATTAATAATATGAATATGCATAAAATAAACAATATATAAATTTAAAAAAAATGTATGTGTATGTATATATATATATATATATATATATATATATATATATATATATATATATATATATATATATATATATAAATAATTGATAAAAAAATCTATAAATGAGGAAAAAAGTCATTCCTCCCTGTCTAAAAATGTCAATAATTATATATATATATATATATATATATATATATATATATATATATATATATATATATATATATATATATATATATATATATGGAATAACTATTGACATTTTTAGACAGCGAGGAATGACTTTTTCTTCTCATTTCTAGATTTTTTTATCAATTATTTTTATTTCATATTTGGTGATTTAAAAAACAACAAAAAAGCAATAATACACAAAAGGGATGTTGTACTCACCGACTTTTCCGAAACTACTTCCGTCCCGAGCGCAGTCATTATTTTCCTAAAAGTAAAACCAAATGTACGTACGTTGATTAAACGATCAAAAGATAAATCAGACTACATTCATTAAGGACTACAGACAAATCAGAATAATTACTGTTCGAAGGATGAGCGTTTTGATAACTTGAAGTTAAAAATAGATTCCAAGATTCATTTTGACAGCTCTAACTAATCACAACGCGTTGCCGAATGTCAGTCTTTTGCATCAGAACTCATCATTCTGTGCAGGTGTACCTAATGAAATGGCCTTCTTGTCGCGCTCCCGCCTCGGCAGGACTTCCAGCTGCTGTACGAGGAGGCGCGCTACTACCAGCTGACGCCCATGATCAAGGAACTGGAGCGCTGGAAGCAGGAGCGCGAGCAGCGGCGCATGGCGCAGCCCTGCGACTGCTTGGTGGTGCGAGTGGCGCCCGACCTGGGCGAGCGGATCGCCCTGAGCGGAGAGAAGGTCCTCATCGAGGAGATCTTCCCCGAGACGGGAGACGTTATGTGCAACTCGGTCAACGCCGGGTGGAACCAGGACCCCACCCACGTCATCCGCTTCCCCCTCAACGGCTACTGCAGGCTCAACTCTGTGCAGGTAACGCAAGTTTCCCATTGGTGATTTAATTACTGTGTGTTGAAGCGATCTCAGCTAAGAGACGAGCTTTGTGTGCTGGGGGATTGGCTAAGTTTAGCCTGGGTTGTTAGTGGAAGTTTTTTATCCAGTTATTTTTTCATAGAGGTGGCCAGAGCGGCCTGATTAAAATCTTAGGATGGCACAGCAACACTAAGATCATTTCAGGGTGTCATTATATTGTTGTTGTTTTTTTTTTTTTTTGTAAACCGGACAGTTTTGAGGAAAAACTTTTTGATTCATTGTGTTATACTTAATGTTGCTATTGTTGAATGTGCACAGACTAATAACAGTACAGGCAACGTTCAGTTTTGGTTGCGTAATCAATGTATAAAGTATACTATTCATCCCTGGTTATGTCACAACACGAGCTAGAATAGGGAGATAACTCCTTCAATGATAACACTTGTAGAGGCTTTTATCCACAGTAGATAAAAAGATGAAAGCCAAAAAACACTTTTAATTTTTCTGTATAATAAAATACAGCAAATTGCTCTGCCCCATTTGTCTGATATAATATGAATAGTAGACTAAGCTACTATGCTAATGTTTGCAAGCTAATGTAAAAAATTGCTAGCTTAAATGCAATGCTAATCGCTAGTTATTGTGAAAGTCCTAATTTGAATTGTAAGTAAAATTACTTCTAGCCTCTCTCTGATACAAAATTACAATTAAATAACCCCAATAATTTATTTGAACTGCATATCACGTAGAATATTTACGATATAAACATGTACGAACTCTGCTTGGCTAAGGACATGAAGCGAGAGTCTTGCGTAGGTTCCTAAACAAGAAGTGCCTACCGCAATAAAATCCAGTTTGATTATTCACAGTAAAAAGTGAAGTGCTTTTCAGATTTCCCACATGGTGAGCGGTCCGTGAACCATTGTAACCGCCAGTGTAACATGCCCAAAGCAGTTATTTTGAAACAATCCTCCCCGTATGAGAAATATTCCTGTGTGTGAACTAGGATGGACTCGGACGTTGGTTCAGTCTGCTCACTTCTTTTATTGAAAATAATGCCAAAATTACTCCGCTAAAACGTGCTGCTGTTAGCTGCAGCAGGCACTGGCTGCTAAAAACCAACTGAGGTCCACCCTCTAGGTCACGGGTGTCAAACTCAAGGCCCGGGGGCCAGATCTGGCCCGCCACATCATTTCACGCGGCCCGCGAAACGCCCATTCCAATTCAAGTTTCCAGTCAAAATATCACTTTTTTAAGTCAATTAAGAAATTGTTTGGGGGGAAAAGCAAGCGCTTTTTGCCCTCACCCTCTCTCTGATTTCAAAACTAGTTGGAAGTGTGACAAATACACCCAAAATGTATTTTATCACAGTCATCCTGGCCCTCTGACAGAAACTGTAACTGCAACATGGCCCTCGATAAGAATGAGTTTGACACCCCTGCTCTAGGTCGTCGTTACGGTAATTATCGTAGGTAAGAATAAGGTTGATATAAAAATGAACAACTCGACTTATGTGGCTACTTTTGGCTTCTACTTTTGGGAAAAAAAAGTGTGTCTTATATTTGGGGTATTACTGTAAATTAACACGCCACCATCTAGTGGTCAAAAGTGGAATTACAGTAAACTCAAGGTACAGGAGAGGTAGATCCAAGTAGCATTATTAACTGTACAAAAACATTCCGCGAAACAGGCTGACTTTACTCAAAAAACCTTTTACAACAAAATGTTGTCCGGCCACAGTCCCGTGCATGAAATCAAGAAATGCATTTTCATATACTCATAGTAGAATATTTGGAGGGGGGGGTTTGGTTTTCCAGTTGTGTCGCCCGCAGAGCAAAAAATCAGCCTCACACCACGGGCTCCGTGCAACACACTCCATTGCTCACACATACGCACACACATAAGGCTCCTTTGGCCGCCTCCAGCACCCAAAAAGAGCCTCTCCCAGGCAACACTCTGACACCTCCACCTCCCTTCCCACCCACCTCTCTCCCTCTACCACCCCCAGGGAAGGAGAGCGGAATGAGCGGGACAAAGCACACGTGGACTGCGGCCATGTTTCCTGCGAAAAAACAGAAAAAAAAAGAAAAGGCAAAGGGCTGGAGGAGGAAGGGGGGCGGGAGGGGTGTTGGTGCAGGGGAGGAATGATATGCATAATTTACACTTTACTCCTTTTTAAGACAGAGCTCCTTTTTTTAAAATAAAAAAGGCTCCAATATAACAACGCCCCAGGCCATTGAAATACACGTATTGCATTTTTTAATACCATACTTACAATTTCTCAAACAGCCTCAACCGGTTTATACTTCTTTTATAGATTTTTAAATGACTTGCAATATAATTAATTGGCGGCATCAACTAACACAACATTTCCTCACTCTGTTTACCAGCCAGCGTGATTACGGGACGGCGCCGGCGCATCGCTGTAGGACGCTTTGAAAGGGTCTTGCGCTTTGTAGCTGAGTCGAGTCGGGATAAAATTCCCGCTAAAAGTCACTGACGCTGAGAGGCTCGTTTGATCAAAGAAAATGGACGACTTTCAGCCTGCTCATTACCTGCGCCAGGGCGGGAGATCGGCGTTTAATGTTCCCCTGCTATCGACTTATTGTGGCTCTCAAACAAAATCCGTCTGAATCGGAACACTCCAAGTACTTAATTAAATTCAATTTCTCGCAAGTAAAATGTTCGGTTTCCATTATATCGCGTGTCGATTTCCACTCGCTTATTTTTGAAATCTTTTGTAACATTTTATTACATCAAAATATTCAATCAATGAATTATAACTATTACAATCTTCTTGGTTTTTGTCTAATGTGCGCTCATAGATAAGATGTCGATGATGTGCGGCTTCTAAGAAAGAATAATAAATACAAATTATTTCCTTTATACGACATAGAAAACGTTTTGACAAAAATTGCCCAATATATCCCCATACATATCACAATTTCTCTTAGCTGTATCGCAGTACAGTGATCCCCCTACTTCGCGGTTAATTGGGGCTGTCGCCCCCCCCCCCCCCCCCCCCCCCCCCTCCCGCGAAGTCTGAAACCCGCGAAGTAGGGTATCAGTTCCTAGATTTCTATGTACGCCCATATATAGCCGCAGTAACCATAAACAATCTTTTTTTTTTTTTTTGTATTTTTTGCCTATTTTATTTCCTTTCTCCTATTATTTAACATTACATTATCCTTATTAACATTATTGTATATTCATTAAATAACTAATATTACTTAGTTTGTTCTCAGGACTGGTTATCTGCACCGAGACTCCGGTGAAAGAGTACGCAAGTCATCACGTTGAACTTCACATTTATTTTGGCTCATGTATGGTGTATCATGTAGTATCTGTTGAATAATAAATCAACAACAATCTTAAAGTCAGCCAACTAACATGTAAACAATCTATGAATTTACTGTACTTTTAGCCGACATTAGCGGGTTAGCAACAACTAACAACAACTACTAACTATAAAGTGCAACCTCTACAAAAACGAACGCATAAACAGAATAAACACTCGTCGCTTACTAAACACAGGCAGTAGCGTGCGTTATCAACATAAATGATAATAAACTATAAATATGAGCTTACCTTGTCATTCACTACGTCACCGTAACGAGCCGAATGAGCACAGAGAACAGGAAAGGAAACTTAAATGCAACATGACCCGACAAATTAAAAGCATAAGATAAAAAACGTCACGAACTCTAACGCTTGAAAAATTCTTAACATAGTTATTTACTAATATAACTTCATTATTTGATTACTTTGACTTTTTTGCTCTTTTCACTTTTTGTACATTTTTGCACATTGTTTAAATGATGTTTTTATTTTGAAATATTTTTTTATTTTTCCTGAAAAAAAACGCAAAGTACTGAGACCGCGATATCTGAAACCGAGAAGTAGGAGGGATCACTGTATATCGCTTTGAAGCCACAATACCGAACATTATTACTAAGTAACACCAACGCTAAAAGCAAAATATTTAGGATACTTTTACTATGACGCTAGCCCTGAAAACACATGCTTCTCCTACGTGCGCTAATATTCGTAATATACAGTAAGGCAAACCAAGTCCCGACTTTGGCTTCACTGAATCAAAGACACACAGGAAGTCTCAGTGTAAGCGGAGATCTTTCCAAACAAGTCCCGCTAGCGCCGTCGTTCCCACGGGCTACCAAAAGGTTAGCAAAGTAATCCCGGTCTTTGCCGCCAGACAATATGCTTGTCATCTGATTACAGAGCGGGACCCCCACCCAGGGGAAGGCACGCAACCACACCCTGCCCACAGAGGACTAGGGGGGGGTGGCGTTGTCTGGAACAAGGTGTTTTTGGTGTCTTGACTGGAAAGATGACAATTCCGTAGCATCTGGTGGTGCTACAGGAATTGTTGTCCATTTTTTTCCAGTGGGTCCTTTTGCGGTGTCTCAACAGAGATTTAGAAAATGCTCTTGTAAAATAGAATTTTTCGCCCAATATGATACTATGAGATTACCATTAATCTCACCACATAAGATTACCATTTTTTATGTTACTTTAGTTTTTTTTTTTTATCATTAAATAAAAAAAACTATAGAAATAAACTCTGGCATTCCTGTAAAACCTTCAAACATGACTTTTTTTGTACAAAGGCGTGATAAAAAAAAGCGTGCAGTCAACGCGTCGGGTTGAAGAGGCGCGCCTTGACTCGTGATTCGCTGTGAAGTCACGAGTGGAATTTGTAGGGATAATACAAACCACCTGCACTCTGATGTCTCTCCAGTGTGGGAGGAAAAACACACAACAGCAAAGGCGCTTAACACAGGGAAAACATTTAGGCAGACTTACAAACACACACTCACACACACACACACTGGCCCATACATCACAGTGATGAAGCGCTCACATCAGAGCGAGTGCAATCCGTCCTTCATCAATGTGACAGTGGCGGCGAAGGGGCCCTTGTCCCCTCCGCTGCCACTGCCGCGACCAACGCAACCCGCCGCAACACCCTTTGACATGTCACACTACACACGCTACAAGTCCATCAATCTCAAAGAGCGGTCACACAAATCCACACACACACACACACCAACACAGACAAATATCAAGTGGTGTTCCTTGATACGCCATGGTTTCTCTATCTATCTATCTATCTATCTATCTATCTATCTATCTATCTATCTATCTATCTATCTATCTATCTATCTATCTATCTATCTATCTATCTATCTATCTATCTATCTATCTATCTATCTATCTATCTGTCTGTCTGTCTGTCTGTCTGTCTGTCTGTCTATCTATCTATATATCTATCTATCTATCTATCTATCTAGCAAGCTAGCGAGCTAGGTAGAGACTAGATAGATATTCTCTAGCTAGCTAGATACTAGATAGATACTCTAGGTAGGTAGGTAGCTAGATACTAGATAGATACTCTCTAGCTAGCTAGCTAGAGGGTATCTAGATAGATAGATAGAAACTCTAGCTAGCTAGATACTAGATTGATATTTCTTAGCTAGCTTGCTAGCTAGAGAGTATCTAGGTAGATAGATAGATAGATAGATAGATAGATAGATAGATAGATAGATAGATAGATAGATAGATAGATAGATAGATAGATAGATTGATAGATACTCTGTAGCTACCTTGCTAGCTAGAGAATATCTCTCTGTCTGTCTGTCTAGCTAGCTAGAGAGTGAGTATCTATCTATCTATCTATCTATCTATCTATCTATCTATCTATCTATCTATCTATCTATCTATCTATCTATCTATCTATCTATCTATCTATCTATCGATCTATCTATCTATCTATCTATCCATCCATCCATCCATCCATCCATCCATCCATCCATCCATCCATCCATCCATCCATCCATCCATCCATCTATCTATCTCAGCTATTTAGCTAGCTAACTCTATCTATTCAACTAGCTCACAAACTAGCTATCTAACTCTCTAGCTATCTAGCTGGCTACATAACTAGCCATCATAAAATCGTTAACTATTTAGCTATCTAAATCTAGCTAACCGTCTCTCCATTAAGAGAGCTAATTAGCTAGATTTGTAACTGTCCAACTAACTAACCGTCTAGCTAGTTAGCTCATTTCTGAAGGGCAAGTAACAAGCCAAAACTACTCTCAAATGAAGCTTCGTGAAGCATTTGTCGTATTTTTATCGTTTTATCTTGAAACCAAGAGGACGATCTGTTATAAGTCATGCCTTGCGCGGACACGCTCCCGTGGAACTTTGCAAAGTATTTTTCCCCGAGGGCTGAGCTGGAGGGCAAGGTGACGGTCGGGTCGGGGCCGCATTCCCAACCTGGTCAACTGACTTGAAGTCGACGTCTACTTTGAAACGCGCTTCGTTAGAGACTGGATTACACTTCAAGTGATTCATTTATCACACGTTAAAGCGGATTAAATCCCATGCAGCAATGTGTCAATCAACTCTTGTACGCGTGTATGTGTGTGTACTCTGGTGGCCATCAATATTACATCACGCTCCGCTTTGCAGCCTTTGATTGCTCCTTTGGAAATATACATATAAGATGCTGAGAGGTTAGAGGAGCCAGGCTCGCTATGCTCACGCCCTCCTCGTTCCCACGGCGACCCTGAGGTTGAGTGACAGCTCGGCGAGGCGGCTCCGGGGTGGGCGGATGGGAATAGGCGCTTGATGATGCTTCATTTCACATGTTTAGAGATCACTGACGATCTAAAGCTGGCGAGACGTTCAAATCTTCATGAACTTTGATGAAGTTTTCTTTTTTCCTACTTTTTCAAACTCAGCACGTTTGGTACATTTTATATGGCGGGGTGTAATGGAGACAAAACAGAACTTTGAATATGATAATGTTGTGGTAACTAACTTTAAAGGTTTTCAAGACATTCAATCCCAGGTTCCTATATTTGTTCTCGTCTTTAGCAAAAGGAGGGTCTAAAATTGAATGAGGAATTAAAGTATTCATTGTTTAGGTAATTGAGTACTTAAGTACTCAATTACTTCAGTAAACTAATTGCTTACATTAGTGGCGTTCACATTTGATCACTATTTGAAAAAACTTTAAATGCTAAAGTCTTACCTAAAGTAAGGCAATCGATTACTTCAGTACTTAGATACATAAAGTAATTTATTACCTTATTAAGTATGGCTAATTTTAATAGATTACTTTGTTTACTTTAAGTTGTACAAGGAAAAATACCCATTTTAGACTCTTCTTTAGCCAAACACTTGAAATTTGTGAAAGTACCTTGGTTTAAATGTCTTTACTTAAACGTAAAAGTACATCTTTGGCATTGAATGAGTTGAAGAGAATTTTGACATTTAAAAATTTGATTTGTCAAAAACTAGCATGCCTGAGGAAAGACAACCAATCACAGTCAGAGGGTGTGATATTCAAGATAATCGGTGACGGCGAAGAAAATTCAACAATTCAAGCTAGCCACTGCGCTATCACAGCCAATGAGGCTAGCTTCAAAATAAAAAGAATTGTAGTCCTGCTTAATCTGAAGTTCACCTACGCCACTTGACATTGGCTGGAAATTCGCCTCGTCCCTAAAAAAAACAAACTGAATTTAGCAAACAAAAGAAGCTAACTGTTAGCTAACTGATTGTTAGCTCGTTAGCCATGGAAAGGCACCTGTTACTTTAAGACGCAATGTCATTCAGCGTGCAGAAGGTTAACATACAGTGTGAGCTTTTGGAGCCAATCAGGAACGGTTGTTAAAATCTCATATCGTTAATCCTCCCGTGGCAAACTGGAATACCCTCAAGTGTTGCGAAATATAACATCCTAAAGTCTTGCCACGGATTTGCGATAAAAGTCTTCTTGCTACTCTATCTTTATTGATCGGGCCCAAAGACGAGCGCCGGTCCCACATGTGTGGAAAGGGTGACACGCAGAGGGAGAAGAAATGCAATGTGATGCAACCATTAAAGAAGCCAATGTAATATCATTTCCATAATCGTTCGCCTGTCACGGGTTTAAAAAAAAAAAAAATCGTTATGGGGTGGGGGCGACATTCGGTTATAATGACCCAAATGCTGTGACCCCCAAATCTAAAATTGCTAGATCAGTCAAGACACCTCATATTGTATTATTGTTCCAAAAAAAAATAAAAAATCTTTGACGTCTATAGACGTCATTGGCAGTGAATGAGTTAACTTATTCACTGACTGTAAAAATGGATCTTTGATGTCTGTAGCAGCATTATTCATTGCCATTTTTACATTTTTACATCCATTTTTACTGTAAGAATAATTTCACTCATTCACTGGCACTGACGGCAAAAGACGTCAAAGATCTATTTTTACTGTCAGTGAATGAATCAACTTGATCACTGCCATTGACGGCTACAAACGTCAAATATCCATTGTTACTGACAGTGAATGAGTTAACGCGATCACTGCCATTGACGGCTATAGACGTTAAAGATATTTTGTTTTTTAACTGTCTGAATAAGTTGACTCATTCACTCACGATAAAAAAAACGATCTTTAACGTCAATGGCAGTGATTGAGTTAATTCATTCTAAGACGTCAAATATCCATTTTTTCTGTCAGCGAATAAGTTAACTCATTCACTGCCACTGACGACTTTAGAATGAGTTAACTCGATCACTGCCATCGATGGCCGTAGACGTTAAAGATATTTTTTATTATCGTCAGAGAATACGTTAACTCATTCACTGCCATTGACGGCTATAGACGTCAAAGCTCAGTTTTTTATTGTCAGTGAATGTTAACCCTTTCACTGCCATTGCCAGCTAAAGATGTCAAAGATTCATTCTTACGGTCAGTGAATAAATCAACTCATTCAGTGCCGTTGACGGCTTTATACGTCAAAGATCCGTTTTTACTGTCAGTGAATAATTCGACTCGTTCCCTGCCATCGACGGCGATATACGTCGAATATTCATTTTAATCGGGCTGGCATTGAACCGGTTAATCCATTTCAGAAAGTCTGAAGATGGCCTCCAAACCGTTCATCGTCGGTCAAAACATGAGCCGCGCGTCATTAAGGCGCCCGCCACCCTCCCCGTTCACACGGTCACGGAACGAGGCCGGGGGGGGCGGCCGACATCACGCCGGCGCTGCACTATTCATGACGCGGGCCGTCCGTCCGGCGCCCCGTTGGCCGGGCGTGGCGAGGCCACGAGCTCAAAGGGTTGCGCGGAGTGCGAGCCGAGGTGCGTTCGGGGGTGAACGCGGCGAGCTGATTACTGAGGCTCCTAATTTGAGTAATGAGGAGGCCGGGGTGAGACGAGTAAGCCGCCGGGGGGCGGGGGGCACGTGTCGGGAATAAGGATGCGTTAGGCGGGAAGCGTACGCTAACTTCCTACTCCAACCGCGACTGTAGTTTGAACTAATGTGCCACGAACGGATCACACAAATACAAAATGAGTACTCTTGCAATGAGCTACAGGTATTTTTTTTACATCATTAAAAATCATGATAGAATATAGAAAATATAACTTAGGCTGCATAACCCAATTATGGGTCAGAAAAGGGCCGTCCCTAAATATGGGTCAGTTTGACCCAACATTTTAGGCAATTTTACACAAAACAACAACCAGATTTTTTAGGTTTGGGTCAATGACTCAAATATTGGGTTGGTCCTTTTAAGACCCATGATTGGGTTATTTTGAAGCCAAATGTTTTTATAGTATGTTGTGTCCGGGTACAACTGTGCCATGAAACTGTCCAAATCTTTTCTTCTAACGGTTGTATACATACATATTTATTATTGTTATTACTATTTTTAAAGACGAGAATTCTCGTCCGTGGCTCTGAATGAGTTAAATATTGTAACCTGAAAAAATAAATAAATAAAAGAAAAATAATTTGCCTTTTTTTTTTCTTTCTAAATCACAAAAAAAATGTTGACAGCAATTTAAAAAGTTAATAACTCCCACAGACTTTGACAATGAGAACTCTACTGCACCACCTAGTGCCGTGAGTCTGCACTTACCTTCCACGGTAAAAAGAAATTGGCTTAAAATGGGATATGTCTCTAAAACACAATTTAGCAATAAATCGCCTCATGTTCCAATTAATTTGTTCTTAATTTGAAAACCAAACTCAACTGTTCCTGTTCCCATTTGTGACGTATCCTGTATGCATTGTAGCTGTAACCCGACATCCATTTTACACACGTGTCCTGATCTGCGTGTCTTCCTCTCCACGCATGTGTGTCTTCAGGTCCTGGAGCGTCTCTTCCAGAAAGGCTTCAGCGTGGCGGCGTCCTGCGGCGGCGGCGTGGACTCCTCACAGTTCAGCGAGTACGTTTTGTGCCGCGAGGACCGGCGGAGTCTCTCCATCAACACGCCCATCAGGATAAAACAGGAACCCCTGGACTAGAAAGACCGGGGATGGGACCACCTGGCCAAAATCAACACCCCCCCCGCCCCCCATGTCAATGAAAACCCACGCCCTAACACGTACTAAGCAGAGGCTCGTCCAACCCTCTGAGGGGAATGTAGACGCGTATACGAAAAAAAAAGGTTTGGAATTCCGCCCAAAGAGCAAACGAATACACGAGCAGCTTACTTGAACATTTAGGACCATCGGGACCATCGCGAGCAAATATTTTGCAAGTTTTTTGTTTGTTTTTTTTAACTTGGAAGTGGACAGTCACCATGCCCTCACATGGGCTATTGTGTCTTTTTCTCTAATATGAAGGATGGACAGAATTGTTTTGCTAATCCTGAGCTTGTTGGGAAGAAGTGTTTTTTTTTTTTTTTCACACACACACAAAATGTCAGTTCATGTTCTCGTTCAACATATCACCAGAGGACTTTGAGTCACACTTATATTGAATGTCTTACGAAAAAAAAGACGACAATAGTTTACCAGTATGTCTCGTCAAGCAGGTGTACTCTAAATGTTTGTAAATCTTTTTTTTATTTTTTTGCACTTAATCGTCTCCCACGTCATCATGCCATGTTCGCCCACTGTATGCACAGGGTTTTTTTTTTTGTATTAAACCTTGAATATTTTTATTTTCCCTCTACCTAGAATAGTTTGCTAATCAACAAAAAAAAGTACCTCCACATTTTAGTGAAAAATATTTTTCTCATAAAGGTACACACTAAGTTAAAAAGGAGAAAATGAAGACACAGACTAGTGACGAAAAAATGAAGCTTCATGAAGCATCGATATATGTATACATATATATATATATATATATATATATATTTATATATATATCAAAAATGAAGCTTCATGAAGCATCAATATATATATATATATATATATATATATATATATATATATCGATGCTTCATGAAGCTTCATTTTCTCGTCACTAGACTAAAATTAATTAATTAAAAAACTCCCCAAAAACTTGATTTGAAATGAGATCATTTCATTTAAAACTTAAAAAAAAAAAAACTACCTGTGTTTTGTGGACATGGCCTTTTTTTCAAGTCATTTGAAACAACATTGTAGGAACCAAAGCTGACAGGGTGCATATTTTATTGATTGTATAAAGATTTCTTTTAAGCACATTTAAAAAAAAAAAATGAAATCTAAATATCCATCTTGTCAGATTACTGAAGCAGCGCCTTTTTTGGGCAGTTTTTTTTTTTTAATCTTTTTGGTGGTGGTTGCGTTCCCCACAAAGAAACGATGGTGGGCGGGCCGTGTTTTCTCTCCATCAAAGCGTGTGTGTCATGTTCCATATGCTCTTTGTTGCTTTTCACACACACTGATGGGAAAAGATTAGATATTTGTGGCTGCTCTTTTTTTTTATACAAACATTTTTTTTTTCCAGATCAGGAGAAAAATATCGGCTTCTCCCAACAAAGCAGTACTTGCTCTTCTCCAGTAGGGGCGCTCTTACAATCGAACTAGAATTTTCACCGGGATTTCTGGAGCCAGTGGGAATAGACTCCAAAAACGATTCCTCTGCCAATGACTTTTTCCAGGGTTCACTTTTGACCCGTTAAAGACGCTCTCCTCCTAACCCGTGGGGTGTTATTTATTTGGTTTGTCAGCAATAAGTGCACCCCATTGGAATACTCAGAACCACGTGAAGTCATGGGTCAGCTTACCCGTTATTCGGACTTGTGTTTTTACCATTTAAAAAAAGAAAAAAGAAAAGAATTCCAAGCATCACATTATGTACATACCGACTGAAGCGTTTTAAAGGGTATAATAATAATAATGATAATAATGTATATTATTTAAAGTGTTTAAAAAACAATTAGACTGTGGTATTAAAGGGCATGTGTTCATTTTGCAGTGACTTCATTTGAATTTTCTGGCATATTTGCGATAATAAAAGGATGTACTGTATGGGCCTGTGTGTGTTTTTGCTTCCATATGCAATATCTAATGGATAAAAAATATATATATATATATACACATATATATATATATATATATACACACATATATATATATATATATATATATATATATATATATATATATATACACACATATATATATATATATATATATATATATATATATATATATATATATATATATATATATATATATATATATATATACACACACACATTGTCAATATTTGTCTTTTTTTTATTTTTCAAAGCCTTATTTTATTATTATTATTATTATTATTATTATTATTCATAACCTTTTAAAAACAATCTTCCTCTACATAGTCATTTTTCTTTTTTTGAAAAAAAATCACTTTTCTACACTTTCTTTAAATTTTTGGGGGGAAATGATACAAAGTTGTGAATTTTATTATTTTCTAAAGACTTACTTTTGATCTTTCTTTTTTAAATGCCTTACTATAAATCATCATCTTTTTTCCTCAAAAAAATCACCTTACTATACTATATTTGTACAATACATGGTGATTAAAAAAAACATCTTAGTATTCAATGGCATTTTTTTTAATTTAAAAAAAGCCGCATTATATACGTTTTATTTTTCTCCAAGAAACAAAAAGCAAAAATGTTGATTGTTATTATTATTTAAAGCCTTATATGATCATTTAAGAAAATAAAACATCTTACTTTATACATGGTCACTTAAAAAAAAAATAATAATAATATTTTTAGGGGGATGGCAAATAATCTGCAGAGTAAAATACTTTTGGTGTTCCAAAATGCTTTCAACATTTAAATGCTGAAGAAATGAACACAACACAACGTGTTTTTTTTTCTTCAGTTTAGTAAACAGCTTATTTATTCCTTTATAAAATAGGTACAAATACATCAGTATTGTTTGTTGTTGTTGTTTTTGTTTTGTCATTTCACACAAACAGGAAAATTCCAAGATATGTACAAGAGTTTACCAAAAATAACGTGGTTCTAATAAACACATAGGTCTTGTAAACAGTATTTACAAAATATCCTTACAGTGAAAGTTTTTTTTTCCGACTTTTTTTTTTTTTAAATATCGTCCCAAGATTTTGGCTAAAAAGCTGAAAGCGATAAAAACGCCAAAAGCAAACAAGATCATTATTATTATTATTTTTTTAAAAAAAAGCAGTCGAGATCAACGCTATTGTGCTTGTCAAAGAGCAGAAAACATTGGGCAAATGTGCATAAAAGCCAATTGATTAAAAATTAAAAAAAAAATGAAAATATATTACAAGGTGTGACTTTTGAGGGAAAGTGTCAATACTGTTTAAAAGTTTACATTTCTTAGCGTTATTAAACAGCTTAAAGTTGCCAGCTAAAACAGGGACTTTAAAAAAAAAAAAAAAAATGAATACAACAAAAGTGCAGTCAAAACTCACAAACAAAGCGCAACCAACAGTTTGAAATATTTCGATTCGTCCAGAGAGAAAAACTGCATAGGCCGAGATATTACATTTAAATTATCGGTCATTAAAACAGTCAAACAACAACAAGCGTGATTTTGCGTTTATACATTTATAAAACGGCCGGACAATGTGACATGATGTGTAAAAAGGAGCCTGAATGCCTCACACTTCACTGCATGGGAGCTGACTCATATGCACTTCAAAAAAAACACAAAAAAAAAAACTTGATAGACTTATAACATTTGTTTTTTTGTTGTTGTTGTTGTTCTTCAAACATTTGCACAAACTGCTCACGTCTGCGGTCATAAAAAACAAAGTGGGTGGGCTGAACTTGTAACTACGGCAACCAGCCCGTTTTGAAACAAACACAAACGGCTGAGCAAAATAAAAGGATTAAGGTGTTTTGAGGCCGCTGAAATGAATTTCAAAATATCAATAATAATAATCATACAACACAGTCATAATGTTACGGCTGTAAAGTTCCAGGTCCTGTTAAAAAATACAGGGAGTTAAAAAAAAAAAAGTTTGACATAATAGTGACATTATGTAAAAAAAAAACAAAAAAAAAGGTGCACAATGACAAAAGTATAACGCTCATTTTTTTTCGTTGTTCTTTTCTGGAATAATCGTATAATTTTTCAAACATCAATTTTCATAATACACTTTTTCGTGAAATAAAACATTTTCTGTCACAGGAAATACGTTACGAGATCAACTAAATTGGTATTTTGTGAAATAAAATGATCTATCAGTAGTGACAACATCGTTTCATCGGGAAAAGGTCATTTTTGCAAATAATTCATAACAATGCAAGGGAAATATTATACACTAGTGTAGGGATGTCAAACTCATTTTTACCAATTGCCAAATTTTTGTTCCAGTTTCTGTCGGAGAAACGTTCTGATTGTGAATTTTAAAATGGAAGTATGATCGTCGCACATTGTCGAGTTTAAGAAAAAAAATTGGGAGTACGTACCAAAAACAATGCTTGTTGTTTCTGAAGAATGTGGAAAAGTTGAAGAACACTTGCAAATTTGATATTTTAGCCCAAAAACCCAAATTCGCATTTGACGGGCCACATAAAATGCGGTGGCGGGCCGGAACTGGCCCCCGGGCCACGAGTTTGACACCGGTGCACTAGCTTACGCGCCTGATATTTTTGTGAATATTTTATTCCGCTTTGTAATGAGACGACTTGGCACACAGCTATGGTTGCCTAAACCGTAAACGACAAAAGTGAGCGCACCCCTTAAACGTGTTTCGGTATTGTCGGTGCTACTTTTGAGTAGATGTGTTAAACGTCATGTGATTGCTCCCACCGTCACAGGAAGTTTAATTTGGTGTCAAAGAAGTTTGCTTCTCCTGTTGCATAATAAATGCAGGAGAAGGACATTTGAAACTGTGATTTGTGGTCTGACGAGACCAATCTAATTTAGTCAGATGGTGTATTGTGCATACCAACAATCTTTACGGTTACATATGGCGGATGGGCGCAAAAACAATTTCACTTGGGGGTGTGCAGTTTTGTTGCCAGTGGTTCTGATATTAACAATTTTAATGCCAGGCCCCATAAAAAAAATAAAAAAATAATTGAGAGGGAAAACCTGCCAGTCAATTTTGAGCATTCTAATTGACTATAGTTAGTGTTAAAAAAAATGACGTCAACTGACGTTGACGGGGCTCCCCAGTTTCCACCGACGTCATTTTACGTCAACGGCACTGAAAGTGTTGATGGCTGCGTGCTGCACAATTTTGAGAGGATATTATCCAAGCTGTACAACGACTTAATTTAGAGCTAAGTAACATTTCTAAAGTGTTATACAACAACAACAAAAAAGATATTATTCACAAAAGAAATGTGAGGCGCATGCACAATTCTTTCTCATAAATCTTAAGCTTTTATAGTCCCATAAAATTACAACCTTTATAAAAAAAAAAAACAAAAGCATTTGCGTCAATGAGGCCCTATTACATCTTGCTTAAACTCATCTGAAATGCGATGGCACCAAAGATCGGCTTCACAGCCCGTTGATTCATTTTACTGTGCTGTAAAACAAAATTTAAAAAAATGTAACACAACTATTTACAATTACAGCAAAAGAAATGTGATTGAAATGTCTGCTTTTGACCCCAGGTCAGAAAATACCGGACCCTACTTGAATGTGATTGGCTGTTAGAATGTTGTTTAAAAAAAAAAAAAAAAACTCTTAAAAACACGCGGCGGCCTTCAGAGATGAAAAGCGAGACAACGGATGCATTTTGGGGAGACGTTTTCCCCCCGTTGTGTTTTTGCGGCGAGGAACCCGCGCGAGGACGAGCGCACGTATGGAGACGCGGAGCTGACACCTGATCCGAAGGCACGTGGCTAGAGGAGGAAGAGGAGGCGGAGGCTACTTGAGGAGAGCGCGGTAGAGCAGCAGCGAATGGGCCGTGTCTCGCTCCTGCTCCATGTAGAAGATGAAGTCCCTGAGGTTGACGCGGGTGATGCGCTGGCGGGCGTACTGGCGGGACGACGACGAGGGCGCGGACGACGAGGCGGCCGGGGAGCCCGCCGCGCTGCCCGAGAGCTGACGGCAAAGACAAAGCGGCAACGTTAGCTAACGCTGACCTGCGGGAAGCACTTTCGGGGGGAGACTTCAAACCGTTACCTCCTGTTCCGATTCATTTGTTTTTCATTTGAAAAGAAAATGCACTGTTCCTTTCATGAAAAAAAATATTCGATTCGTTTTTTATACGTGCAGAAAATCTTAAAAGTCTTAAAATCTCATGCACCCCCTGAAATGACTTGTCATACCCCCATTTGAAAACAAGTCCTTCATGAAAATCCATTCTAAGGCTTTTTATTTTTAAAATAAAACAAACAAAAGTGAACTTAATACGGGATATATTAGAGCAGTGCTTCTAAAATAGTGGGGCGGGCCTCCCTGGGAGTCAAGGGGGATGACCCCAGGGAAAAGACTTTATTTTTGTCAGGTGAAGTGTAATTGCAATAAAAAAATAAAAATAAAATAATAATAATAATAATTTTCATTTTTTTTTCACAGGTACTTTGATTTTATTTCTGTTTAGACTCAGCCGTAACCTGCATAAACACTGTAAGAAAATGTTAACAGTTGTTGAAAGTTGATTTTACTTTTTTCTTTTGTTGATGATAACTTATTCAATGAAAGGGACGTATTTTCACGTTTTTCAAGAGTCCAAAATTTCAATCCAAGATACTTTCAGGGACAATGGAGGAGGTGCTGCATTTACTGTTGTCCGTAGCACTAACACACATAGCAGCCTCCGGCTCAATCGTTCAATTTATTCCTTTTTAATGAAAAAATGTGTAAATCTTACACAGTGTCCCTTTAAGTTTCTATGTAATACTTAAGTACTTAGAAATTATTGTCCTTAAAGTACTGGTACTTATGTACTTAGGTACTGTTGTCGATGTACTACTTAGGTATGCAGGATTTAATGTCCGGACTCTTAAAAATAACGTGAAAATAACGGGTCTTAAATTTTTCCTCCATCTTGCAACCAAGTCTTTTTTCAGAACAAAGTGGCCTTTATTTGAGAAAGAGACTTTCTTTTGAAGCTCATATTCAAGAAAAAAATATATATTTTCCATTATTCCTATGCACCGTTTTTTTTTCTGTATATGTTCAGAGCAAACGTTAAAACTAGACTAAACACGAACCATTCCAAGTTGGCTTTTCTGTTTGAGTTCATACTCGTCTTGGCTTTCGTTTCCTTGGTGAAGAACAACAGCCGGACGTAAACAACACTTCTCTACACTACACAAGCGCCGATGAGAAGGAACGTCCGATTTTTAAAATCATATATGAGATTTCATCATGAGAAAAACCTCGGCGAGAGCGGAGAAAACAAACCTTTTAGGGCTTTTAGGATTATCGGCAGTCACGACAAATAAACAATGCTACTGATCATGGCTCCGTGTATTTGTTGTTCTATAAAGAATGAACGAGGGCGGCTGCATAGCTGCTGATGGGAATCAATTAGCGCGCATGAAAAGAAAGGTGGTCGAGTGCCAAGTTGAAGCGGGTAAACAAGACCGAGTGCGGACAATTACACTGATTGCAACGTTGTATAAACACACAGCGCACGGTGCAGACAGGACCTAATTGTTAACAGGTTACACGTTCATACCGTGTCCACAAGTGGACTCCGCAACCTTTCTTACAAGAAATCGCTGAATAAATGTGCTAAAAAGGTATTTTTCCCCCAAAAAAACGTTACTGAAGTCGGTACCTTACTCAATGAAGGTTTAAATTTGGGGTACGTCTCATTCTAATCGTGTCAGTCAAATCTTGAGCGTATGTGAAAGATGAGCCCGCCCACGGCCGCGCCAATTACTGCCAATCACCAGGAAAGCCCGGTGACAGCGCGGAGGAGTCCACCAATCAAAGCCATGCATCCACCTGGACAGATGGACAGGGAGTGGCCGCGGGGACAAGGGAAACGTTGATTGTGGCGAGGAGCGAGCGCTTCCTGCGGCGACGGGGGCGACGGTCGCCTCAAGTGACATAAATGCGCACAGAAAGGTCAGCGCCTGTACGGGAAATTCCTGATTCTATCCAAAGCGAAAATAAGCACACTAGGACGCTACCTCGGTATCCGTGGTCACCGAGCACAACCTGAAACTGATTTTGACATGAAACCACATGCCAGAAAAGTGTATCAAACAATCAAACTGCTCTATTTGTACATTTAATTCGGGTATTTGCGGACGCCTTACAACGGAAATACACCGAAATCCACCATGAACCAACTTTTGCATTCGGCTAAACGGGTAAAAGCATATCCTTCTAGCATCGCCGAAACCTACAGCCACGGATCGGAATCAAGTACACCTAGGAACTACAAAAAAATTTGCCCATACAGCTTTGTTTAATAAAGAAAAAAAAATTGCTTCACAAATTTGCATAGTGTGGTTTTATCCATTCACAAGCACGCCAAGCCGCTAGGCAGCAGTAGTTTCACCAAATTCTGTCCAATCAGCTCAACCTCCGTCTCTCACCTCTTTCAGTGCCATGAACAAGAATTCTCGTCTTTTAAAATAATAAGAACAATAATAAATAATAAAATTCTCGTCGAATAGTTTTTTTATGGGGGGTAGCTAACACCCTGGACTACCTAATATAAATCAATTGAGCACAGTAGTGCTAACTGTGACCATTGGATGGCACCCTTATAACATAACTGTTTCCTACATGCAAGTGTAACTGAAGAATGGAAGTCAATCTTTCAATGGCAGCACCCATATTTACATAGACATAGCATACAATACTCTGTCCACCTTAAAAGACGAGTGCAAATACTAAACATACTGGCCCTCTACAGGTTTCCTTTTCCGATAACATCACCGATGTCGGCATGTTTGGCAGGAAATAGAGTGATGACGTAAATCTTCAATTTGCGAATGCTACATGGAAACGCGAATCCGGAGACTTTGGCAAATCTCCACTTTGGTTGCTACATGTAGACTATATCTAAGATTGAATTGGTCATATGATTCAAAATCCTTTATAATAGAAATGTCAATTCTGACGTTTGGCCTTTTTGGACTAAAAGGGTCTCAAAAAAATCTGATCGTAGCAACCTAGTGCATAGCTTGGCTCCGTTTGGTGTTTTCATTGCAAAGTGTCCCAAAATATCTGACCCGTAGTTTCCTGTTTCCCTCAGAAGAGTTTTATTGAGGGGAACAGGGCCAAACTATACTTCGACGTAGAAAGACGCCACCTCGGTTAGATATCTCGGAAGCCTTCGGAATGGAAATGGAACAAAACAAAACGGCGGCACTGTCAGGTCACAGCGGGTGAAAGGAATAGCGAAGACAAAAAAAAAAAAAAAAAACGAGGATCCACGAGGCAAAAAACAGCATCTGTCATTTTATCTGTTGATGGGTGCTCCCAGGCGTCATGTCACATGACATATCCATCCTACCGAACGCGCGGGAATACTTTCGATACATCGCTTCAGACGTTTGACTTGTTTGCAGGAGGAACAGGAACATAGAGCTCAGTGGACCTGAGGTAGAGGAAGAGGAGGAGGCGGCATGTTCAGCATTGAGAACTTTACTTTTTCAGACTTATGTTGAGTGCATGCTAAAAGCAGCAATTTGTTTTTCTGCATCTATTTTTTTAATAATGTGGACAATGGAGATGAGACAATTAAAAGTTGTTTTTTCCTGACATCAGCGGCACTTTGTTAAGTCTATTACTATGTAGAGGGGTAGGCGTAATAAGTACATGTTTTAGCATACTTTCCCTTTCAAACATCTACATAATAATTGGTAAACGGTCTAGTGTGAAAATAACCATGAATAAATTATTACAGCATAACCGCAATAAGTAAAAGATGTGAAGTAGGTGTCAAGACAGTCTTTGCATATGTTTTTTTCCCTGAAATAATGCTATGGTATGCCTTTTCTTACATTGCAATAATTGAACCCTACATTACATTTGTCCCTTTTTTCTGAATGAAATTATCTCTTTTTAGTTCAAAATGATTCTTAACTTGTGATATGTTTTTTGGGGAGTCTTTCCCCCTTGCCAACATTGCAAAAAAAAAAAAAACTGTAGAAAACGGCAGACGTGATTGCAACCACGGACTTCTAAAGTGGACTGACCCGACTTGGTCGAATTTGTTTTGCCCAGCCCTAATATAGATGTGAAATACAGAAAGCCAAGTCATAAAAATAACAACAGGGAAAAAAACATGAATTCCCAAATTTTTATCGTTTTAGACTAAGCTATAACACGTATAAACACGATAAAAATAATCAACAGTTGTTGAAAGTTTGTTTTATATTGCGTTTTTCTGTTGTTAATGTTAAAAAGGATATACGTGTAGGTATACGTAATCAATTTTCATCAATAATAATCTTATTTATATTCAGTGCATCGACTGGGGGGGAGGCGCGAAAAGTTTTCTCTTTTCTAGGGGTCGGCTGCCGTATAGCGACATTCTCACTGAGCCCGTTTCCTGTCTTTGCCCCTCTGCTCCGGCTTGCTAGTCTCCACCCGAGACGCAGTGATGCTCGTGGGTGTCTCAAGGAATTTACATCGAGCGCTTTATTGTGTGCGGAGGTGGAAGTGGGGGTGAAAGGCGGCGTTAGAAAAAAAAGGGGGGGGGATCTTGATGATCTCTGGCTTTGAACCCTGAGTGGCACCTGTGCCTTGATGCCGGAGCCAATATTGGATTTGGCCCAGGTCACAGCTTAGGGCGGTGGGTTAATGGCCCACTTTGCCAGGCATACACTTCAGCTCGGCCCCCGCCCCGGCTAACCTGCTGCCTCAGCACTACATCGCTACACACACACGGCAGCTCACGCACACATTTCACCAGGTAGCTGCATGACAGTCTCGGCGAAGAGCAAAATGCTGTGCTGCATGGACGCTTAGGGAGAAAAGTGCAGTTCCCCCATCTTGGCTGAGCTCAATAAGCCTTCATGATGCATTTGATGGTGCAACATTGTTATTACTTTGAAAAAGAAAACCAAAAAAAACATGTTAAACTCTAATGTCTCTGCTGGAGGCAAGGAGGACAAATAGAGCCGAACTGAGGCAGACATAAACCAAGTTTTTTGTATTGTTTTTGACTAAGTGGTACAGTTTAGTGTTATAATGGAAATGCCAGAAAATATGTAAAAAAAACATAGTGTACATTATATGTTAGGGTAGTACATGTACTGTATGTTATAGCCATTAATGTTTCCTTCTGATGTAGACAGAACAGAACACGATCCAAGTCCCACTTTGTGTTTTGATGTAACGTTTGATGTGACGTTTAAAAGAAAAAAAGGGGGAAATCTCACGTTAAATTTTAAAATAAAAAATAAATAAATACATAAATAAATTTAACATGGAAAATACATTGAAAACCAGACTTATCAAATGTTCTACCAGAATGTGAGAGTCTCACCGTAATTTGGTTCCTGCAAACTCGCAAGATATTTTACTTTTCTTGCTTGAAGTGCTTCCAAGGCAGCCCAATAGCATTTTTTGTGGCCTTATGTTAGCACCCATTCTGAGGAACTTTGAAAGGAGCACCTATAAAATGAATCCCAGCACACGTAAAATTTTAATTTGTTTATTTACTTTTTTTATCAGTAGCAATAGAAAAATGTCTTTCAGGTCAAGGCAAAGCAAGCGTATTGATTATAAATTACGGTCAAATTTAATTTGTGATAAATAAATACATAAAAGAGCATCGGGAATGCACTAATTTTGAAATGTGAGATAACTTGTTTCCCGTAGTTTGACTTTTTAATTTTTTTCTACATACTGTATATGGAAACAACAATAAATGAAATTGGATAGTTCCCCGTTTTCCAACATCAGAAGCAAAAACGAATGGCCAAAAGGACAACTGGGTTTGATATTTCAGGACCCTTTAAACCAGATCCAACCAGAAGTGGACTACTGGTTGACACAACGGGTCAGAAACTACAGTCAGAAACCCCCAAATTCCCAAACAGTACTGCTCAGTGGAAACAGCAGATTTGATAACGCGCTTTGCCATGGCCTCCATCCATGCGTTGGCCTCCCGCCGCATTTGAGCGAAGGACCGCCGCTTCGTGCCTCTGCACTGTTTACAGTGGCGAGCCCAATGCAACAACCCCACCGCCCCTGCCCTCAGCGCCCCCTCTTAATCTCTGCACTTGGCCCAAAACATCTCTCCTACGACCGCCATTAATCAGCAACAGAGACTTTTTCTCTCGCTCGCTCACTCGCTTGCCTTGCCCGTCCCGCCCCCCTCTTTGCCAAACGCCCACAGACAAGCTGGATGAGGCCATTTTGAAAGAGTTAACAGATGTCGGCTGATTGGCCCCGGGCGCTCCAACATTGCCAGGGTGATGTATTTGATGTGGAGTTTATTCAGCTCTAATAAATGTATCAAGAATTATAATAATAATTCGCAGATGTACACGAGCGGATTATAAGACGGGGCGCCACTTTGAAGCAAACGAGCCAAGATGCCAAGATTAACACAAACAAAATTGGCAGAGGGAATTAAATGGTTCAGTCCACTCCTAATCGCCGAGAGATTGGAATGGACAAAAGGTCTCTGTTGCCGTTACAGGTTCCCCTTCAATGGAGCTAGCAGTTCTATTCAAACTTTGAGAAAAAGTCACGGACGATGGGCCCATTTTGACGTGAAAATGCAATGTAGGTCAAGAAATGCTAACACAGATGGTGCTTATTTTTTACATCATAAGATCAGAGATTTCTGGGCTCTTTCTGATGGAAGCGCCAAATAAATGGACCCAACTAAAGTGTTCCACTTGCTGGAAACTGCATTGAGGAAAGGAAGCATATTGCTTAGCGGCACGAGACACTCATGTGAAAGCGTAGTTTGAGAATCGTTGCGATACATTTTCAATCGGAATTTTCATGGCGTTTAATCGAAACAGGACACTGAGTCAAAAAGATAGAAATGCCAAAAACTGACATCAAATGGCGCAGTCTTGCATTGTGGATATGAAACGCTTCAGGTAAGCTACCTCAGACTCATTCCAATAGTAACTGAAAAAAAAAGCCAACTAACTACTTGAAATTTCATTGTAGCAAGCTTATATTCGAGACGCCACAGTCAATAAGCCATTTGGCATATCCGTAAATCGTCAGTTTCACTTTATTGACCATTGTTGGCTTTTCTTTATCCAATGCGTATTGGCAAATATGTCCGCGTGACTCGTTGATGTGATAAATGATGCAATTTCCTTTTTTTTCTGCCAGTTTGAAGTCCACTGAAAGAAACATCAAAAGGATATGAGCGAATGACTTCCATGAGAAAACGGGCAGTCAAATTGCACATAACAGCAAATAAAGCCTAAAAACTCTTTGCGCAAAAGTTTGCGTCAGTTAAAGACAAAGCTTTTGTGTTCAAAACACCTCAATTAATTTTGAGATTCCATTGTACCCTGCACACATTCAAGACACCAATATGCCAGCGTCGTACTTTATGTCATATCGGGGTCCATAAATGTCCAGAAATGTTGAGAGAATTACTTCCACAACAAACTACTTGAAACGATTGCACAAGTAAAAGGAGAGCACATGTTTAAAAAGGCCCGTTCCCGGAACACGTTTATAGCGTATAAAGCACAAAAAACAGCTCGGCAGTTCCATGGCGATGCATAGCAACCGTGCTGAATTTCAGTCAAGGAGAAAGAAGGCAAAAAAGCAGGAAAAAAAAAAAAACACCTTATTACTTCTAACTCCTGCAAGCCATTTTGGTCTCCAAAGGTTTTGGAGCGCCGCAGGCCATGTGTCTGCAGTGTTTCGGGAAATGACTTGCCTTCGCACGAACACTGCTGTGTTCTGCAGCGCTGCTGCCCCCCAGCATCCCCCGCTCAATTTCTGCTTAACCCCTTCCTGCCTTGCCTTGCACTGACTCACTGCTACAGAGCCGCTGTCACATTATGGAGAAGTGTGGGGGGCCGAAGCGGACCAGCTTTTTTTTTTTTTTTTTTTTTTCCGCCAGCTCGCACATTAGCTCCTCGTCTTAGTCGGCCACTTGAGCGTATGATGGCGTTTGACAAAGGTGGCGCGAAAATGAGGGAGGAGGGGGGCTCGGGGAGGAAGAAAGACGCAGTTCCACTCGGGCTCCTACAATGCAGCAGTGTGTATCAACGGCGGATTAAATCTGCAAACTCGTTGACACAACACATAATTAAAACATCTTCGCTCCGGGTCAGGAATTTTCTAATTAGCGGTGTACTGACAAAGCTGCAATTCCATCGCCCTGAGTTTCAAAGTCCACAGGTTAGCGCTAAGATGAAAGGCCCGGCCCGGGGGCGCTCACTCTCCTGCGGGTTTAGGAAGGGGGAGCGGCGCGCGCACACAATTCCTCAGAAGACAGTCACGAGGTCACCACAGCTAAACACCCGGAACCTGCCTTCCAAACAAAAGCAAACTTCCCCTGCCTGGAAACACTTTTTAAAACCCCTCTGAGCCACTCCAAGGCTTAATTAGCACAGCCGCTTGCTAACATTGATGTTCACGGTTAAGTTATCGAGTCGGCTAGCATGTAGCATCGCACGTCTTAGTGCCTGGTTTTGGTCTTGAGATTTCATGTAACCCTGCAGAGATTCAGGAGTAGTTGTCCAAAATGTACCAAAGCTGCCGCAGAGACGGATGTTTTGTTCTTAGTCATTCTTGCTTGTGTGTATTCATCTTATTAGAGGAGACCGCAAGGTTAGGATACACCCAAATGCCAGAATTTTTTTTTATAAAACCGTCACAGAAAGAGAAGTCTTACAGTATTTTGCATATTTTTCAGTCCACAAGGCACACTTATAATCTGAAAATTCCTTCTAAAATGAATTTAAGACTTGTAATCGAGAGCGCCATATCCAGGAAGTAGACCTACTTCCTGGTTTTGTATCTATGAATCGTGGAAAATATAGCATTAGTCTAACCTAACTCGATGGATAAAACCAAGGCAAGGTGAGCTTTCTTGTCTGAAGATTTCCACAATTTATCCCTTTACTGGACACAGCGGCTGCTTTTGGCCGATAGTCTAAACATCCAAAATGTTTGAAAGCATCCGTAACAGAAATTGCTTAAATTCTAACGTACGCTGAAATCTCTCTAAAATCCTGAAAATTCTTGCCTGTTTTCTGACTTAAAACTAGAAAAACGTGTGCCTAATAAAGGTGTTTTTGCTTGTTTAGAGTATCGGCCGAAAGTGGTCGCTGGGTTAAACGATGAAATCGGCACAAGGTAGTCACAGTAAGACTATAATAGCAGCCAGGACCAAGCCAAAAAAAAAAAAAAATCTGAGTGCATTGTCTTGTTAAGCTTGTAATGTGAAGTGCAATAAAATAGGAAATTTCATAATTTTAATTTCAGGCACTTTGATGCCTTTTGATATTTTTTTCTGTTTTAGACTAAGGTGTAACCGACATAAACACTGTAAAAAACAATTAACAAATGTTGAAAGTTATTGTTTTTTTTTCTTTTGTTAATGTTAAAAAGGACATAGGTTTAGGTATACTTTTACAATTTTTATAGATAATCATATTTTTAATCAGCGTGTCAAGTGGTGAGGGGGGGGGGGGGTTCTCTTTCCTAGGGGCGCTTGGCAAAATATAATTGAGAAGCACTGCCTTTGACCAAGATACATATGTGACCATACAATTGCACCCTTTTTACGCACCCGAAAATATGCGCCAAAGTGTAAATGCTATTTAATCTGGGTTATAAATTTTTTTTTTTTTTCCCCATACCTTTGAAAAAGAGCTTCCAAACGTTCTTAAAAGTGTGCGGGATGTAGCTAAGCACCCTCACTCCAATATTTTCTTCGTAACCATTCCTGGGTACACGCAGCATCACAAATAACAGTCACAAAAGAAAAAAAGTCACTAATGGCTTTCCAAGCTGGACGATTAACACGGGGCCAAGTATCGCAAGTACAACTTTTTTGCTCACATTAAATATTCAAAGCGTTTCATATAGAAAATGAACCCAATTAAGAGTTATAAAACAGGAGAAGCGTAATGAGTCTCAAGTCGGAACACTCGTCTTCAGAAGCGCTTTGGCTAATGAGCCCGTGTTGGTTTTGCGCACGCCACCAAACGTCCAATGGCGTACCGTCACTTTTTAATTTTTAATTCCAGTTGAATGAGAGGGTGGCGACTCAGCTAATAATGGTGGCATGGTGTTTATGAGGCAAGCGATCCGCCCCTTTGATGTCTTTGGCGACAAATGCTTCCGACGACTAGTTAGCCATTGAAAAGGTAGCGCGCGGAAATGACCGAGTGCGTCCAAAACCGGCCTCATTAGCGATGAGGCTATGCTAGCACGAGGTAGGGAGGGCGCGCTGAAGTGAAGCGATGCCGCCGAAGTTATGCTGATGGTAGATAGCAGATGATTGTGCGGCCATTTTTTTTTTTTTTACATTGTTTGGCCTTCACTGGGCTTGCTTTCTTTGCTGGTGTCGCTAGATCCAGACCCTCTGATTAACTATGGAGGCTTTAGCCACTGTTATAATTTAGAATACATTTTAGAAAATAACTACGTACTTAAAAAAATATATATATAATTCAAGTGAGCATGTGTGATTAGGAGAAATAAATAAATAAAATAATAATTTAAAATGACTTATTTTCATTTTGTTAGAAATTATTTCGATAAGTTTAATCAAAATTTAACCCACAATTTAAAAACAAAACAGGTTTCATATGTAATTTTATTACATTAATTGTAGTTTAAATAAAAATAAAATTCAATCAAATGAAAAACGATGGGAACCTTTCATTCAAATATTGATGCAATTGGTTTATTATCCATTGTTTTTAATTGATATTTTCATTAGATTCAATTTCATTCAAAAAGTAGGGACGTGTGCTATTTTTACTGTATTTACTGTTTTGAATGTTTTGAAACGTTTTATTGATGAATATCAATTTATGTATTATCTGTTGTTTTTTAATCCTTGTCTAGTAATAAAAAACATTTAAAAATAGGAAATGGTGCTTTTTTTCACTGTATAACTTTCAAATGCATATATAATTCAATTTTATGAATTCTAAAAAGGTCAACTTAAATGAAAAACAATTCAAAACAACTTGATAGGAGGGATTTTTTTTTATTTTTATATTTTATCATATTGAGTATTCCAATTAGGTTTTCATGAATAAAAATGACAGTTTTATTTCTCTATTATTTTAATAGATATGAATACGGCAGACAAAAGAAGTCGGTGATCCTTGATCTTAAATCGATATAAGCGTTTTGATATCGTCTAGCTCATGATCTGTGTCGCCATAGCTGGTCCCCGTGCACCTGAAGTGACTTGACTGAACAAGAGCAGCTCTGATTCCATTCCGAGACCCTGCTGGGGGAACCGCTAGAGTGGTAGTCATGTTTAATATAGATGGCCCAGAAAGATGAACCAACATTGTGATGGAATATTAGATGGGTCCTTCCGCTGTTTGTGACCCCCAGTGTCAAAGACGTTTTATCCGGCACGCCGCCAGGGCAAGAGGCGGCGCTGGTTTTGGAGATAAACTGGCTTCAGACAAAAGATCCCGGCTGATTTGCCATTTAGTACATTTAGCGCCATGCATTGTTCAAAGGGAATTCCGGGGTGGCATGGGTCTAACTTTCCGACTTTGTTCAATTCTACTTTTTGACACGAGAGTCTGCTCGATGACTTTTGACGGCTCACATTTGGCCCATCACTTATTGAGAATTAAGCTTCTGGGAACCTCGGTTTAGTCCTTTGTATTCAGCGTTTGCAAATTGTCTCTGTCTAGCCTGACTTCCTACCACAGTACAAAAACAGACAGATTCAATTATGCACATTGGATTTACGAACGCCGCGTTACAACTCGGTGGGCAAGTTTAAAAGAAACTTTTTTTTGAGGAGCAGTTTTACTCACGAATGACCTCATTTGGAGCAATTCCAACATTTTGATTTTTTTTTTCCTCAGTCTGTGACCTTTTATATGACCTTTTAATGCAAAAATATGACAATCATCCAAATTAAAAATCTACTGAAAAATCAAGTAAAAAAAAAATAAATTTAAAGGTACTGTATACCAAATTTATTCGGCCATTTTAGTCATTTGGCCATTTTTTTTTAATTTAATGTATTATTATATTATTTTAATGTATACATTGAATTTATATATGTTTATCAATATATCAATTAAAATAATATAATAATATATTGAATTAAAAAAAACCTTTTCTCACTAATTTGAATAAGAATATGAGTGCATTGATGGTTTCTTGACGGTGTGTGTCTTCTGTTAAGACTAATAACACCAGTGAAGACATTTACAATTTTTTTTAAGAGACAAAGGCCCTGCTGTTCGAAGGCCCTGTTGTCCCTTCTTTTAACAACCTCACGGATTTGACGACATTCGTGTACATAACCATGCGGATGCCAATACATGATATGTAAGTGGGGAATATCCTCCCAGCGAACTGTCAAGACAAAACAAAAGCGCTTCATGGATGAAGAATTTTAGCGCAAGCCTATGAATTTTCCATCTCCCTGGAACGCCCCTTCCCTCCACCAGGGGCCCGGAGGGCTTCCATCTTACCTGCGCAGCATTTTGGCAACCGTGCATCATTTTCAAGGCAGCTGTGTGTGTATAAAAGGCTTATCTACATATTGACTCGCTTTAAATCCACACCCTTGTCTGCTACAATAATTACACGTTGTACATGGAGTCTATTCCTTCCTGCACCTGAGGCGGGCGACGCCGCGGGGGAGTTGCCCACCGGCGGACCGGCAAACACACCTCCAGCATCGCCTGGTATCCAAACAGCTCGGGAACACACCCTTGGCCATTTGCAATGCAATGGCGGCTTCCTATGACAGGGGGTGTGGAGTTAGCAGAGAGCGCCACCGCATGGCCGTTCTCGGTGGGATGCTGGCAGTTCATCCAGCCCGTCATTTTCCATCGTGCTCATTAAGGTCGCCAGTGAGCCGAAACCTTTGGAGCCATCTAATTCCCGAGAAGAACTAGGACCATCTTATTTCATTTTGACAAGCGTCTTTTTCCATTGACACAAAGCCACGTCCAATAATTTCAGACCACTTTGCAAAAGTTCTAGCCATGGTTCATTAGTCCAGCAAATCCATAATTTATAACCTCAAATCAAATATACATGTGATCATGAATCAAAATGATCAGAATGGGAACGAGACACACAGACATGATCCTTTTTGGAATTGCGGTGTTTATTTTTATTCTTCTCCAGATGACCTTAAAGTGACCGAAAACCCGAAACCTTTGGCAAACAGATGCATTGTAGTGAAAATTAATATTTTAGGGGTCCCCAACACAAGCAACCACCAAAATTTTCATGATTTTTAGCCTTGTATAAGGCTGGAGCACAGCATCAAAGTCAAAAATTCACCATTCAAGATGGAAGGAAAGAAAGAAAAAAAATGAAAAACTGATGCAAAATGGCAAACGTTTAACATTACGGAATAGTGTCTTAAGAATTCATGCTATCACACAAACAGGAAGCCATTTTAGGCTAATGAGAGGGCCCAGTCGACTCTCCTTTTGAAACAATGCTAACACGCTAATGCTAAGCGTCAAACCTTCGAAAACAATACAACTGTCTCTCTCTATGGAAGACGGATAAAATTCTCGATGATGTCTGTATTCTGCTGAGATTATTTGTCAAAAAAAAACAAAAAAACGCCTGACTTTCACAGTTAATTGGCCTCCCTAATTAGCACAGGATGTCTAATTCCCACATCAGAGTCGCTGTGCTAAATGGTGGAGCGTTAGTGAGCGGATGCCATCCCTTTCTCCTCGCCTCCTCTGTATGAAGGAGCAGGAGACGCAGTTTACGTTACGCGCTCGGCGACAGATTTGTCGTCTTAATTAGGCGAACGGCAAACAAGCGCAGGGGCTTAATGAGCCACGTCGTGTCAAACAGCTGGCCGATGATATTTATCGACATGCGCGTCACGTTTATGATTCCGGAGATTATCTGTCAGGGTTATGAAGGGGTCAAGGAGGCAAGTGCACTGAAAAAATTGCTGAGTTGCTGAAAAATCTAAACTGAAGAAAAGAGGCTTGGAAGTTATTCAAATAAATAAATAAATGTGTACGGGACACATTGCAAAATGTGTTCTTTATGTAGTATTATAAGTAGTAGTAGTAGGAGCAGTAGTGATGGTATTACTCCTAGTATAGTAATAGAAATGATGTTAACAATATTTTTATTATTTATAGTACTAATAGTGGCAGTAATTAAAAAAGTAATCTCATCAATTTTGCCAGTTGTAGTAGTAGTTGTAATTGTAAAAGTAGTTTAATGAATGTTTCCAATTATAGTAGCAGTAGTAGTAGTACGATAGTGGTATTAACTGTAAACGTGATCTAATGAATTTTGGCCGTTCTAGTAGTAGTAGTAATAGTGGTAGTAATTTTAAAAGTAATTTCATGAATTTTGCTAGTTGTAGAAGTAGTAGTAGTAGTAGTAGTAGTAGTAGTAGTAGTAATAGTGGTAGTAAATGTAAACGTATTCTCATGAATTTTGGCAGTAATAGTAGTAGTACTGTAGTAGTAATAATAGTGGTAGTATTTGTAAAACTAATCTCATGAATTTTACCAGTGGTAATAGTGGTGGTGTTTGTAGTAGTAGTAGTAGTATCAGCAGCAGTAATAGTATTTGGACAAGCAGTTTAGATAGCAGTCAAGATTAATAATACTTTCAATAATAATAATAATAATAATAATAATAATAATAATAATAATAATAATACACATTTATATAAACATTTTTAGATTTTGCCAGTTATTGTTATTAATCATAACTATTTAGATTTGTCAATCGTGTAATTATATAATTATGATATTTTGTCTTTTATTTTCATTCTTATATTACACTAATATGTATGAATATTTTTAGATTTTACAATTATTGTTATTAATTCAATTTGTTTATACATTGCTATAAATTAATTTATTATGATGATGATGAAAACAAAAATCACAAAGTTGTTGGGTAACATAGTTCAAGGCAATCTTAAACCACGTTTTAATAGGGAATTATTATTATTATTGCATTTTATTGTTATTCATACTACTACCACTGAATGAGGTTATGGATGCGGTGGAAAACAGGTTTGACTCTCATTTAACCATGCGCAAAAACAATGGGAGAATCATAACAAAAGAAGTTTTGAAAAGCCAGTTTCTTTTTTTTTTTCACCAAGACCATCATTTATTACTTTATTTCTAAATTGGTCAAAAGCAGCGAAAAGCTAAGGAGAGGAGAGAGTGGGTGAGAAAGCGAAAGAAAAAAAATTAAGCTGAGACGAAAAGTGCGACTTGGATTTAATATTTTATAATTGCCAAGGGACATTCTGAGATCAATGAATTTTTTTTTTTTTTTGCCCGGGACGCACATCAGAAAGAGATATACTTCAGTCTTTTTTTAGGGGAACATTGCTCTATTTAATTCCAGCATGAGCGTGTGTGTGATGCATGTGAAATATGCCTGGCGTGGCCCCCTCGTGGCTCCCCAGGCACGGCTGCGGGCGCACATTACCACTTTTAATGGGGCCGCCACCAGAAGAGGCGAGGCAGCCAATAACCCGGGCCTCTCTAATGGACCGCCTTGTTTGTTCTCGGCCACCATTTTTGCAAGCTAATTTTAGATGGTGGTTTTTTTTTTCTTCGCGTTCCGAGAAAGCGGAAAAATCACGACGGCGAATATGTGAGCGAGAGGGCAACGCAAAGAACATTTAAAAAGAACCGTCAATAGAAAGCAACAAGTAGCCTGTATTTCGTGGTTGGTACCAAGTGTATAAGCACTCCTTTAAAGGCACTTAGACCATGTGACCTTATTATAATGTTTATATTATCATCATTAGAAGTAGTAGTAATAAATTACTATTATTAACTTATTACTATTATTGTTATTAATTGTAGTAGTAACAGTGGTGGTGGTGGTGATGGTATTATTATTACAATTATCATTATTATTATTATTATTATTATTATCATCATATTAGTAGTTATAGTAGTCGTAAAAATATTACTATTAATAGAAGTAGTAGTACTAGTAGTATTATTGTCACGTTTATTATTATCATTAGTAGTATTAGTAGTAGTAATAATATTTTCACAATTAGTCGTTGAAGCAGTCATGTTATAATTAGTGGTAGTCATAGTAGTAAGAGTAGTAATAGTGTTATCATTATTATAAATAATAATAAATCATATTAATATTATTAGTTATTGCATTTAGAATATTAAAATCAATAATGATATCAATATTAATAGTAGTAGTGGTGGTGGTTGTAGTGGTATTATTATTATTGTTGTTGTTGTTGTTATTATTATTATTTTGGGTTGTAACACCAAACATATTGTACCAGGGTTAAAAAATGGTCGGAAATTATTTATAATTGGAATTAAAGAGACGGCTGTGGCCAATTGCTAAACTTCATCTTGTCCTGTATTCGAATAGTAATTTCAAATAAAATTCTGGAATCCTAAGATTTAAGCAGTTGGTATTCTCCCATAAAGTGACAAAAGAAACAAGGAATGTTAACCTCATTCCCCTTATTTAAAATACAAAAACAAATCTGAGTTGACTTAGTTGTACACTGAGGCGAACTTTTCAAGAAAACAAATGTTTTGTAAAATGCTAACATGAGAGCATTCATTCTGCTACCAAATAGCAAGATTTTGAATAAGCAACCCATTTAGGCAGACATTATAGGTATGGAAATTGAATTACTGTCCTGCATTTAGGTGCAAGAGATTTAACAAATTGCTAACATGGAACCATTTTTCCAACAACCTAACGGGACTTGAAGTGACATCTCCAGAGACTTGATCCTTTCATAAGCATCATGTTGACGACTTCATTAGCGCCACGATTTCACACAGTCAGAAATCGAGAGTTTTGCTATTTGTCCTGTCCCCCCAGGAACGTCATTTTCCCGCAGAAGGCGTAGGCCGCGACGAGTGGGTCTGCGCTTTCCCGGCTCCCCTGGCCGGCAGGCTGCAGCTCCAGAGCCCAGCCTCTATCGGCACGCCTCCGTAGTGGCTCGGCGGACGGATTCGTTCTCGGAGAAATTTAATTATATCAAGATTAACAAGGGAGGTAATTAATTTCTTTAAGATTGGTATCTTTTTGAAGTGCCTTGGGCTCAACTTTGTTGTCAAAACTGTATATTTAACCATTATTTCAGGGCCATGAAAGAAACGAGCAGCATTAATATGGATGTATGGAAGTGTCTTATCTAAATACGACCATTACACACTCAGTGCCAATATGTACATTGTCGACACATGATTGTACGTTCTGCGAAAAGAATGTTCAAAAAGTAAGCATAGCTCACGTGAGACCTTTCAACGTTGACTAAAAAAGTTGGGAATTCTTTCGTGTCATTATGTATGAATAACAACCACAAAAAACGCAGGGGTGAAGTCAACTGAACGATTTTTCTGACTTCAGACATAGCTATTGAGTATTTTGTTTTTTGGGCTAAAAATAAAAGAAAATATATGTTTTGCTTGGTGAAAAACCAGCAGAAAACCAAATAACGTATTTAAACTTAATTATGAATGACCGTTCTTCAATCAACATTCCTTTCTTTTAGTTGATTATAAACTGAGATTTTCAGACAACTCTTTGGCCATGAAGTTCAATGAAACAAAGTGACAACCACAGAATACATTCGCGTTTGTTCAAAAGTGGTCTGCAACTGTCAGGCTGTCACCAACAAAGTGAGTCATTGCGTCTCTTAAACTCCCCTCCGACTGTTCTCAAAACGAAAACATATCAAGGTCATATCATATTGTTTTATTATTTGGTATGGTAAGGGTTATTCTGAAGTTCACCGTCAAATGCATTAATAGGAAATTCTCTAGCGTATGTAAAAACGTATGTAAGACACTTCTTGCTGGATGCAAAACTTCAGTTCCTTAAGAGTTGGACTCTTGTCGTATTTTACGCTTCATAATACACCGCACATTTTCCAATGGTAGACAGGTCTGGACTGCTGGCAATCTCATTTCCTTGACTACAAAGCCATACTGTTCTAATACACGCAGGATGCGGCTTGGCATTTTCTTGCCGAAACAAGCAGTAATAATCATGTATATAGCGTTCAATACTGCATCCTAAGTATTCTAACCTGTGCTCCACCATGCACTGGGAAGTTGGCAAAGAGCAGCGAGTTAACGCTCTTGGCATCCAGCCAGGCAGACCCTGCGAGCATTACGAAAGCCTTTTGTGGGTCCTCGCTGCAAACAAGCAATAGAGTCAAACTAATATCACAATCTTCTTGACTTTATGAAACTGATTGCCAGACTCTCAAGTGTAGCCACTTTTAATCATGTTTAAGAGGAAGCGGGGGAATTCACACCGGAATGCTATGGCTTCATTACAGTCTGATGATATAGTGCACTGCTAAAAGTCTGTGGTTTATATTTGTTTTTGTTTTTTTTAAACAGACAATTGGTTTATTATTTTTTTAACAGCAGTAATAACATGCCTGTCCCGTAGAAAGTAAAGACATTTCTATAAGTTGTTTTCACTAAGCATCATGTGAGTCAATGTGTAAATGAGCACTTCAAATGTTTAGAAAATACCCCATAAATAAATTCACACCAAAAAAAAAACTGTTAAAAGGTTAAAATGGCCTTTCCCAAAACACTTTTCATTAATAAACAAAAACCACACTGCTAATAAAATGCTTATTAGTGTGTACAAGGGCTGGGCAATAAATCAAGGGTCAAAAAGTTCAACATTGCACAACTACTCAGTTATCACACTACCAGGAGTGTGCCATCCCATAAATAAATTATAGTGAGAATGTGGAAAAAATGACCCAAAAATGATTAAAATTCCGCACAAGTATTAAGCAAGTTATGCACAATATAGGAATGTGACGTTAATGCTCAAACTGATTTAAAAATTAATACATACAGGACTGTTTGTTTTATTTAACCATAAATCAGACCTTTAAATAAATGTTTGTCGGGTCTAGTACTTCAATTAAAATCCTCTAAAATCATAATCGTCCGGAATGACTGGTGAAATTCAAGATTTCATTGTGTACAAGGGAAGCATTTCTTTTTGTATTAAATGGCTGGCATCAACCATTAACCCATCTTCTATAGCACTCATCCTCACTCGGGTTGCAAGAGGCAGGGTACACTCCAACTAATATTCGCATCTTTGGTTAATTCAGACAGGAGCAACGATTTGAAACCCGAACTTGATCGCTGTGAGGCAGAAGCACCATGCCCTCAAACCGAGGCCGATATTTGCGCCAATATGCCGAATGTTAAAGCGTTAAAGTCTTCTTTGTACAGTAGAGGCCAGTAGGAGGAGTAACACCATCCAGTAGACTTGACATCATCCACCAAACCCCCAACGGGAATAAAGAAGTAGAGGCGGTGGGAGGTGAACCCACTTAACGACCGCGTTTAACCCCTCTCGCTTTCACTCGGCCGGTCCCCTTAACAAAACATCCCGCCCCGCCGACTGGTCCGAGCGCTTCGCCCGCGCCTTCCCTCCCTCCAGCTCCGGAAACCCCGGCGCTCTGTTAGCTTCCTGTTTGTCTGACGGAAGACCCCGAGAAGAAGGGCAAAAGATGGAGGGACAGTGGCGGGAAGAAAGAGACACTCCGGAGTTGGGATTGATTTACTTCATTAACCGAGATTACAAGTTTAACTTACAAACCAGAGGTCAAAATTTCTCATTAACAAGGGGGACCGCCGAGGACCTCGGGGGCTGGGAGACCACTCTTATTACTGACTACACATTTCAATCTGTCTTTGATGTTCCATGTCTGCCTTTCTAACCCCCGCCCCCCACCCCCCGCCCCTCCCGATACCACCCACCCCTCCCACTTTTGGCAGCGAGGTTGATTTTAATTGTAGCTATAGAACAGAGCGTGGTTTTGCCTGTAAGCCAGCCTCCACATCTGTAGTGAGTGCAGCTTTAGTGATATTGGGTGCAGTCCATTGCTCGGGGCTCATTTTAATGGTTCCCCCCTCCATTGCACTCCCCCTTTTTCTTCATCGGAGACTCAGATTGTTTTCCACGTGATTCCTGTTAATTTAGCTGGAGGAAAGGGCATCAGTTTTCCTTGTGCTCCCTCCCCGCTACCCTTCTCACTCTATTGCCTCACTTTTTCTGATCTTCGGCCTTAAAGGAAGAAGGTAAAAGGCAAGACATTCGACAGGGCGCACCCGGAAACGCCATTTTCGCGTTGGCAAACAAGACCCTTCGTGTTATAAACGGGGGCTGGATGAGAAGTCTTAAATGTGTCAAGGATGCGTTGACGCTCGTAGCAACAACAACATACTGCAGCCGTGTTGTTTGAGTGGAGCAACAATTTTGTAGTCGTTTTGTTCCTTTCTATTGTGTAAGATGGCTGTTGTTGTGACTAACTCGAGAGAGGCGCGATCATATTCATTATTGGACACAATGTGTGCGCGCTGTGTCAACTATTTTTTGGACTCGGGGTCTTCAATTTTTCTTCGCCGGTCATTTCTTGACACCCTAGGCCACGTATTCAGATCTCTTTCCCGGCTAACTTTGGGCAACAGGCAATTCACAATCACAGGTATGGACAAAGGCTAATAGGGATTTGTATTGATATGGGGCAATGCCAGAGTAAAATAAAAACTGCACAAGCACAAGGAGAACATACAGAGTCAAGATTCTAACCCAGAGTCTCTGTCTGCAGGGCAGATGCATCAACCACATGGCCAACTGTGCCGCCCCAGATTTGGACCTTTGAAGATAGACTTTGAGCAACACTCTGTCGAAGGGCACACAAAAGGTTCGGTTAACTTTCCGTCGACCCTCAGCTGCCCTTTTGTCACCACTCTCCATCCCTCCTTATTCCTCAAGGTGCTTCACCCTGGACTTTTTATGCCCGACTTCAAAAGCCACCGAGTGCTGATTAGGGGGTTGTGGCTGGAGGATGGTTGGGGGGGAACTACTGAGCGACCCCCAACTGAGATCCACCGCTGGGTCCTGGCAGCTAATCTTCCCCGCGGAGTCCTGTAAGGCCCTCTTTGTTCCCGTCCCGGTTTGCAGACACTCACAGTCTTGACTGGGTTTCACAGCCCTCGGCAGTCAGCAGCGGTTGCAAAAGTACTCACACGACTTCACTAGTGAAGATACTTGGGCAAAATAAATAAATACTTGGTCAAGTGAAATTACTGATTCAACTTCTAAAGTAGTTCTTAAGTCTTATAAAGTGGAGTTGATATTGACTAATTTCACTGTATCGCATGGTATGTTTATTATTTTCTTTCTCCTGACTGGTAACTTGAAGCAATGAGATCCATCTAACGCTGTGGGACACCATCTTGGGACGATAGTTTGTACTGTAAGATGTGACTAAAAATGTCAGGAAAAGCCGACTAGAACATCTGAACTCTAACTGGTTAATGATAGGCACTTCAAATGATAGCAAGAATGCACTTACTACCTTTTAAATTAAATTTGATTGTGGTGGGTTACTCTGAGTTAGAGTTGTCTTTTAGTCGCTGTTTTTGTCCAATAAGCAATACTCAATACAAAGTAATTGGAACAAGTCATTGGTTTTGCATTTTACTTTAATGCAAAATAAAAGTTAAATCATATTATTTGGATAATCCATGGAATCATCAATAGAGTTGATTCGGAAAACATTTGAAAGTGACGGCTATACTCCAGCCACATCACAAATAATAAGGTGGTGTGTACACTTGTGCAACCACAAAGTATCAGTCGTTTAATTAATTTCCGCATACATTTTTTCAATTTTTGTACAGGTTACGGATTACATTAATGGCCTAGAACATTTCAGGGAGTTTGTGTGGAGTTTGCATGTTCTCCCTAAGCCCGCGTGGGTTCTCTTTGGGTACTCCGACTTCCTCCCACACTCCAAAAACATGCATGGCGGGTGTATTGGACATACCTTAGGTTTTATTGGGTGTGTGAATGGTTGTTTGTCGCTGTGTGCCCTGCAATTGCAACTGCCCGAAGCTGGCTGGGATAGGCACTAGCAAGCCTGCGACCCTTGTGAGGATAAGCAGCTGTATAAAATGGATGTGTGTGTGTGTGTTTAAGATTAAATGAATTTTTGCAGACCAGAGGATGGTGTTTGTTGTTGGGACAAGCACAACCAGAAGGCCACGGATAGGGAAAACTGTATCTTGCATTTTTGAACGTGTTCTCCCGTAATCTTCTGCAAATAAAAATGACTTTTTCCCAACACTGGAACCCGGGCCCTCGAATAAAACAAGGAAGAGGATCAGCGTCACCTGATTTCGGTCGCAAAGGTGAGCAAACATGGAGGGCTGGGATAGTATTACGGGAGCAGGATCACACCAACGCCATTATCCAGCTCGTAATTGAAGCACTGGCACGGCACTGAAGGGCCCCCTTTGTCTGGGATTTATGCGGAAAAGCTCAGGATGCGATGTCAGAGGGAAATAATCAGCGTGGGCCCTCCGCAACGTCGGGCTGCCTGCCCGCCTGCCTGCCTGCGCTCCTGGCCACGGGAGCACCCCCCGGCTCATTTCTGTGGAGATGAAATCTATGACAAGCCCCTCAGTGAAGCTGAGAGCAGGCAACAGTCCAGTAACACCCACAGGCCTGCAGGCATCCTGTGACCCCCTTAGAAAAGTCACATTCACTTTGCTCTGGAGAAAGGAAAGAGAACGCCCGCGGCTCTCGCAGCCCATGTGAAATGAAGAAATGCGAGGAGGTGAAATCCAAGTGAAAATAAGTTAAGATTCCCCCCTCCTCTTCCTTCTCTGCAAACACTCCAGAGGACTGTGCTTATGCCTCTCTAATTAAACATGAACAGGACATTTAACAGCAACAAAAAAAGAACAATGTATATTCATGTTTATGCTGTACAACTGCATTTAGGAGAGCAGCTTTGTTTTTTTTTTTCTTTTTTGGACTGCAGCAGAAGGTCGCAGGCTAATACCCATCAGGCTAAAACATTGTGAAAGAGCTCGGCACTGCGCTCAAGGAGCAGAAGTAATGCTTTTATTTTATTATTTATGCCTTTTTACCGGCCACATTTACTAAAGCCCGGCATGCCGAGACAACGCGGCGGCTCGATACGGGCGGGTTATTTAAATGACCGATTTCGCATTCAAAACTCGGCCTCGTTTGAGATGAATCAGACGTACGGGCAGAATATGTGGAATTTCAAATGTTCCCGCGGAGCGCCCGAAGGGAAAATGCAACTTTGTGGAGCGGCGGCGGCAGCCACGCATGACTTCATGTATGACCCGAAATATGACACTCAAGTCTGCGCTTTTGTTTATGGCCACCGTAAAAACATCACATAAAGGACGACATTGAGCCATCACAGATGCACTTTTAAGCGATTATTGAACCGCACAACCGGTCAAATATAGAAAAACAAAATGAAAACACACCCAACGATCACACAGACCTTGCCCCAACTTGAACGACTCCAGCTGCTGATATCTCTCGATAGGCCACGCCCCTTAAAGGTACATCAGCACACTTAAAACTATAGCGTGTATGCATGGTTATGTTAAAAGCTTAAATTTCCCGGCTAAGAAGTAACGTTCCATTTAAATTCCCATTTAAATGTTTCAACTTTGAAAATTCCTGGAATTTCGCAACCCAGTGGCATCATGTCATTCTGAATTTGTTTCACGCTTAAGCATTTTACTATAGCTCTGCAACAGCATCACACTCATGTTCACAGCATCGCTCTAAATTGCTTTAATATAATCCCTATGCAACTCACAGCCCCTAGAGGCAAAATAAGAATGATGTGGGGGATTGCTTATGATATAAGATAACGTGTTAATTCCATGTTATAAATTTCAAATAATTTCTTTCTTGGGCGTTGTGGTACTAAGGGAAATTGTGAGTTGACGTTATTTCAATTTAGGGTTTAAAACCGGTTCCGCTCTCACCTCAGTCCCTGATGGGGTGGCCCCCGGAGAGTCCACCTTGCGTTTTTTGCGAGGTCCGATGGCTGCTAGCGCTGTGAGGTTAGCGTCCCGCTGCCTCATCTGGGCCAGTTCCTGTTGTTGCATCTACAAAACAAAAAAAAACAAGAAAAGTACACATATTGTACATCGGTATACATTTAATATCAAGTACAATAAATACAAAAATAGCATTTTAAATTCATAAAATATTGGCACTGGCACTCAAAGTATAACCTGATGTCATTTCAATTTTATAGTTTTCAAGAAACAGAATGTTAGCAAACAAACTAGCCAAACATTTTCTACGATTCTACCTTAAATTACGATTGACTGGTATTTTCTTTCTATTGTTATTTTTCTATTTTAGGTGGTTTTATTGGTAAGGGTCAGACCAAGTCTTAGAGGAACGTTGCCAAAATGAAGAATTTCACAACTGTCAACCATCGTACATGACTTTTTTTTGCGAGTCTAATCATAGGAAGTGTTCCCACAAAAATTCATCTAGGAAAACGGCTACAAGGGCGAAATTAATTTTAAAAGAGAGATCCATCCAGTGATTATCCTCGTGCCTTTCCCAGTTGACTTTGGGCGAACGGTGAGGCACACCCCAAACTCATCTGAATTCATCCATGACTAATTTCAAACTATTTTTGGTTTGGAGCTCTCAAACCGACTTTCCCTGTTTTTTGCAGATCATCTGCTGGAGACTTTTTTTGTAGGTCTACTCATGAACCAAAATGAATTTTCTTGGCACAAAATGATTCATTTCAAATCAAATTGTCAGACGTCGTGTGTCTTTTTGTCTTTATACGTTTTTGCGAGTATGCTCTTGACGAACATGACCAGTAAGTAGATGATTACATGTTAGTAAAGTGAAACTTGATTCGGGAGCTGAATTTTCCCAAAACATGCTCGATCTCAAGAAAATGGTGGCTTGCTGTCAGCCATTAACAGAGCTGCCATTGAAGACTGAGGACAAATTTGTGCGCGTGTGCAAGGAAGCGGGTCCAGTCACATGGTTGGTGCTGTGCCGGGTGCATTTAGGGGAGGTTTGAGGGGGGGGTTCTGCCCAAAGTAATGTCACGTCTAGCCGCAGGCCTGAGGGGGAGCCCAGCATGGCTAGAAGCCGCCCTTTCTATTGGTTGGTTCTGGGAGGGCCCGGGGCGGTGGCACAGGGGGTGTAGCATGCAGACACAGACACACACTCTCTCTCACACACACAGATGGGGCTTTACTATCAAAGTGGGGACATGCCATTGGCATAGCTAACCATCACAACAGCTTGCCTAACCCTGACCCTCACCGTAACCTCAACGAAAATTCAAGTCAAACCTCAACTCTAAAAGTGAGTCTTGACCCTCAAAAAGAGGTCTGAACTTGTGGGTTCCACCAAAGCGGTCCCCGCAAAGACCGTGAAACCCGGGATTTGATCCCCACCTTGTGGCAAAAACCAAGGGCGGGCACGCACACAGGCATGCACGCACACACACACACACACACACACGCGCGCGCCTCATGACTGCAACTTGGCCGCAGCACTGGGGGATGCGTACCCACCAGCCTGCCTGTGTGCCTGCCCGCTGGGGCTGAGGCGAACAGGGACAATCAATGCGCGCTTTCATGTCTCCCATGTTCTTTTATGTTATCTCCCAGCATGTGTTTGGCCGGGCACTGCGTCGTCGTCTGATCAGATCGAGAGGAGGCGGTGGGCGTGGAGGGGGGAATTTACTTTCAGATGCTGGGGTCCGTGGAAAAGGTTGCTTTGGTGTACAAAGTGGGATCTAAAATGTGCATGCAGTTGCCTGTGATATTTCTCCCTTGAAAGCCCGCCGGCGAGGCCTGGCCTTTAGGGTGTTGCCACTTCACATTTAGCACGGCGGAACTGTTGAGAAATTCAAACGCACTGACAACACAACGTCAAGGCGGAATAATGGCAGTGCTAGAGACTGGCAACAAAAATCACAAAATAAATTGCTTTTACGAAACAAGTTCAGGCATAGAAATAAATATACGCGCAAAAATTCTTCCGGCAGCACAGGGGTGTATGTGATTAGCACGTCTGCTTGGTAGTCAAATGTGTCAGAATCAGTCATGTTCTCCCAAAGTGCTCAGATAAACGGTCGAGAACTGAAGAATTGAAGCCATGCTGGAAGTCTGGATGGTGAGATGTGCTGATGCAATTTTACCCAGCTTGACATCACATGCATACAGAGTCGAGTCGTCATCTTCCAACCAAGAGGTTCTGGGTTCAATCAGTGCGACTATGTCAAAGGGTCCTTGAGCAAAGCATGGATCACCCAGTTGCTCCTAATAGAGTGTCATCAATAAGTAAATTAGTTTTCAGTATAATGCATTGAGTATCTGAGATAGAGAAGTGCTATACAGTATAAGTGTGAGTCAATTTACAATATTTTACACAGAAACCTCACAGTAAATACATTATATATTTTATCTTGGTTTTAAATTATCCTCATGGCTAGTTAGTGAGCACTAAGAGATACTGGCTCAGATTAGGGTGGTGCATCCAAATGTAGCATCCAAATGCCTTGTCGAGAGTGAGTGGAACAGCCTACAGCCATACAGCAAACCTTTTTTTTGCCAAAAATCCACCAACAAAAGGTCAAAAACTAACCAAGGCGTAGATTTAACTGAGGGCATTGGACTGGCTCGACTGCCCGGATCTGATGGATGGATGGCTGGACGGATGGGTGAAAATGATTAATGCTAACCATATTAGCTTCTGCCCCAAACCAATTGGAAATCTGCGTGGGCCTAACCTTAAAGAGTCCAACTGTAAAATGAGACACTAGACTAGACAGAGAGAAAGAAAACGATTGAGCAGGGGAGAGAGGGCTATCTCACTGATGGCACCAGGATGCCGGCACCCCAGCCTGGCAGTTGGCACCAGGCATGTGCTCCCAGCGCCCACAGCAACTGCCTGCATTTTCAGATTTATGACCGTACGATAAATGAAGACCTCCTTTTTTTGCCATCTGCAAGCCCTCCGTCCCCAAGCTTCCAGTCACTGACGACGCTGGGGAGACATATTTCTGATTTCAATCTGGTGCCGTCGCGCCCCGTCCACCAATCCCAGACGGCGGATTGTAGCCACGATTGTAAACTGTATTTTCACATTTTTAATTTGAATAAAGTTCATCATAACTTGACTTGTGATTTGTATGGTAAATGGATTTGTTGTTAAGCGATAATCACAAGTGACAAGGAATTTAGTAAAAAATGGACGCTTGAATCCTGTCGTGCTCCACCAGTGCATGTATCATGAAATAAATGTATTTGCTTGAGACTTACATTAAATTAAAGTCTTTGACGAGGGATTTGTGGCTCATTTGTTTGTGAAATTGCTTCATATGATGAATTGACCTAAAAACTGGGATTTTTACTTTTCAACTTCATATTGTTTCTCATTGGACATGTCTCCCAATTTGTGTTGATTCAAATATTGTCCTATTTAAAACAACTGTCCCATAAATATAAAAAATCTAAAATGTCCAGTGTCAATGAAACATATATTTCACAATCTTCAATAAAAGCAAATCCAAATAAAGCTCTCACACTTTTTTTTCCACTTTAGCATGCGCAATACATAAAGCACCTAAAGAACTGCAAAGGTTTGTAAAGAGATTGCATATATATATATATATATATATATATATATATATATATATATATATATATATATATATATATATATATCCATGTTTGCAAAAGGCTCTTAAATAGCAGCGATTGCAGTTGTGCCCTTTTGAAGCGTGGGGACGGCAACTTGTAAAGTTAAATTATCAACAAAAGGTCAGCATGTGTAAAAACATTTTCACAATCAATCTAACTTGGATAGAGCTTTGAGTAAACGCCACTGCGTTTGCCTGATGTTATGAACGACTCATGTATTTGTTGGCGAGCGAATGTGAACACCCAGTACATCTCTCAGACGGCCTTCACCGAAAGTGGCCGCTTGACGCCAAAAATTGATGTCTCCTGTAGCTCAAAGCTCTTTTAGATCTCAAAGTATTTTAATGTACTGACATGTAAACCAAAAAAATGGAAGCAAATATGCCTCAAATAGATGACGACGTCTGTTAGGCTTGCCATGATGGCCGACCTGCCCTTCTTCATCTTTGGCTGTTTTTAACAAAGACTTTGCACTCCCCCCTCCTTGCATTTTCACTCCTTTCGTCCCTCCATCCCCCCGTGGCCCGAGGGGAGGCTCGCGGCTGCCCAGACGCTTACAGACAGATGTCCTTGGCGGAGCACAACATGCTCTGCTTGACGTCACACACGGCTGCGGGGCTGCAAACCAAGCTAAAAGGAAGTACTGGCTCAAGACCACGCCATTAAAGAAAGACCGAACCCTCCGCTGCCACCCTATTTTTCTCCAACAGGACACAGCAGGTAATCTCTCTGTTGTGGAATGCATACGTTTTAAATCACCTTTGCACTTTGTCTACTTTTCTGTATTGTATAACTACACTTTCTTCCTTCTCGTTTTGTTTTGCATAAAAACACAACTGTTAAAATAACACATCCAAGAAGAATATACAGCACCCGAGAGGACATTGCTGGCATAGAGTCAAATCTCAAATTCACAGGTAAAAAAAAACAAAAAACAAATACGGACTGAGCTGAGCTTATATATCAGCTAAAGTGTTGTGGTAAGACATGGTCTGGATGGGTTGTCAAGTCTATTGAAATCACAGCATCTTCTTCATCTATCAAATATAAATATTGGCACATTTGATATTTTATGTGGTTTCTGGATGGATGGATGAGACAGATAGATATGGGGCATCAGAAATGGTTCACAGAGAAAGAAGCAATTATTCCAAGCCCCCCATTGATTAATATCTACGTCAGGGTGTGACCCTTTACTGATATTTGGAGATTTTATTTTTGGTGCAGACCCAGTTTCTGCACGGACCATATTTGACAAGGGACAAGTCGTGTCATGCGTCTGTTCTGAAAATAAAGGCAGTTCAACTTCACCTGTCATAGTGAGTGAAATTTTTATTTTGGGTATCTTAACAATGACGGGGAAAAAAAAAATAAACGTGTGCTTTGACGGTGTGTGTGTTCTGTGGGAGGAAGCATGGTGCAACAGGGGATTTACCAAACCCCATAATTGCTCAGGATAATCTTTCAGGGGCACCCATTAATTTGACTTTTGCTGACTATGATCAGAAACAGGGATTAGCCGAAAATCAGACTGATTATTGATATGTGAGATACTTGTGTCCAACGTTAGTTTTTGTACTTGATTTTTGTCATTTTGAATACTTCAAACCACAGGATAATCTTGAGAGCCATTCGCAGACTTTGGAAGGGAGTCTCAAAATGGTTCTGATTTAACGTGTGCACTGCAGTAAGAATTGTTTTTACTAACATTTGCATGACCTGCGAAGGCATCGAGAGGGAAGTGTTCTGCCCATTCCGAAATCATTAAAATGATCGCTGATGTAAGGGGAATTTCCTGCTTTAAATGTCCTTCCATCTCGTATCTTCACGTCGTCTAGCAGTCAGCCTTTTTTTTCCACTTTTTTTTTTCGCAGATTCAACACCCCCCCGCCCACCCACCTTCTCTCTCTTTCTATTGATCACGTCTAATTTGCATCCAGGAAAGATGAAAACTCACACATTCGCACTTGCGGAGAGAGGACGCCGCCAATGATTTATTCATTTTGAAATAAGAAAAAAAAAAAAAAGGAGAAGAAGGAGGTAGATGAGAAAGAGGGGATATCTTCATAGGGGGCGGGCGACTAAGCAGCCTCTGAGCCGCTCTCTCTCTATGCGCCCCCTCGGGTGGGCACGTGGTGTGCAAGCGCTCCTAATTAACAAGGTGAATCATGTTGCCGCTCTCTAATTAGCCCAACATGACAATCTAATGGAAACACGCAGGCCCGATGCCGGCGCGCTCTTGTCCTTCCTTCCCCCGTATGGTCGCCCGCAGTGACGACACCTTGGGATTCAACCACAAAGCAAAGATGGGACAAGAGTTGGTGTGAGGTCAGAATTCCGTGGGGGGGATTTGCAAGGTTTAACGCAGCCCCCTTTTCTTAATTGAAACGCATCCCCGGCACCTCGCCACCAGCATCGCTTGGGCGCGCCCAATTCCCCAGTCGCCGGAGCTTCCCAAGGAGCGCTTGGAACGCCGCAAAGACAAAAGTGAAGCTCACGGGCGAGGAGACGTGTCGCTTTCTCCCTCTGAGGCAACAAAAGAGAAAAATCTCCTTGTTTTCCTTCTCATTACAGCACTTTTGTAATAGAGGAAAACATACACACAGGAACACCAAAGGTAGCGTTTTAAAGGAAGCCAGAAGAGGAGTGTTGTTTTTTTTTTCTCTTCTTTTTCTAACAACATGACTTGGGGTGAAGAAGAAGGAAAGGATTCAAGTTCAAGTCCACAAGATGACAACAAAGTAACACATACGAAGAGGCAATGCTCTTCAGGAGCGTTGCAATGATGATTCAATTACAGAGGGACCTTGACTAAGTTACGTTGAGAGCCCCAACTTACTTTTTTTTTTTTTTTCCCCCCGAAAGCATCAAAGGCAGGTGTCAACCACCGGGCCTCTGAATGATATTGCATTATAAGCAATCCATTACCATGCCGTACCGAGAGACAGAAAAATGAATGAAGTTATTAACTCCTCTCAGTTTAGTTGAGCTCAGCCGGAAGCGCGTGGCACACATGAAACATGGTGGTTGTTGGACCAAAACCTGCGAGGAGGCTGAGTGGGAAAAGTGTGTAGATGAGACCAATGTGTAATTTTGTGTAATTATTACACAAAAACAAAACAAACAAAATGGTCCGTACAAAAAACAAATTCTGCCATGTTTTTTTGAACAAGGACAATGAAACATCTCAAATCTGAGATTTGATGCTTCACTTTGACAAATAATGAAGTCACATATTAAAACTCAACTGTCCTGACAAGCCATGATGAACGCAAGAACATTTTAAAAAAAGGAATTATGCTTGAATTAACTGAATGAAAAACTAAGTGACGGGAAAGGCACATGCATTCTGCATTTCTCATTAATCATAGCAGCACTGACCTTTTATCAGACAGTCTTGAACAAAAATCCTAAATCTCTGGTGTCCAAGACCAGAAAGGTCAGACTTAAGAGGTCTTTGCAGATGCAGAGATGAGACACTGAGGTCTAGAAAGTAAAAACCCTGACACAGTTTAAATTTAGCTTCTTTCAATCCAATTCATTTACCAGCCGGTTAAGTAGAAGCACATGGTTAAAGCCAAACTGGCAGAGTCTTTCACTTTCTCTACTTGAATTCCCAAACCCTGCTTGGGTGTGGTCAGGAAAAATAAGTGAAAATATGATCAACAACAGTAGATTCAAGACTTCAAAAGGGTGGCCAAGAACCTTTTTCACAGAGGGTCAGATAGCTTTGTATATTTCTTTCCCTGAATACTCATAAAACAAACAGCAATTTATGTTTGCTTAGGTTATCGTTGTCTAATCTTACCATTTGTTTGATTATATTAAACAGTATAATAGGGAAAATATGCAGACAAATAATCATTGTAGATGAGAGCAAATATGCTTTTTTTTCCAAATTAGTGCACCCGTGAGGTCAGAGTCTACATACTCCACGTAGTGGGACATGCAAAACAACGTGAATTCTTTTTGAAAGTAAGCGCAGAAAGTGAGGAGGAGGAGAAGGATTGAGGTTGGAGGAGGAGGCTAGCCAGCGTTTGGGCCTTCCCGCCCCAGGCGTGACTAGTGGGAACGGGAGCGCAGAGCAGTTTTCTGCCGGGCCAGAGGAGAAGAGCCTTTGGACTTGTGCAGATAACCGGCTTAATACAAAGAAGAATAAAACAACACGGACCGACGCGTTGTCCTTTGACACGCTGGCGCCTCCTGCCTCTGGAGGAGCGAGGCCAATTGCCCGACGGGGCCGCTGGCGTGGGTGGGATCCGGTCCGGGATTGCGCTGACCTGGTCACTTGCGGAGGATGCTGGGCCAAATGAGGACCAATACGCAGATTTACGAAAAAACCCTCGCCTGTTCATTACGTGTGCAAAAAGGTTAAATATGTGAATGCCGGGCATATGTCACGGTAATATTAGTGCCAATTTGCAGACGCTTAAGTATAAACAGCAAGGCGATTTAAATTGAGAGGTCCAAAAGTTGAACCGGGCCAGAATTAACTCGGCGGTGGAGGTTCAAGGCATTTCAAGCCTCGCTGGTGATTCAAAATGGACAAAAGGAATCTCCAGGGCGCCGCGGGGAAGATAACACTTGAGGAGAATTATTCCGACAAAGGCCTCCAAGAGAGAGCGAGTCTCACACACAGGAATGACTGTGGGCAAAAAAGAAAAGAGAGTGGAGAGGAGGATGGACTCCCTGTGCACTGAGCCATCAGTGATGAGCACCTTGGTGTACGAGTGGGCTCACTGTTGGCTCTCACACAACACCTTGTTACGTTCAAGCATTTGTACAATCCTTAACTCCGACTATTATGAAAATCATAAAAAGCTTCATAACGCGCTTTAATGTGGATTATATCAATTTCCACCAAGTCTAAAGCGATTCCACGAAGGGGCTCTCAAATCATTTGAATCCAAGGACCACTGCAACATAGATGCAATGTCCGGTAGTTGCCCGATGAGACGCCCACAAATAGACACCTCCTGTTTCCAACCCAGGAAACAAAAACACTATAAATAAACATACAGTTGGCAAATAGGGATGCAGCAAATTTTCGTCTGCCGAAAATGTGAAAAATGTGAATTTACAAACAACAACTGAGACTGAAACAAGTCTGTCTGAATTTCACACAAGCACGCAGGAGCTGAGGGGCGTCGCTTGATAGGCAACTACTGCAAAGCATCTTAGCAGGTTGAGAAAAGACCACTGCCAAGATTCCATTGCTTTCCTGGAAGTCAAAAAAAGACGTTCCAAGAAAAACAAAAGACATCACGTCACACACCCACATCCTTTCACACCAAATAATAGGACAACAATGCAATAGACCTAACAGGCTTTGATTTCGTATTTGGCCTTTGTAACTGCGTTAGCCAAAAGGCTAGACTGAGTCCACGTGACTGTTTTTATTGCCGTCACATCAGAGGTACCAACATCAACATACCACCATTTTTAAAAAAGTCATATAAAATTCATGATAAAGAATGCTATGAAACCGCTAACCAATCATGCAACCACTGTGCTATCATTTGATAAAGCACAAGTCTCCAGTGTTAGCGCTATTTGCTAACTATGTATGTAGTGCCCATGGTGCATTCAAGCATAGCCTAATATTTCGAAAAAAGTCTGTCGATGCATTCAAAATCGATAACAGCAAATGGCGAAACAATGTGGATTTCCTAAAAATCTAATCTATATCAAGAAAAATGATGAGGGTGACATTAGATATTTTACCGAATTAAAATAAATGGTTCATTTCGTCACTTATGTTTACAATACTTGATTAAATAACTAAGCATCAGTGTAGAATGTTACAGAAATTAGATATAATAAGACAAAATCACTATATTGTGATCCTCTGAATTACAACTAGAAATGGGCTTTCTCGGCTATACTGTAGCTCCTTGAGACTTTTTTGGAGGGCTATTAATGACAAAAATATCAAGAAATGTTCATGTTGTCAAGGGAAACTGGCTTTGGCAGGATGGAATAGTTTCATGGCAAGTCATCAAACTTCACCGCCATGCTCTGCCCACACACAATGTTGAAAATTCAAGTGGTTCACAATTTAGTAGGCCCGTTTGTCTGGTATATGTTGATGAAATTTGATGAAAAACCTCACACAATCCCTGAAGGACAACTGGAACCGTCCAAAATGAGTGCAAATTGATAAACCCTTTTAGTCATCTACCAAAAACTATCTATGACATAAAAACATAACGGCTATGTCAAATCAAAATGGCAGGCTCATTTTTGGGCGTGATTTACTGAGACTTCTAAGTGAGATTTTTTTTTTTCATTCCCTGTGCATTTTAAAGCACGCTTACCAAATGTCTGCAAATGCCAGTGTGCTTTTAAGAACAGTTGTGCTCATAAGTCTACATACCCTAAGGGTACATAAACTTAAAAGCATGACCGTATATATCACCATTTACCACTAGTTGGCAGGTTTATGGTTGTGCTCATAAATGTATGCATGTACTCCAAAGTTATGTAAACTTATGAGCACCACCGTAAGTGAAAACCATCAAGTAGATGTTGATTTATGTTCACGACTTAGAAGAAGCGGGGAGTTCAGGCGGCATGTTAGCTTTATTAAAAAAAAAAAATGCACTAAAATAAATACATAGGTGCAAATAGATAGGCTTTTCAGCTAATAGTTGTTTGTCTCCCATAAAAACTGCGTTGTGTTTTATTTCTCCCGCTCACAGCCTGCAGACGTAGCAATGATGAATCTGCGGCCGTGGCATGTCTCGTGCCGCCGACACGATGATGTATCTCCACTGGCCTTCGCACCCTCCTCCCTGTCCCCTCCCCAAAGACTTTTTTCTGGCCAAACGCACAGACGCGGTGACAACAAACAGGAAGCGAGCTCTGCGATTTGCCCATTGATTTTCACCGCCGGGCGTTTTGGAAATAGCCCATCTGACCTTTCGGCCAAACGGTGGAAGAAGAGGCGCTAGACCGACCCTCTCTTTCTCGCGCTCTCTGGCCTTGACATGTTTAACTACCAATGCTATTATGCTTTTATGTAAAAAGCTGTGTAGTAGCAGCATGAGACGTGTCTCCAAAGTCATGCTGATGACAATCTAAAGTTTGCTATTTTTATTACTCCAACTGGAGCCCATTAAAAAAAATGGTGTTTTCAATAAATGATCAAACTGTTTTCTGTGGATGCTGGGGAAGAATCATCATCTCAGCTTCACGTGACATCAAATGGAATCCATTCATCCGTTGGCTTTAGCGCTTTAGCGCCACGGGTGTGAGTTAGCTGAAACCTATCCCAGCTGATTTTGGGTGAGGGTCAGAAAACGCCCAGGACTCGGGTTGGACATCGATAAATGAGAGGGAACCAGGGATGATGGAATTCTGCTCAAGTATGAAGGGCAGCATAAATGAATTGAGAAAAATTTTAGTTTAAACTGATTTGTTTGAGAAACGTTCAATTCATGTGGATGGTAAAACTTAGGAAGGAGAACATTTTCAAAGGACGGTGAAATAATTGTAGCAATAGCCAATTTTTCCACAAAAGTAAAAATAATATTTTTACTAAGTTATTTATTAAGGTGTATTCATTTTCTAAGAAAAAAAGTTGTATCCTTTACAACAGTGGTTTTTAAACTGGGCGGCATGACCCCTGGGCCAGCAATATGACAGGGAGGTGTGGGGCCTCCATGAACACTTGCTAAACGTGCTGTTCATGTTTTTGTTAATTCCCCAAAAATAATGTTTGCAAGCTAAGTTACTACGTATTCTTTGAAAATGTGTGTGTGTGTGTGTGTTTGTGTATAAGCAGTTAAATGACAAGTTACAAAAATAGAAAATTCCTATTAATTTTAAGGATAATACGACGATGGAATAAGTATGGCTTAAAAAATGTGCTTTAAAAAATTTCCTTAAAAAAAAATTATCGCTTTTTTGGCGTGTTTTTTTTTTTTGTATTTTTTTTTAGCTAATTTTGCACATAAATAGTACTAGCGGTATACATATTTGGTATCAGTATCAGGGACAGTTCAAAAGTCAGGAACTCATATTGGTATTGGTTAGAAAAACGTGGTGTTGAATATCATAGCTAGGATAAAAACGGACAGCGGGAGATACTGCAGGTGCCCCATTTACCATTGTCCGTAGCTATAACAAACATGGCCGCCTCCGGAGAAGTGCCACCACTCATGTAATATCATTTCATGATAACTAGACCTATGATTATATTTAAAATATACTTTTGGTCATTAAGAACACATTCATTTGCAAGTTTTTGAAATTTACAATTAATTTGTTCCTCTTGAATGAAAAACGGTCTAAATCTTACACGCTGCCCCTTTAAATTTTTTCTCATATGATTACGCCTTACTAAAATTGCCTCTATCTTCCCCCAAATCTTAATGTATTGTTAAAAAATGCACCATCAGGACAATAGCAATAGTACTCAAGTAATACACCTTTGTTGAAAAAAATATTTGTGCAGGAAACTCAGATTTTTGCAATACTGTGCCACAATTATATCAGAGGTTTTCATTGGCATAAAGCCAAAGTAGGGAGGAGGAAGTAATTCTGTTTGTTTTATTAGAGAACCCTTTCCGATACTGTATGTAGTCATGCACTCTTTTAAATGATACGATGTAATCATTTATTGCAAATTATTGTGCGGACCCCCAAGTCATGGCTCTCGGTTTGACAACAGTTGTATTGGGGGAACGGCCACCGAACGTTATCATTGCGTTCTCCTTACATCATGGTTACCCGGCGCGCTAATCACTCTTATGACAGCCTAACGTTGAAGCGTTGTCGTGTTCTAACGTCTCTGTTCATCATTGTCACAACACGGCAACATTTCAGAGGAGCGCAGGGCGGCGCCTCGCTCGCTCAAAGCGCCTTTGCTGAATTTTTCATGTTCCCGCCTCGTATCAAAGAGGCCTGGAGCACTTGGATGGAAGCAAGGATGGATGGAAATATTACTGCGATCTTGGATTCTGATGGGGTCGCTTTATTAGGTACACCTGCATTGCTTCTGTATTGAATCTCATTAAAGGAAGTGCTTTTGTTTGTTTTTTTTGACACTCGAGGGAACTGAGCGATTCAACTTCTAATTAAGAATATGAAGCCAAATGATTTGATGTCTCCTCATTGATAATAGCGTTGGTACGTACAGTACATGCGTGCTCCAAGAGAGAAGGTGTGGGTGACGGCGGAGTGTCCGGGCCCTCATTATCCTGATAAAATTTGCGCGGATGTGTGAGCTGCCGACAGACTCGGCGGTGACACAAACAGCCAGCTCTATTGCCTTGAGCTGGGCAGGTGATGGAAACGGGGAGAGGCACGAGGGCTGAGAAACGACGGCCATTAAGCCACAAAAAGACGGAGGGGTCTGTTATATATACGTACAGTTCAGAATAATAGCCGCGTGTTTGGAAATGGTGAGTAAAGCTCCAAATCCCGGTAATGGCTTTATTTCACAAATTGCGTTTATGGAGGAAAATGTATCAAATATGTTATACAGAAGTAGTGGTTCTATAAACACCGTTTCTAAGAAAATAACATTTTCCGCTACTTCCAATTGATCAGCAAACTAATTTACTTTCTGTGAACTGCTTGACATTGCATTTTTTTACTAGTTCGAGTTGTGACTGGGTCAATGGGAAACAGTGCTGGGCAATAGGGCCTAAAATTTAAATCTCATCATTCTAGACGATCAGATTTTAATCGATTCAGACATTTATTCAAACGTTTGATTTTTTATAAAATAAATTCTGTGGAAAATATTTAGACAGCAATAAAGCTAAATGTAATAAAAATGTAACTTCTTTGGGTCCATTATAAATCACAGATGTATCAATATTGCAATGTTCAACACCCATATTGTACAGCATGTGGTTTTCCGATATTGTGTAGCTATAAAACAGATCTGACGCAGACCTCAGAAGTTGCTTCTAAAGTACAAGTAAATGTTAGATCAGTGTTTGACAGGAATGTCAATCATTTTTCAGTTTATGTCAGAATGTTTGAGGAGAAACATGCAATGCGTAAAGACGTCCCCTCAGAACACAATAGTATACAGTACTGTATATATATATACGAATGTGTTATAGTTCCCAAAAGGAGCTTGTTATAATGTCAGTGTATGTATGTGTGGCGCTAATCTGGCCACATCCACAAGACGAGCGCGCTGCCACTTAACAGGGAGGAGATCCACTTTGATCACATGGATCCCCCTCAGGGGTCCGAACCTGTCGCGTTGCCTATTACACTGGCTCATTTGCATATACGGGGCTTATGGTTAAGGGCTGAGATCTGTGAGTGAACGCTTCTAACCGGCGAGGGAGAGAGAGGAAAAAAAAAAAAAAATAGAAGTCCGGGCGAGAAGACGACGAGTGTTGCCATTCGCCGGCGGAGAGGGGCTTGTTGCCTTTGAAGGTCATGAGTTCAACGCCAAGGAAAAATCCCCCAAATGAAAGCGTTTGGCCTGGTGACAATGGCGGGGTGCCCTTGAGAAAGACACTTACAACTGCTGCTAAGTAGAAATGGAAGAGCGGCCGGCAGACATGCTGAATTCGTACCATACAGTAGATACATATTCAACTATACAAAGCCCTAGAAAAAAAATTAACACCTGAAAAAATGAAGAAGAAAAAAAACCACGACCTTCTTCTGTGTTTTTACTCATTTTCATCTAGCTGAAAAATGGAAATCATTTTATTGTATATCTGTGAACATATACCATATTTTTGGACAGATTCTAAGGGGGTCTCAATGTATAGGTCTATATTTAGAATTTTCCAAAATAGGACACACTGGGTTATAAGGCAATTCAGTGTCACATCCGTACATAAGGCGCACATAGATATAAGGCACGCTAGCTATTTTTGAAAAAAATGATCTTGCCTTATAGTCTGAAAAATACCTATAAATAGCATAATCAGAGAGTAGTTGTATCTAAAAAATGTCAGATGTACAAGACCATGTAAACAAAAGGTACACTAATATAAAACCATTGCTTAAAAAAAACTAACAAAAACTAGAGATGTCAATATTGAGAACTTTTGAGATTTTGATCACGATCCAGCATAAAATGGCAAATACCAGCCTATCACCCGATCACGCTCAAGCGGACCAGATCGGCGTATCCTCTAGAAAAAAGTGAATAAAAATATCCATCCAATAATGCTTCGAGAATCAATGAGCGAACGTGGCAAATAGCACCTACAGACCAATATTTTGATGTAGTGATTTTGCTGTGTTTCAGTGGAAAAACTTGTGCTGACTCCCCCCATCTTTCTATCAGATGAAACTTTTATTTCGTGAAGTTTTTTTTCAGTGAGGCCTTAATACTCCGTTACCACTGTGAGCTCACGACTTCATAGAAGTGCAACTATTTAAAGTGCACACAACTCTACTATATTAAAGAAAAAAAAATACTTAAAAGAAAGCAGATGTACGCTTAGGTTTCGCAAACAACAGGTGAGCACTGCTTTTTTTTCTATCCCTCTGCCCACAGAGTGAAAAACGTTCGCGTGTAGTAAACAATGATAAAAACAAACTCAAGTTATGACAGAACTCTTTCGTAAACACTAAAAAGAAGAGAGGTCTACTTTGTGAGCTCCGCTGGGAATGTGTCCTATCCGAGACGAGACGCAGCTGCTTCCGTTTCAGATTAAAGCGCCTTAGCGTGGCGCTTTAGCCTATTACACGCAAGAAACAATGCGTCTTTGCGCTCCTTTGTAGCCGTAAAAGTTAATGCAGGGAGTAAATCGCTGCGTCTCAAACGCTTATTCTGAGGGTAAACTCGCTTTTCTTTTTTTTATCTTTTCCTTTTCGTGCTTGCACAAGGCTCCCGTCGTCATTTAAAGTTTGTCTCCAAATGAACGGCGTAGGAAAAAAGGAAAGTGGTATAAAGTTTTTTGAACACCATGTGAAACAAATATAACGAAGCTAGAATTATTTCAAAGTTAAAATACGACACCGTAAAAGAATAATACTGCAGTGAGTTATGTTTTAAGGAATTCTAAACTTCTTTAGCCATTGTGAGCAGTAAAAAGTTTGTTTTTGATTGGATTTTTTTTCATGTACAAGTAATGAGAAGTGGGCAATAAACTTATTTAATTCGATGGCTGTTAGCAGCCAGTGCATCATGCTAACAGCGTTCGCTTTCTAGCTAATCCTGTTATGGTAATTATTGTAAGTAAGAATATGGCTGATAGAAAAACGTCACAACGTTTAATCTTCAAGTTATCGTTTACAGGACGCAACCACACTTTCGGACTCCATTTTGGAGAAAAAAAAAGTGTGTTTGTATTTGGCGAATTACGGTAACACACGTATGCATAATTTATGTTGCACTAGGGTTTTATAATTAGTTTTTAAACAAACTGTGACTAGGTTGTGTGTAAACATGGGTCAGATCTTTACAAAATGTCCTCCCATTGCTCAGCTAATCAATGCATGTAAAGATTAAGATTTGCTTTGTTTTATTTTGTTTGTTTTGTTTCGTTTTAAGCGTGATTAGTGGCATTAACAGGGCGGGGATAATTTCTCCAACTTGTTTTTTTTTTCTTCAATTTGACGTTAAACGGAATTACATATGTAGCAAGCATATGAAAAATTCATACACGCAAGTCTGGCAAATGTCAAGGGCAATGATCTTACCTCCTTGGCTTTCTGTTTCAGTCGAGCTTGCTCTGGGTCCTCTTGCCTGGAGCGGCTCTGTGGAGTCAAAGTGGATGGTGGGGGTGGGGGCCCGAAAATGGGGGTGTGTATAGGTTAACAGCTGGTTTGAGAAATCCCACTTCCACTTACGCTCGCTAAAGCATCGCTAGTCATCTGTTGATGCTACAGCGAGATAACACAAAAAATAGGGTACAGAATTGAGCCACCGATTTGTCTCAGATTTCTGCCTCTGCTCGTTTGGTGTACAAGAAAATGATAGTGAAACAATGTCGTAAATATGTGGGCTGGAATAGCGGCATCCGGCCCATCGGGATATTCCCCGGTTGTCCAGATTACCTACTCGGAGTCTGAACATGTCAACCAAATTGTGAACCGTGAAGTCAAAGTGCAATGCATTTGGGGTGTAGGGGTATGCCCAGTTTAACAGCTGATTTAAACTCAACCTTTTCACCCCTTTTTTACACAACAAAGCATCCCAACTCATCTGTTGCTGCTACGGCAAAAAATAAAAAAACTGCAAAAAACTGCAAAAATGGGAACAGGAGACAGAGGTGTCAAGGACATCGTGTATGAATTGAGTAGAAGTACAACGGAGCGCACCCCCGGGGGGGCTGTGGCCTTTAAACCCGCTCCAAATCCAGCCCTAAATAAGCCGCTGGAGGGGGACGCTAATCAAAAGAGGTTATTAAAAATTCTGCATGAGCCAGCACACACTCACACACACAAAGGGGGTGAAGGATGTTGGTGAGTATCACTGACAGTGTCACTGTGAGCCAGTGTGGCGATCCGTTAATGTGTGCCTGTGTGTGTGTGTGTGTGTGTGTGCGTGTGTGTGTGTCCCTGGCGTAACGACACTTCTATTTTAATAAGAGGCCGACGAGTGTCCCTGGGAAATCCTTCACCGCCGCACTAAAATGTGTGTACGGCTGACCACTGCAGGCCATGTCGGTACATTACAGCATCGCACAACGTGGCTATTTTTGTCAAGATGGACGTCATCTGCGTGGTTTGAAACACAGTCTAAAACACAGGCAAACTACTTGCAGGTATGACAACGTGATGGGAACTTTGACACTAGCCATGAAAAAAAATCCTTGTTTTCCAAATTGATTGCAAACAAAGTTTCGGGGTATTTTACGTATGCCCAATTACTTTTTTAAGGAGCCTCTTGTTTGCAAATGTGTGATTTTTGTGGCATATTTTGGAATATTTTAAAAACATATGAATATAATGACATTATTTACATGACCATATTTTTATTTGTATTACTTTCAATGTCAGTCTTTTCATTTGTTTCGAGCTGTACTATATAATACTAAATACGTGCTCAATAGGGTTTATGTCAGGGGATTGCCAATTATTGTTTTGGCTCATGTGTTTATTTAGAAACAGAAGATCGGGTTGGTTAGTCCTGCTATAACTTGAATGCAATCGGGTTGATCGATTGATTGTTTCTTTATTCTGAGCTAGCGCTTTGGTTTACAGCAAGCCAGGTTAAAATGGGGAGAGCCAAGTGATTGAGTTTGGTGTCTTATTGTCATGCACGGCAGGAACGGCGGCGTGATAACGCAATTTAGATGACGAGGTGTGTGACGATGACGATCCTGAGTGTGGGACTTTGTCCCCATTCAAAATTAATTAAATGAACCCTAGCTAGCTCGCCTTGCTAATGTGCTACCGCAGGGCATTTTCATTTGCCGAAAATTGTCTTTTCTTTCTCTTTGGTCAGCAGTGATCGTTGACTTCATTTTTATTTATTGTATTTGTTTTTTAATGGATAGGCTAGAAGATCAGGACATGAGGAACATCTGGTAGAGTATGAGGTTACTAATTGACAGTATGAATTGTATATTGTTACACTTTTAGTTTTGTTGTACTGTCCATCATTTTGGATTGTACAAAATTCAACTTGAAATATTGGAACTCATAATATGATGCAATTAATATATGGTCACCACTGGTTTAGTAGAAGCATGTTTTCAGCACAGTCCAAAACTGAAGGGTTCGAATAGAAAATCACTTTTTATTCACAGCTGAAATATAAGATGAGGTGCAACAAATGATTACTTTAACACTTGATTAATGTCGCTTATTTTGATTCAGTGATAAATCTGATTTTTTTTTATGGTTTAATTTACATTCCTTCATTCAAAAAGGACTTTTTTCTTTTCAATCTGACAGTGCAGAAAATGTATGACAATTACACTTTTATGACACCTGGGTTGCCCGGTAATATATCACAATTGGCCAAAACACAGTTGAAAACAGTGATCACAATTGATCATTGCTTTAAAAAAATAAAAGCCAATGTTTGTAAATGTCTTATTTTGGATCGATTATAATCAGTTTTTCATAGTGGACAAAAGCTCTTTCTGACGAGAGGCTGAAATTGTGAGAATGTTTAGGTCTCTAAACAAATAATCAATGATCAAAATTCATTATCAATTGATTAGGAGCCTGATGAGGCCCTGAGAGGCAAAACCCGCGTGTGTGTGCATCATTTCTTAAAGATTGAAGATTGCTTTTGCAGGTTGTGTGTTTGAGTGTGCACACGTGTATGGGCGTGTTTGTGTGTGTGTGTGTGTGTGTGTGTGTGTGTGTGTGTGTGTGTGTGTGTGTGTGTGTGTGTGTGTGTGTGTGTGTGTGTGTGCGCACGCGCGTGGTGTTGGCAGCCAGGACGCTAAGGCCCTGCGGCCAGGAGCCCGGGAGGACACAGGGAGGTCACTTCATCTACTGGTGTCACACTCAAATTCATGTGTCAGGAGCAACATACACACACCCCCGCAGTACACAGGCGCACACTGTTTGGCACACTAGGACATAATAACAGTATACCAGTAACACACACACACACACAATAAGAAGTTGACTTTACCTTGGCGGCTTTCAAGAGGATCTCCCTCTCTTGCTCGTCCTTCCTCGCCTTTTCCATCCTCTCAAGTTGTTCGAAGAAGCGCAGCTGAGAGCGCACGTCGGCCGTCTGCTCGTAGCACTCGTCGTCCTGAGGTGGACACAAGCAAACATTTGTTATCGTAGAAAAATGCCACTTGACACTTGAGAAGGAGTCTGATCAAATGTAAAGTATAAGTCACGACTAAAATGGATTGTTGGAAAAAAAAATACGAATTAGGATTAATTTAAAAAAAAAAAACGTCTAAAATTACACGTGTTTCCTTCCTGTGCATTTCAGCAGGTTTAAATTATATGTGGATTTTCACATTCCTTTTCAGATCCCAGAATGCAATGTGTTACTAAATGCATTTCATTAATGACATTAAAGCTTGTCAAATGGGTTGGTGTCACCAGTAGCTGACTTTGTGTCATATTGAACACATTTATGCTTTATTCGTTTTGTACTTTTTTTTTTTAAGGTAATTTTTAAGGTTGTGTGCCAAGTAGTGACATTCAGGTCAATTCTTTACACAACTGCCATGCATCACCTTATCGTTACTTGTTAAAATTAAGATATGCTTTGATTGAAATGACGGACAACACAACAAATTTTACGAAATATAAATATGCATACAAGGTTATGGCATTCATTTACATGGAGGAAATAATGACACAATTATTTGGATAAACCGTACAACTGTAACTGCAAATATCCATTATTAGTCTGATCATTTTTGATGATGTTTGACCAGCTATAATTGGCTGATTAAATCTGCTGGCTGATTAATCGCTCGGGCCCTCAAATATAATAAATACTATAAATTACTGGCACTTTTTTTTTTGTGGAACCCGTCCTCAAAATTTCCCACCTGTACTGGATGAGGCCATTGTCTTCAAAAGGGCCTAAATCTGGAGTCAATGTGGTTCCAGATGTTTACGTTCCTAAGAAACTATCACTTCACATTTGAAAGACTTTTAATCTTTTGTGCTAGGCTATAGAAATGTATCCTGTCTAAAAGTCAATTACTGGACAAATTTAAAAAGAAATGTGATAATATCAGCATGTGAAAAAAGGTTTTGAGTTTAGTAGTTAAAGCTTTCTATGTTTGTGCTTTTCTGGTTTACTCGCAAAGACACACGCCCTACGGGCTGTAATTCCCATCGATTTCAACCCTGCGTGGAAAAAAAAAAATGCTCCAGTTCCCGTTCATTCGTCAGCGCGGTGACACAGTGGGGGGTTTCGGGTCATATGGCGGAGCGTCCACTGGACGGCAACCAAACGCGATGTAATCTGACCAATTGAATAAGTGCAAACATATTGTACATTCCTGCTAGATTGCTCTGTCACAACGGCACTTTTCTCATATTTGAATGTGCAATCAAGGGTAAAGAGAGTAAATATTAGCAGCTGTGAAAGGCTGAAAAGTTGACACAATGTTGGATTCCTAATGTCATTTTATTAAAACATTGCTCTGTCTCAACTAAAAGATTCCCAAAGCAGTCACACTGTGTTCTAACCACGTCTCTAATAATGCTGTGTATAAGTGTAAGTGGAAGTTTAGAGGGGATAGAACTTTTTTTTTTGCTTGTCCTAAAGTGTGGACAAACTTCCCAGTAGATATTAACAAAGCCGGTGAGACTGCACTTCCTTTTTTTCAACGTCGTATTTACCTTTGTTTTATCGGTTCTCTTTCAACTTTCTTACTTTGTTTCTAAATTGCATTATGTGATAGTGTCTCATGTCCAATTTGCATTTTAGTATTCAAAAGTACTCAGTATAAGATGAGCTTGCTCTATGAATCCTATGCAGAATATAAAAGTGACTAGAGATATCAAATTTGTTAAAACTAGTTAAAATGCCATTTATTCTTTCCAGCCAACAAAAAATAAACACTCATTTCAATTTAGATACAGTAGCACTCCATTGTAAAAAAAATATTGAATTATTAACTGTAAAAAGAGCAAATCAGTCAATAAAGTGCAGTTATTAAACGAACTGCTAACAGCATCCAATTAATCCTAGCACCACAATTGGCTATCTTTTCCTTTCACATCAAACCGATTCAGCTAAAGCTCGGCCCAACTCAGTGCTAATTTTACACCAGAATTCCAAATTGGAAGCACTATTTTCTGAGCAGACCAAAGGGAAATCAGTCATTCTGAGGTTTCTGATAATCTGATAATCCGGGTTTTGATGACTGTGATAAGAAGTTGACAATCACCCAATTATCAGTATGTAATCCGGGACTGTGGAATTTATAAAGAGCAAACGTTCCCGCTCAACTGGAATGCGTTTGTTGGGAATACACTTCCCAACTTTGCTTGCTTTAAAAAGGTCTGTTTACAGACTAAGCCCACTTCCTTCGCATCGCATCTCGCTTGGGAACCCCCCTCCCCCCAAAGGTGCGCGTAAAGACAAAGAAAACAACTTTTTTGCAGGTTATCAAAAGTTAATAAGATAATCGCTTATGTTGGTGCGAGGTGCTGTTAAGCGCTCCCGCTTCCATCAAGGAGCGCGAATGCGGGTGCACACATCAGAGGATTCCCGTCGCACCCCCGCTTCCCGTTTCTCCCTCGCTCTCACCCAGCCTTTGTTGCAGCGCTGAGCCTGCACTCTCCTGCCACCGCAAACGTAAGGAGCCCAGTTACTCTTTAAGGCCTCCTTCATCTCCCTCCCACCTCGTCTTTAATTTCTTTCTTCCTTTTTCGCTGATGTCAACAGAGTGGCTTCACAGAGTCGCTTGTCGCTCTCACACCTCGTTTGCCAAACCGCAGAAAAAAAAATGGAAGGAATGAAACAGAAGCGGCACAAAACAGGACGGGGAAGGCTGCTTCCTCCTTGGTGTCAGGAAAAACACCTTTTCAAAGTTTTCCCAATTGCTTGGGCTTTAATGTTGCCCAATTAAATGTGTTTATATTCCTACGAGTCATCGTTAATATGGAAAAGCACACTGGCGTTATTTTCTGTCTTAACTTTTTACGCTACGCTCCACTTCATCAACTTAACTCTTACACAGTAAACCCACATTTATTGTGGGGGATATATTGTAAACACCACTTGTATAACCGAAGAATTTGGACAATTTATTGGTACTGGGAGTGTCCATATTTTGATCAGATAATCTGAAAACTTTTTTTTTTTTTTTTTTTTAAATAAAAAATAAGTGAAAAAAATATATTTTGTTCAATATAGTGACAGTATCAAATCAGGACTCAGTAGCGGCAGATGCTCAAAATCAGGTGACTTGTGTGTTAAAAAAAAATGTCTTTGGGATATTCCTAATTAAGACATTTGGAGATTAGGGATTGTGTGTTCTTTAATAAGTGTGCTGTAATTATTTTAGTATTGTGTCTTGCAGACACCAGACACCAGAATTAAGACCTTTTATTAATTAAAGCCGTTTCAGCAGTAAATAGTTAATATTTTGTCTATACGGTATTTAAATTGAAAATGTGATTCTTGTTCACATACAATTAATACCTTAGATAAAATATTTAGCCACTTGATCTCGACTGAAAATGACATCACCGATGCTCATGGTACGGTTAACGAGTTACACCCAATCACAACTCACCTGTTGGTCATGTGACATGGCTAGTGCCGTCAAAGACACCAAGAAACAGTTCAAAATATTTTTAAATGCAAATTACTCCTTTAAAATCAATAATACTGTACAATCACAAAATGTGTGCTCATGATATAGTATTATATGAACTACAAATTATTAAAGAAAATAATGTCTGACACAATGCATTTACCTTCATTCAAAATAATAATAATAACAAAAACACAAAACAATGTAATGATTGCTGTTCTTCCAATTCAAGACGAACAGAAAGAATTTAGGAAAACCACTTTACTGTTACCAGTGCACAAAGCAAGATCTGAAATGACATTTTTAGATGAATTTGGTGTAGAAAAACACACAACTGACCTTACAAGGCCTACATCCATTCTTTGCCACGTTTTACATGCATGTGTCCCAAAACATTTGTCCACATAGTGTAGCTGTGCACTTTAACGATAATTTCATACCTTGCAAGAGTCCAGTCTGTGCTGAGCGATGGCCGAAACCTTTTCGACGACGGTGCGGAGTCGCGACTGTGCGGCGTGCGAGATGAAGGTCACGACCTCCATGGGCACATCCATGACGCCAAATTTCTTGGCTGTGAAATGAAACCAGCGGAAAGTAACCAATCACATCAATAGAGGCTAGATACACCAAATATTGTGTGCGATCAACCTCCAGAATTGAACTTGTTTCGCAAAATTTTTACGTGAGGCTTCAGAAGTTTCTTCAAGCACAACAAACACTGACCACCTCTTTGCGACGACAGATAATTTAGTTTACTCTGAGCCAAAACTCATCGCGAGTCATAACAAAAAGACTTGTTAGCCGTTTCCAACTTCTACTTTTTAAATGACTCCATTAACATAATTCTCCTCTCCAGCAGCCTTTTAAGTAAACCACAGCAATTATTTAAATCAGCCCGACAATACATATAAGAGTGGCTCGCTCCTGCTTTGAAATGGTTCTTCCTCATTACCGTGGCGATGCACACATGCTTTGTCGCACACACCCGCACGCTAACAGAACATGTGGCAATGTCACCAGGTCAGGGAAAAAACACTAATGGGCTTCCTTTAGTTTTCGGAAAACAAGATCTTTTCAAGGAACGGTTACGCCGAGAAACGTCTACATTAACTAGAACTCCATAACATAAATTGTAGCTTACATAACAAAACTAAAGTTGCTTTTAAAATTGGTCATCTACATGTGCCATTCGCAAGCATTTTAAATCTTAAATCGAAATTTTAAAATTTTGGCTACGTTCTAGGTAAAACAAAAAAATAAAATAAAATCAAAGCAGTCAAGTTGAGCCCATGTTAAATTTTAAGAAAGTTCAAAGAAGTAATTACTTAGACTAAGCAAGTAAAATGAAGTTTTAATTTCCATCACTTTGATAAAAGAGAGTTAAAAAAAGGGGTATTGTGGTTCATAATGTGTTTCTGGAATATAAATAAGGCAGAAAAATGTGTTATTTTTCTCTGGGACTTGGCTGTCGACTGCAAATAACATCACAGTTGCTCAAGATCAGGTAACAACCAATCACGACTCAGCTTGGTGCCATCACATGAGCAAATTCAGAAACAGGTGATCCATGATTGGTCATTGCCTGAGCCCTGAGTCATTCTGTCATTTTCAGTCGAGAGCAAGTGGCAAAATGGCCGCCTTGTGAGATGGATAAAAATGAGTGAATTTTGCTGCGTAATTCACATTACACAAAAATAATATTAACCAGAATGCTATATTTAGGCTAGTGATGCTGCATAGAACATATCATTGCAAAGAAAACATTGCATTGACGTCCCTTTAATATTATTACATTTTTGTCAAAAATAAAACTCATACAATCATGCTCAGTGACAAGACTTTGTCTTTGATATTTTGTTTTGTTTTTTTCTTTCTTTTTGTGGACTGCCACAGGAGACAGATGAAGACAGGTGCAATAATGACCGCAGAACAGTAAGAGGGAATTGCCATCAGGCTCTACCCACACGATATGACAAAACCTCTTCTTTTACTTTTGGCTTATACCGGTATAGATTCCCACAGTGTGTCATTCTTTTCCATCTTTGTGTTTTCCCTCACTGCATCCATCAACTTATTTATATTTTTTAATTAAATTCAAAACTGAAATATAGGCTAATCCTCTGTTTTGGGTTCTTATTTTTTTTCATTCATTGTTCATGAAATTCATCGCACGTCAATGGGATAAAGTGAATTTTTAAAAAAAAGTTCTGAACATTCCAATTTGGAAAAAGCATATTTGTAGACAACTGCTCTTTTTCTGGCTAAAGCTGAGGCCAAAGGAGGTTAAAGGCAAGTTTTAGTTAAACAAGGCCCTGTGCTTGTATGCAAAAATTTTTTTTATATATATAACAAAAGAAAAAGGGAGGAGGACTCTGATTAAGCAGACCTGGCAGGCCCGGGGTGCCTCCCTCGGACCGCTGTCAGCTGGGAGCGTGGCGAGGCCAATCAACTGACACAACAAAGCTGCAAGAGTGCCACTAGCCCAGCAGGGGGCGGCCTCGCCTACTGCCCCACCGTCTCATGCTGCGCTGCCCCTCGAGGAAAAGTGTATATTTTTAAAAAGAAACCCTGCGCCCCCAAGGTGACACGATAACAACCATGCCGAGAGTGCACTTAGCCTACGGGCCCAAAGATAGTTTAACGGAGATGAAACAAGATGAGGGCGCCGGGCTCCCCGCCGCGTGAAATCACGTGTGGGTTTTTTTGATTATGTCCAGTCATGATGGTAATGTTTTATTAACAATTAACAATTACACACACTGCCACGCTCCAGGGACAGCCATAAGTACAAAGAAGCAACATTTTCTGTTTTTTTCAAGCAAACAAATGTAGTGAAGACCTATCAGTGGACACCTTTTCAGGCAACAGTGATGTTTGTATAGAAAGATGAACTGGAAAAAGAGAAGTCAACAATTACAAGAAGTGTGAAACAGGACAAAGACTGTGAACCAGCTTGACTACGGACTTTAGCTAACTTCACCTCTGATGGCAGAAAATTCACCCTTCCTTTCCAAATTCCGGATCAATACCATTTATACAGGACAGACCACAGGAAAAAAATAGACCACATGAAAGAGATCACAGGTCTATCGGACCTTATGTCAGTTTTAATTCTAATGCCAGCGGCATGAATTTCCTTGATCAAATTCATAACCCCCAGTTAGTGTTGGTGCCAGTTACGGAGCACCAAAGGAAAAAAAAAAAAAAAACTGTTTATATGCAGGTGTGAAAGGGGCCTCAGGCACCATTCCAAATCTCAGATACTACCATAGGAAGTGGAAAATTCAAAGGCAGATCCGTAAAAAAAAGTTGACCTTCAGATTTTCCTTTTTATAAACTGAGTTCGGTGGTATTCTGTATAATTCAGACTGACACAAAATGTGAATTTGACCACAGTAATCTTCACTTTTAAGATAAGATTAAAGCATCATAAGACACCTTAACATCGCATTTGGTTTCCTTGCTGTTCACTGCAGATCAGCACTCAAAGACGACAGCCTGCCTGAGCAAGTTTGCAAATATGGAAGTGTCTGCGTAGCAACTAACCAGGATGGAACAGGAGTCAATTGCTGCTGGTTGGTCTTGCTGTTAGCACTCTGAAATCACGTTGCCTGTCCATCTCTGATTGGATTCAAAGCCAATTCTCCTGGGCACGTTTCCTAATTGACTGCATCCTACTGGCTCAAATTTTAGCACCTAAAACTGAGTCACTACACTGTAGATTGCTTGTAGTAACAGGTTATATTCTTGGATAATTCAGCTCGAATGGTTTTTAGGAACTTCTTTCCTCTCTTTTTGGGAAGATCCGTGTGCTAATATTGTCTCTGAGTAAAGCCCACTAACTACTAAATCAGTCTTTTTAAATATCGTATGATCCCAAAGCTCTGACATCCTCAGTTTTTTGGGGGAGTCTTTCGCCCTTTGCATCACCGCATACGTCTGCAGGAAAGGTCCGTGTAGAAAACTGTGGCACAAAAATGTTTCCGGCGAAGCTTTGCGACGGATATTTTTCGTCGACCTATCATTACAGTCGACTTCCTAGGTCGACTATTTTCCCCTGCCCTAATTAACATACACAACAAACAAATTTGCTAATTGCTAAGTGCAGTGTGAAAAGATCTGTTACGGCAATTCTTACACTTTTACTGCAAATGAATATCAGCTCCAAATTTCGGTTATCTGCCTCTTCTATTACTAATATCCGGTATCGTTCGTGAAAACCCCTTATCAGTCGATCTCTAATCTAGAGTTTTGAAACTATAAGCAAAGTTGGCATTAGGAACCTTTAATGACACCATCAGGTAATGAAGACAGTATGGCTGATAATGATTTCACCATGGGAAAATTAAAAAAAAAAAAAAAAAAAAAGACTCCGCAAAGTCTGAACCCTTTCCACTGGACTGCTTTGGTCCACGGGACAAATCTGACGGCCGCCTTTAAAAAGACAAAGCCATCAAGTATTCATGCGTGTGTGCCTGCGGTCCAGCGAATTCCGACAGACAGCCACTGAAGAATTCATTAAAAGGAGGTGAAAGAATTGTTAAGTGTATCACATTTAAACCGAGGGCAAACAAGAAAAAAAAAGGCTGCAGCCTCAAACAACTGCGGGCGAAGACAGAAAGAATATCAAAAGTCATCCTGAGTGATGCCACTTTAAATACAGATACAACATGTTCCCTACAAACCACAAACACTGAGCCATTTCGTCATTCGCTCCAAAAGTTGGAAAACGCCATTCGACACTGGCGTTGCGGCGCACTTGCCTGTTTCCAGTATGCGTCGGTGGAGCAGCCCAGGGTGCAGGAAGGCTTCGTCCTTGCACGAGCGAATCTGCGTGCCCACCAGCTCCGAGTTGGTGGCGAGTATGCGGGCGCTCTCCTCGTTCAGATTGACGCCCGCCATGGAGGCCACGTCGTTGATGTCGTCGTCGTCCCTGCGAAAATCGGCAAAAAGTTGCGGACCTCCACCACAGCCAGCCAATAAATTTCACGTCCACTTCTATGCTTTGCTGTTTGTCTTCCGCGATGACACTGTGTGACGCCCTTTGAGAACATCCTGTTTGAAGCTCTGCAACGACGGGTCGATCGATTGTAACGTGCCGTCTTAGTCTCATGACGTCAAAATGTGAGTGACGATACCAATTGACGTGAGAAGAAGCTTAAATATATATTATTCTCAAATCGAAAGCTGTCTGTTTACGAATATGAGATTATAAGATTACGATTAACGGCGCCAATATTTGGCATTTTGACAAGTATCAACTTTGGCCTTTTTTAAAAATATGACGGCTGATGATAAATCCAGTTTAAAACTGTCAGACAATACAGGCAAAACTGTGAATCTTCAGGGAACTTTTTTAAGAGATTCTGCTCACAAAGTAACAAAGGCAATACGTAATGTATACCTATGTGTTATGTTTCTTTTTATGGAATAATAATAACAGTCTGAGTGAATTTGACCCGGAATCATGTGTAGGCATTCAAAAGTTTCAGAATTTTTTTGGGTTGTGTAATCCTACAAACAAATCTTGTGTTTCCTTCCCCCCTAGAGAAACAGCAATAATGTTCTTGGGTCATTTTGACCGAGGATTCCATTTATTAAAAAAAAAAAAAAAAAATTAAAATAAATAAAAAACATTATGACAAAAATGCTTACAAATGCCATTTCTAAACATATATTGATTATACATGAGCCAAGTGGAAGTTTTGTAATGAAAATCTACATTAACTTTCAAATGGGTCACTTTCACTAAACAAATTAACAAGACGGTTAAGATATGCTGATGACCCTGAGGTCCTTTAACTTTCATTTTACAGAAAATATAAATGTTGTTGAAAATATCATTTAAAAAAATCTACATTATGATAATCAGGAAAGTTGTTAAATAAACGACAAAATGCTTACTATTAAACAATGTCAAGAGGTGCAATTTCTATTTTTCTTTTTTAACCCTTTAAGCGCCAAGATAGCAAAAATGCACCAAGAAACATATGCATTCTGCATTTATCGCTAACCATTATCAAGCTACAACCTTTTCAAATAATTGGTGCCTAAAGGGTGAACTTTGACACCAATTTTTTTTCTTTTTACAAAAACTAAACATCGTCTCCAATTAAATAACATTTATCGGCCGCCTGACAACTAATAATCGGTATTGGTATCAGCCCTGAAAAAACTCTGTCAGTCCATCTCTAATTTGATGACACCTTCTAGTCCCCAGACCAGCTAATATGTTATAAGTTTTTGTAGCATGTTCACTGAACCTAACGCATAAATCCAATGTAATGTGAAACTGAGTTTAAGCAGCAGGGGTGCACTAGTGTTTAAAATGTCTGCCTCACAGTCACCGGATCCAGGTAGGAAAGTGTTCTCTGTCCTCTTTCCATAATCCAAAAACATGTTTGGTCAATTCAAGACTCAAAGGCTCCAACATAAAGTCAGCTGGGTTAGCTTCGACCTAATCCGCCACCCAATAAAGCGTACAGAAAAAGGATGGACGGGTAGATGAATGACAGTGAATTAGCGTTAGCTACATTTGTGTTTGAAAGACCATACATATATTTTTTTTTTTCTTGCTCTGATGTGTATAAAATAAAAAAGACTGCATAACTGCCACCACATGGCTAATCGCCACATCTCGATGGTCCGCCATTTTGTAAAGCGTTGGCCAACTCGATATGAAACTTGACACAGCAGCGGGAGGTTGACAAAGCTCATTACAGCGCACCTCCACCTTCTCGTGCTTCTCCTTTAAGCATCTAATTAGCTCTTCCTAGGGAAAGCGTGCAAAACAACAGCGGCGAACGTGGATACGTTGGGAGGAGTATGGCCGCTGATGCTGATGCCGCCTCTGGCGGTGCACCTACCCCTCGCCACGTCCTCGCGGATAACTTGACCTGTCCTAAAATGAAGCGTTCCTGCGGGGGATGCGTTCAAAGACGAAACACAAACTCCGCCACATCTTTAACTTGAATGAAAAAAAGGAAATGATTAAGCAATAAAGTTGTTGGATTTTTTTGGGGGGGAGAAAAATCTACGCTAATGGCAGTTTAACATTTTTGGACAGTAATCGGCAGTATGCTGTTACAAGCATAAATCTTGGATTGAAAGTAATTATTGAATTAATTGTTTCAGTAAAATATAAATTCATATAACAAATGTTATGTTCAGTAGGTTATTCAATTTCATTTTTGTAAAAAGCCAGATTCTACCCCATACTGGAATGGTTCGACCCAACTTGTTATGTGCAACTTCTTGTTACCTGTCAAGTTAATGATTGTTTTTTGTGAACACATCTCTACTATGATCCCAAAAGAGGTCACTTTAAGTTGAATATTTATTTGCAATTATTTATTTTTGAGAACATGTTTGAGAACACCCTGATTATTTTTTGGGGGGGACGAATATTTATTAATAATTGAATAAATGATTTATTTTTTGTGAAAAGATCTCTTCTGTAACCCCAAAACAATTAGAATAGGTCTGACACTTTATATTGATTATTTTTTTGTGGAAAAATATTTATTCATAATTAAATTTCATTGTGACAACAGATATCTTCTATGATCCAAAAGAGGACAATTATTTAATTGTTTGTGTACCAATTCAAATGAAGTTTGAAAGGGTCTAAAGTGTAATAAATCTTTTTTTTCCAATCTTTTTTCCCCAAAATGCTATGCACTGGTTAAGGGGTACTTATTTCACAGGGGGGGTACATCACTGAAAAAAGGTTGCAAACCACTGTTCTAAAATATGGGGGGGGGGGCAGTCAGATTCAAATATGTTCTCGCTGCAGGCCACCATAAAAGTAAAAAAGCACAGAGCGGTTGAGACATTAAAGAAGGGGTTCAAGGAGCATTCAACCCCCATTCCTTGTTAAAAGGGGGTGCAGCGCTCCCCTATCTTCATCACCTATGGCGTGGCCTGGCTTTGAAACACAAGCTTGATATGGAAACGGCGCTTATGCATGCATGTGGCTGCCGGCTGCACGTCCCCCGCCCCCGGAGCCAAGCCAATCCAATAACTCGAGAGGCTCCCGAGGACCGCTAATTACATCTCGGCTTTATTAGCGCCCAGCTGTAGCGGAGGAATATTTTGCATTTCATATCTCGTTGCCTCCTTTTAATGTCAGACCTGTCTTGGCCGTTTGATTTGGAGCCCTGGCAATTGCCAAACACTCGCTGAAATTAAAGCAAGTCCTCAAAGACAGTTCATTATACCACAGAGGACCAATTCGGTTTACCGATTACAAAAAAAAAAGAGAGAAACATATAATCAATTATGTCAGACTTGATTAGCAGGATTTAAAAAGACAATAAGAGAAGGAAGATAGCAAATTCAATTAATCATGCTTGATGGGAACTCACTTTTTTCCTTTCTACTATTTACTAGCAATCAAAACTGCCACCCATGGTCGTCATGGCAACAAAAGCCTTAGTCAGCACTGGCCCTGCAGTAGAGGGGGGGTCGGCTACGCAAAAGGGTAAGATATAGCCAAGATCCGTTTACTTCTTTTTTGTACTAAGTTATCTTTGGCAGAGATAAATGGAAGCATGTTTGTGTCATCTGGAATTTTTAAAAATTAAATCTGACTTTCACTTACAGTGCTTTTCAAACTTAAGAGATACTCAAAGACAGGAAGAAGAAAAAAAAAGAAATATTTTGTTAGACACTACTTTTTATCTGATACCAGAATGAGTACTTCAGTCTAGAGTAGTCACTGATATAAATAATCAATACTACTAGTACTTTTGATACAAAAAAATTCAGCTCAAAAACAATGATAGGTCCGTCTATATAGGCAATATATTTCAATATATTATTTTTCTGAAATGCATTTTCTATTGCAATTTGTAGTAGGAGTGGTATAAACCGCTGTCACGAAAATCCATACTTTAAAATAATGCTTGGTATAGGCCCAACACCGTAAATATCGTCACTCATCCATCCCTAATATTTATTTTATTTTAATAAAACAGCTTATTTTGAGGGGGGAAAAACAAATAAAAAAACAAATGTAATGTATTTATTATACTTCATTCAAACAAAACAATTTTCTAAAATTAAATACAGCTCATTTTATCAGTTCATTTATTTTGTCAGAGTAATGAGGCTTGCGTCAACAAAACAAGCATTTGAAAAACCTTACTTCAGCGTGGCTGAAAAATAAGTGGAAAGTGTACTATAATTCTTGATTCTTGGGGTATAACGACAAAAGCATGTCCGAGACATTAATAAGATCATTATTAGGACTCCGAACTGTTTAAAATTGTGACAAATGCCTCCTGTAAAATGCCCCCTTTAAAGGTAAGATGGGTCTGCTTGTAATACCCGGGGTTTGAGACATGATTGTGTCCTCGACTGATACGACGAGACAACAAACAAACTAAAGTGTACAAGACATCAGCAGCAAACGCAACACTCGGAAATGCTTCAAATTTGCCCACAGCCCGAGAAAAACTAGACGAAAAAATGAATAAATTAAAAAATGACCCCTAGAGATGCATGCTAGCTTTTCCAAAGGGGTCCCGGGCATGTAATAGAGTTGTTGCATTACATCATATGTGCAAAGACTAGAAAAAAATGTAATCATTAAAAAGCGTCATAACTTTATTCCACTTTTATTTCAAAATCAATATAGTACAGTTATAAAATTATATCTAAATGTTTCTCAACTGCTTAAAGGGATGTTTTCAGTTCAGAAAAAAAGAAAACCTTTTGGCTAAAATGTTAAACTTAGTCACCTGACAGTAGAATATGTTTTAAATGATCTTTTGAAAAATCAGGACTTTCTGGTTTTAGCTTATCTCTCCGGTTATATTTTTGATTGTTATGTTTCATTATTTTAAATCCTGTGATCTTCCACCCAGGTTTTAGTTTCATCTTCCATTTTGCTACCAGTGCACATTTCATGCGCCGTTTAAAGTCAATCAAAGCTGGCTGCTTTGCATTTATGTGTTAGGGGAGGAGATTGGATTTGTTTCAAATCAAGTTGAATGTGTTCACGCCCACAACAGTGCAGACCATCTTTTTATAAGTGTGCCGACTTGCAAGCGCCAGTGAAAATACCACCATTCAAATAAATGTTAAATCACTATATTTACGTTTTACACAAGATCCCAACTTCATATTCAATTTAGGCGGATGTTGATTTATTCAAGTGACTGACACGCCAGATGATTTGAAACATATTTGAACAAAAAGATGGAGCCCAATTGGGGTAGGGTGTATAGTTGTAGCAAAAATGTGGGTTCTATTTGAAGGAGGTGTTTAGTTGTCTTGGGTGGTGGTTACACAACCAGTAACTATTACATTTTTGTTTCTTTTTTTTTTTTGCAAAATTACAGACATCAATTTGGATGTAGGCATTTTTTGTCAAGGTGAACAACAGTCTGGCATTTTAAAGTCATTTGATGGCAGATTTATGGTTTTCAATGTCCTTTTTAGGGCTGTAATTAAGGAGGGAAACCATATTTTAAAACCACATATGCACGATGTTAATGGAAATCTACCGTGTGTGTGTGTGTGTGTGGGGGGGGGGGGGCATCACAACAGGGGGTGGGTGGAGGCAACATGGTTGTCATGTAACAAGCCCAGCCTGACAGCTTAATTACCAACGCAGCTAAAGATTTATCGGTTTATCAATCGGGGCTCCGGGGCACTGCCTTTGCCCTGTGGACACGGGAGGCAGGGGCATCACCGCTAACCCATTAGCCCATCTGACCCAGACGTGCCTCGGCCCGGTCCCGGTCACGTCGGGGCACAGTCCTAAAGTCCCTACACAATTGTAACCACATGTTCTTTGCCTCTTATCATGTATACACGCAACAATAACTTACTATAGACAGTCATGGTTGTTTTACGCTGTGAAAGTTTTTTGTTGTTATTGTTATCATGCTGCTACCCATCTGGATGCAATTATCTTATCCGAATTTAAGAATGTATGCGCGTGCTTGAGCCTAAGCAGGTGGCGCAAACACTTGGACTCTTTGCTATGAGTGTTGCCCGTGGTTATGCTTCCAAAGGCATTTTAGGCGAAATGCTGACCCCATGTGGACACTACGAGGAAAAGCAGAGCCAGGACGGTAAAGGAAGTGGATGAGTGGTACCTGAAAGAGCCTCCTCCTGGGTCGTTGAGCTTGTTTTTTTGATTGCCGGAGATCTGGACCGCCAAGCCCACCGGACTCCTCCCTGCTTGGAAGGTGCCCACCTTCCCCATTGCCCCTGTTCGTTAAAGAAAAAGCCAAGAAAACAGAAAATGATATTTGCACCTTCATTTTATTCGTGAAAAAAAAAAAATCAGATTTAAAAAAAAGGCTATGTTTTGTATCGTATATTTAAAGCATATTTTATTTTTGACAGACTGGAGGGTCTGCAAAGTTGTATGATGATTAAAAAAAATAGACCTGATAAAATAAAAATGACGTGATTTTAACATTTTTAATCAAAAATAAAATGTATATATATTATATAATAATATATATATAATATATATAATAATATATAATAATATATATAATATATTTTCTTTTGCATAGTGAAGGGGCTGTACAGGTGTGTTTTCCAATGTAAAAAGAACTGAAAATAAGACTCTAGTTGTTAAAGTCCATTTAAATGTAATGTGTTGAAAATGTCATGTTTATTTTGGTGCAGTCAAGGGATTAAAAAAAATCTGCAATTGACTACCCTGATCAATATTTTTTAATCTCACCAAAATTGTTTAAAAAAAAAACTCAACATCCTTTTTAAACAAAGTGTTATTGACCAAGATATTGACACGCAATAAGAAAAAAAAGTGTCTTCATTCTTCCATTAGTTTGACAAAGACCTATGCTATGGCTCACTATATTAGTCTTTGTTGCTAGCATTAGCCGTGGCTGCAATCAAAGCCGGCTGCTTTGCATTTATGCGGTAGGCTAAACTAGATCTGCTTCTGGGGTAAGCAAACTGCTTCTTATAAAACATGCATATCACGCATATCATGCATATTTCCGTTTCAAGCTTGTACCTAGGAAATATCGTGAAGCACATCTACGGCACATCAACAGGGCGAGCTAAGGTGGAATTTATGTTTGTTTTTATCCCTTTAAGATTTACATGGCCCATATTGTTGTTTTGTCAGCCTGCCACACACTCCAGTTTGGTGCAAGATTGCGTTACATGACCACACAACACTTGAACCGGTTCTCTTCACACTTTTAAACCGCAAGCTGCCGCCAAGACAACCCCCCCCCCCCCCCCACACCCCACCCCCTCCTCCCAAGCGAGGCACAAGGACTGCAAGAGTGAATTCAAACTTGATCATAACAGGCATGTTCCTTGCCGAAGGGCACAGAAAAAGTATTTTTAGAACGAACCCCACATTCCAATTTGCGGGCATAAAACGACCTACAGATCCTTTCACTGCGGGCTATCTTATATGTGGTAGATCAAATTTGTATGCGCCCCTGATTACACACACTTCCACACACACAAATGCAAAAAATAGGTAAACACGTGAGCTTGTTACACACAGCACCTGAGAGAAGTCTGCTATCTCTCTGCGGAGAGTGTTGGGGCGATGTTAGTGGGCTTCTATGGGAAGAGTGTGAATCAGTGTGAGTAAGCGGAGGCTTTATAGGCAAACAGACGGAGGAGGGAAAAAAAAACGAGAGAAAAGCACCTGTTCTCTCAGTATGCTTCCCACCCGTTACACATCCCGCAAGCCCACCGAAAGGACGCTTCACTAATGGCTAAATGGCCCGTTTAGCCTCCTTCAACGCAGCGGCGGGTCAACTTTGAGTCACAACACGGCGGCTGAGTGAGAATGCAAAAACCACACTGCGGGGGGATTTTAATACATTGAGACAACAGGTTTGATAAGCCAAGCAGATGTTTCACCTTGAGCTCTCATGGACTGCGTGATCATCACGGGCATCCGGACTTGTCCGCCTATGGGGCCTGTGGTCTTCAGACCCTGGAAGGAGACAATTGGACAAGTGTTAAGTTCATTTTGCTTGAAATGGTCAAAAATGAGGGCTACAAGTAAGGCCATAACATATAGCAAAATTACAACAAAAAAGGTTGATATATGAAATTTAAGCATAAGCTTAAATGCTTCACAACCTTTCCATGTTTATTTGATTTGTATGTATTTTGTAGGTGGTTCGATGGAGCAATGGTTAGCATTCAGTTCAGGGACCTGGGTGGAGTTTGCATGTCCTCCCCGTGCCTGTGTGGCTTCCCTCCGGGCACTCTGGCTTCCTCCCACACTCCCAAAACATGCATGGCAGGTGTATCGGACATACTAAATTGCCCTTAGGTGTGATTGGGTGCGTGAATGGTTGTTCGTCTCTGTGTGCCCTGCAATTGGCTGGCAACCGGTTCAGGGTGTCCTCCGCCTACTGCCCGAAGTCAGCTGGGATAGGCACCAGCAAGCCAGTGAGCCTTGTGAGAACAAGCGGCTCTGGTGGATGGATGGATGGATGGATGGATGGATGGATGGATGTCTTGGTATAGTAGTAAAGTTAGAAATTACAGTAAATATGTGTATGAAAAAACTCCAAGGGCATGAATGCAAAATAATCAAATGAAAAATTGTAAATGTGGCCGTAACTTACACTGCTGTGCCAATTGTTTCATTGTGAGCCATTTGTAACTAACTGACAGCCTCACTAACTGACTGACAGACTGACTGACTGAATAAGTAATGATCTCTAAGTAATTAGCTAAATGTTGCCACTTACTGGTTGACCGAAAGAACAACGAGCAAATTAAGAATCGAACTAACAGACTGTTTAACTGACTAACAAATTCAGGTAAAGGCATCGCCATGGGAACAGAACTCTGCTGTAAAACTAATATAACCTCCTGAGACACAGCCAATTCATTTGTGTCCACTGTTGTGTCCATTTTGTTTCAGCAAGACAGCAAAGTTAACTGTGTAACACCCAAATACGAGACGATCAATGGAAAGGCCAAGATGTCCTCGACTGAGCACACGAGAACTGTGTAGCGAATGATTCAAATGATATGGACCAAAAACAAATGTCCACTACAGCGGACACATGAATAGGTTGGTTATTGGAAGGTTTTACACAACAAAACAATGAAGTAAAGCCCCAACACATGACATGGGAAAAGACTGTTTTGCTCGGTTTTTGATCAGATTCTATTTAGTTTACGTCACACTTTTTTGGTCGACTTTTGTGAAGTTGTCGTCGTAAATCCTTGCATTTTTAAACTTTCATCAAAAACAACTAACACATGGAGCTTCCCAAAATCTAGGAAAGAATTTGCCAAAAACCACTGTATCATCCAAGAAAATAACCTGCCATCACAAACAATCTACTGCAAAGTGGCCTTGTTTTTCGGTGTTCAAATTTTAACCAGTAGGGGGCAGTCTGCTTGTCCCCCAAGAAACAAAAGGAAACAGAAAACAGGACGTTATTGACCTTAAAGCAAATAACAGGCGGCTTCACTTGCAAGTTTACTCATGGTACATTGTTGAAGCAATAATGATAGCAATATTATATATATATATTATATATATATATATATATATATATATATATATATATATATATATATATATGTGTGTGTGTGTGTGTGTGTGTGTGTGCTAACTACTGGTGTTAGGTTACTCTGAACATTAATTGCTAGCTGGTTAATGCTAACTGCAATTGCTAACTGTTAGCCAAAGCAATTCAACCTTCGTAGATTATAAAAAAAATTAAATAAAGGTTAATGGGGGTTTTTTGAGCAGGGGGCATTATTCGATTATTTGATAGAATAATTGATAGGATGATCAATTTTGTAAAAAAGTGGAAAGTGACAATCCTAATCTCCACATAAGACGATATAAGACGGCAGTAAAAATATAAAAATAAAATACCAAAGAAGAATGAGGAGGAGGAAGGCAAGTAGGCATTTGGGGGTAGGAGTGGGGGTTTAAAATGGCGAGCTGTTAAGAGATACTTCCTTCCCGTGTAGTGCCACAGGTCAGGCCTCGGGCTTAGCCATCCATTCCTAAGCACTTTGCTTCTCACTGCAATTTTTTTTTTCGCCTTGTTTTCCATTCTCTGACACGTGCTACATTACTGTTCAAGGGGTGAAAGGGAAAAAAGACTAAACAAAAAACAAGACGACAAAGCAAAGGCCATTTTTCCCAGAGATGCACCGTGGGCAAGAAATTCATTCAGCACAGATAGCAAAGCGCCAACGGTCGGCCGGTGACACACTTACAAGAGCAAAAACAACAAATCAGGTAGAAAGTTCTAAAGTGACTTTACTTTCATAAGCCTTTAAGTTTTAAATCATTTATACTAATTTCCTTATGTACTTTGTGAATATTAATGCACCTATAGCATGTTTAACATTGAATTTACATTTTAAAAACTAAGTAACTTTGTTATTATTGGCATAGAGGTAATTTATTTCTTTGCTAGGAAGTGACAAAGAAGTTGATTTATGACTCCTTCAAATGATTGCTTCGGCAAGTTAAAAGTGAAAGTTTGTGTAGACGTGAAAAGTTTTCATGACAATTTTGATGGGTGATTTGGAATGTTGTTTCTATTTTTAATGTGTACATTTTTATTCAACTTTTTATTATTTGGTTTGTTTGCTTTTATTGTATGTGTTCATTGTTTGTAGGCGACTCTATATACAATTGCCTGTATAAAACAATATAAGAGGTACACTGAAGAATATCAATTATCATTGGATCATGATTTAATATAATGCCGTATATTTTGAAATATTTATCGCTCTTCGATATAGTAAGTGGACATAAAAATGCACTTCAACATCTTTGACAGAGGTTCTGAAATGTGCAAATATTGCCTGGTTGTCACATTTTTGTTTAACTTGACTTAACATTTTCTTCAGACTAACTTTAGACAAAAAAGATGTGATTGCAATTAAGTATTATTTCATTTAATTTCAAACATAAAACTAATTAACAAAACTATTGCCTAAAAAAATAATGAAGTGAAACTTCTTTTTTTCCAACTGCCATTTGATTTTTTTGGGGAGGTGTTAATTTATGGGAGGAGTAAAGGAATGTGTGAACTCATTTTTTAAGCATTTATTTTCCCTAAAACACTATTAAAATACTCACTAAACTTAAGTAAAATCCCTCCTGTTCACTGTGTCTACTGAACTGACTCCAAGCCAAGTCCCTAAGAAACATATCCCCACAGTACTGCGCTAAGGAGCGCGAGCGAGAGCAATTTTTTTTGGCCTAATTCAACCAACTGCTGGAATGCCACAGGCGGTCATTTGCTATGTTTTGTGCGATAGCTTATGTTGTGTGTATGCGTGATCGAGTGTGTATGTGTGTGTGTGTGTGTGTGTGTGTGTCTGAAACAAGAAAGATGAGAGAGAGAGAGAGAGAGAGAGAGAGAGAGAGAGAGAGAGAGAGAGAGAGAGAGAGAGACAGAGAGACCAGAGGCATGTTCTGGACATGGACTGCGGCCCGCCACATTGCTTTAAAATTGACCCGGGGCTGACCTAGTTACCTCGCCTCACCCTCCGCCGCTTAATAGAGGGCGGGAGGAAGAAGAGCGAGTGATTCCGGAGAAGATACAGCCCAAGTGTGTGAGTGTGCGCGGAGATCGTAAAATTGGAGAAAGACAGAAGAGAAGCCCCTGGCTCTGCCTGGACCAGACCAGTCTGACCTCACTTGGCCGCCCCCCTTGCACCCCAACATTTCCAATTGCATAATGAGCACATACTCTCACTCAGACACACACATATCCATGTTAATGCAATTCAGCTGTGGCTTGAATGAAGTTTGCAACTTTGCCGGTTCACTTGGCTCAACACTGCAGGTGCTAAAAGCTTAAATTACAACTTGGGCATAGTTGATGAAAATTGGCCGTCATGCACTTTTACACCAGTAGAGGTGTAATATCCATCTCAATGGTGGCTTGATGAGCAGATTTTAGGAGCTTTGGCAGTGGTGCAAAGCAGAGGAAGAGACTGCAGGGAGCTGAGGATGCGGAAGCGAGGCACTAGCAAAATTTTGCCTTAAAAGGTAAGTTCATCTTCCCTCTGATTTTTCATAGATTGAACATCAAGTTCAAGATGATAAAATTGTGTTTATTACACACTCCATCATGACTATGTCCGACTATCACCAACGTAGCCATTGATAATATAGACTTGTTTACAGTGCTAATTGCAGTTTAGTATTGCAAGGTTTTTTTTTTTTGTTTTTTTTTTAGTTGGGCAAAGTCCTCAGTGAGTATCACAACTTAGAACACGTTTACATGCTTTTATGAATGGCAAAGTTTGAGAACGGTCCTCATGCACAGAAAGAAAGTATAAGTCGGGTGACCATAGTTATGAAATTTAAAAACCAGGACACTACAATTTAGCTCAAAAATCAAATAAGCAATACATTCTCATTAGGAACTACTGATGACAACTTTCATCGCTAGTCAATCTGAGTGTTGTTTTGGTCGACTGTTGAACAGTGCTAAAAAAGTGGCTGGTGGCTTTCACAAGGACCGGCACACAAGGCCCGAAACCCGGACATCTCGTGAGCCTAAATGAAATCAGGCTACGTTTGAATCTTGATAGCAGAATTAAAACTGCGAAATCCACCAATGTTAATTACGCAAAATACTGTTTGGTTATGTTTCATGGGAATGTACATACCGCGGCAGCTGCATGGCCCATCGTCCCATGGGGCAGAACGCTAGCACCCGTGGTGGCCCCGACACTGTTTGGGGGACGTACGTGGACGGCCGGTCCGCTCGCCACGGGCACTGCTGGTTTGATGCCCTGCTGCAGAGGCTGGGTCAGGGACTGCTGGCTGTTTAGCAAAGACAGCCGCAGGGCTGGGAGGCTCTTCTGCAGATGGGCGGACAAGAGCAAAACGGATTTCAGTAAATAAAACAAAGCAAAAACATAAATTTGGAGATAAAAGGATATTTCACCGCATAAATGAACGCACCATGAGTCACACGTGATGAAACACACACAGGTGTGTACTGAATTTGAAGCGTTGTTAAGCTCTTGCATTATTAGTTGTTTAACATTGTTGTGTTATGGTATCTTTTTGTGCACACACACTAACACAGACAAAAGAGTATTTTCAGGCCAAATTTTGGATGCCAGCAACTTAACATTGCATGACAACATGTGTTTATAGCCGGATGGGGCGCTCTGGCTGCCTTGATGTGACGCTCATCATGCTTGGCTGGAGAAACCTGCTGGCGACTGGCAGGCACGGCTGCCGGGCCCACTGTCACACACAGTCAGAAATCAGGCCAGGGGGCTATTTGTGTGTGCACGTGTATGTGTGTGTTTGTCAAGTTTTGCCATTAGTAGCCTTAGCGTAAAGGAAATGCTACTTCAGGGGGTTCAAGTTAAGAAAAAGAGGAGCCAGGTCGGCAGTGATTAAAGGTAGTTCTCCAAGGGTGTTCAATGGTTCTCATTCTGAGGTTTGGGGAACCCTTGGGGATCTGCAAAATAAATTATTATGTTGTACCATACCGCATAGGAAATATACTGTATATATTCTTTAAAAAGTGCAAATAGTGTGAATCAAGACAGACACAGTAATCAAACTTTTGTGAACACTTTTTGTGAGCTGGAGGGGGTGTGTTCTGTTCTAATGATCAATATTAATATTAAAAAAAAAAGAATTAGGCCTCTGCTAGACACTGCGTGAATGCACATGTGGCTAATGTGTATTTACATTTCTTGCACTGAGCAAGAGTTTGAATATAACTTGTAAATTCTGAACAAAGCCACATCTCTAGTTATAGGAGGGTGTGCACACTTATACAATCAAATAAATGTTTGTCACATCAGAAAAGCCTCGCCTTTTAACTGGCGCGTGTAGACTTTTTCGAACATAATGTGCAGAATCAGTAAGAAATGGCAGTTAGTTGGGGGTCCCACCTTGAGAAATGGCACCAGGTATGGCTGTGGTGACGACTTGAGCTCCGTCTGCAGCCGGCTAGTGAACTCTTCCGGCTCAATCTTGGCATCCTTTTTTTTTTTTAATACAGCACACACATGAAGAAACACAATGAAGCATACTTCAATGAGACAACAAAAATGATGTATATGCAGCACTCATCCTGTCCCCTCCAGTCGAGCACTACTCATTTATCAGATGAAAACCACAATGAAAAAAGAAGCAGGAAGTAAAAGAGGTTTTATGGCGCCATCTACAGCCTAGAAGCAACCAGTGCATCAATCACAGTAACTTTTACTGTACAGTACTACTTTCCTAAAAAAACAAGGCGATCTTGTGGATACTAAGCATGTTTCTGAAAGATGACTGCATCTTATCCCATTCTCACCAGCAAGTCTTGCACCAGAGCTTTGACGTTCTTGGAGGTTTCCGGCGACGGGGAATTGTGCGACGCTAGCTTGATGAGAGTGGCTAGGAAGTTTTTACATTTCTTCACATTCTCCTGCATTTCCTGTCACGAGAAAATAAACAACAATAAAGAATTGTTATCGTTTGAAGGGGAGCAAATGATAATATGAGATTTATAAAGTCTGGTTTTGTGGTTTGTCAAGTCAAATATCCAAGTTTTAATACAACTGTAGATGGCTAGTGTTTACATGTATCTTAAATCAGGACTTTCCCAAATAATTGGACTTTATTATAAATACATAATATGAATAAGTTATTAAGTAATATAACATTCGATTGCGCCTTTTGTTTTCTGTTGTAAAATGTAATGTTTTACAGTTGATACTGTCATGCTCTCCTATGCTACACCATTTTTCAGTTTTCTATGATGTAATGTTATCCTATGTAATGCCATGTTATACTATTCAATGTTATTTATGACTATATTTGTTACATTGTAATGCTCTGCTTTGCTATTGCACGCTATTTTTTGCTGTTATGCAATGTTATGCTACGTCTGGCTGTTTTTGGCCGCTGTTTCTGCTTCATATTTTTTTGCCACCCATCTGTTTGTCATCCATACAGTATGTGGTTAGCCACACACATATGTGTGTGGATGTGTTTGCGTCTGTGTGTGTGTGTGTGTGTGTGTGCTTAAACATGTCCTTGGGTTGGCTTTCCTTGTGTGAATGTACAAACGCAAACGTGCGTGGGCACGTGTGAGACCCTTTGTCTACGGCCAGCTGCGAGAGGAGTTTGGGGGGGGCTTGTGACACAGCCAGCCTGCTGGCAGCTGTGACAGCACTCACACCGCAGAGGCAGAAAAAAGGAAAAAAGCCAAGGCGCTGAAAAAGATTGGGCTTGAAAAATGCAAGAAAATAAAGAGAATTTGAATTATAAATACATTAGAATAAATTACTTAATTTGAGGAATATTTTCACCAATACTAAAAGAAAATTTGACTGATAAAGGAAGAAAAAAAATAAGCAAAACTGTTAAGCAAATGAAAAGGAAATTTTGTCTCTCATGAGAAAAATTTTTAAAAAATGTATTTATAAGCAGATAGAACAGAAATGTTGGGCAAGTAAATAGCTAAACAAAAAAATGTGTTAAATACTGTATGTTCAACTGCTTAGTACATGTTGACCCCAGCACACAGTAAATCTGATTTTAACATCTTTCCTAAATGCAAACTTGTGACACTCAGTGAAAAATGTTTAACTTATTTATACAAGCTAAACCTACAAAATTATATTTTGACTTATTTCAAGTTTAACAGTGATAACTAGTAATGAAATCTCAATAGGTAAAAATACTTGAAGATTTCTAAGGAAAAAAAATGCCTGAAGCAAGTAGGATTCTCTCACACAAAACATTTTGCCTTAATTGAAGTTATTTAATCTTGGCTTGATTTGAAGATTTAGCAGTGAGAGAACCTGGGACACGACTGGAGCTCCAGGAGCCACGGCGATGGTCGTCGTCTGCGGGGGCTGTGAGGCAGCCTGGCCCGGCGGCGCCTGGGGTGTAGAGACCACGGGGGTCTGCTGCGGAGCCGTCACCGCCACGGCCGGTGCCACGGGGCCCTTCTGCAAAGAGACCAGAGCGAGGAGATAAATCGGACGTGACGCCTGGCTCGCAGCAAGGCCACGGAGAAGGGGAGGCGGGCGCCGCGGCGCCCGTCACATCTGCTGCCGCGACTTCTTGGACATCACTTAACACAGTGCTTCTTAAAAGTGAGGTCCAACAGCTGCAGTTTAGGGGTCCAATAAGGATTTGCAATCAGAGATGGGAACTTATTTCATTAGAAACTTTACTGAGTACTATAATGTTACAAATCAGGTCATTTTATTATTCACTACAAGTTCCAAATTTTACCAAGAGTGAGAAGTGTGTAGTAGTAATTGCAGATGTTTCTTCCTGTAAAAGTAACAACGGTTTGAAGCAAATAGACATAAGTAACTCTCCATTCACTTTCTAGAGCCGCTCATCCTCACAAGGGTAGCAGGCTTGCTGGTGCCTATCCCAGCTGACTTTCGACAGTAGGCGGGGGACACCCTGAAATGGATGCCTAGCTAATCGCAGGGCACGGAGGGACAAAAAAAAAACATTCACATGCCCAATTACACCTAAGGACAATTTAGAGTGTCCAATACACCGGTCATGCATATTTTTGCAACGTGGGAGAAAACCGGAGTGCCCAGACAGAAACCACGCAGGCTTGGGGAGAACATGCAAACGCCACAAAGGAAGGATGAAGCAAGCTGAAATTGAACTTGGGACGCTAAACTGTGAGGCGGACGTGCTAACCACTCTTCCACCGAGCCGACCCAGAAGTAACCACACACTTACAAAAATAAGATATGGCGACAGAAAAGTTACATTAATTGGCGGGATATAAGACAATTATCGTTGAATGAACAGTAACTGCGTTATGTGCATCTGGCGTTAGCTTTAAACCCTCTAGTTGTTTGTTTTTTCTTCAAAAAAAATATCATTTTTGGTGAGAGACAGTCCTGTCCTTATGGAAAGTAAAGGCATCTTTTCAAGACCATAACGGATAATACTAAGAAACTAAAGTTGATTTTTTTTTTTGTATAATTCACTAGCTAAAATTAGAATTTCCTCCATCATTAATCCATCATTGAATTTAATATGACATTAAACGTTTATTTTACAAATATAGCATTTTACTCTGGTAAGATTTATTTTTTTTAATCACAAAAGATGAAATGTTGGCTAACTGAGACTTTTTTCGTCAACTTTTCATTGTTCAAGAACTTAGGAATACACATGATAGTTATGTTGTATTATTATGAGGGTATCTTGAAAGACATATTTGCCCTGTAGGGGGTCCCTGGACTCAAACGTCTGAGAACCCCTGTCTTGTCTACAAGATAACAGTGGCGGGATAGGAGAGGAGAAAGATGACCAACTAGAGGCTGAGGAAGGAACCACAGCTTGTCTTGATTTGTCACCCGCTTGACATGTGACACCTGCTTTCAACATTCTTCCACTTAACATCAGCTTAGCGAATCATAACGACAAAAATATTTCACCACAAATGCTAAAAAATCATAACAACGAACTGCAAAATGAGGCAAATTACAAATTGGATTTTTAAAGAAGATATATAAGGAGATTTTTCTCACAGGGCGTAGTGCAGGACAGGAGGTAACGAAGGAAGAAGTAGAGGAGGAAGAGGAAGAGGAGGAGGAGGAGGAGGAGGAGGTGGTCTGGAGAGCAGGGCTGGAAGGAGCGGGAGAGGGAGATGGGGCAACCTTGGCTGGGGTCAGAGCACACTGCCTGGTGGTCTGAGAAGGTGCTGGAGACTGTCACAAGCAGAAGCGGGCAAAAGGGGAGAAAGAGGAGAAACATCAAGATACATCATCCCTAAGTTCGACACTTTTTCTCCCTTAATAATAAAAACTATGGACGGGCAAGTATTGATTAAAGTCGGACTGATGCAGATTTTTATTTTAAGCCGATGCCAATTTTCGGCAGAAAAAAATTCAGACCTCTGATACATTGGCCAATTAAATTGAAAAATTATCATAACAAAATCGCATTTGATTCTTCCAAATGCATTTCAGTAGCTGTGAATCATATGCAGATTTTCTCTATTCAAGTTTCAGTATTAGTTCACAACAAAGTTATGAAAACATTCAGTCTTGACTGTCTTTCAGCTACAATATTAGTTCTACAACTAATATTTAAATAAGTTTGCTGATGGGGACTATTTAAAAGTGCCAAAAAAAAAAGTTTAATGTACTTGAATGGGAGAGCACCTGGGAATACCAGGTGCTGTAAGCTTCCAAGTAGAGACCACTTAAGTCTCTCAGGACTTTGGTCTGCAGTGAACATGTCTCGGGCGCATTGGGCCAACCACCCAATTACCTTAAACCCTGAATGGTTCCGGAAACAAGAGACGCACCACCTCAAGCAAACAGAAACTAACTAACTGACTAACTACATTTTAAAAAAAAAAGAAATGAGGGTGCAAACAGTTTGACACTACTGGACTGGCCCATCTTGAGCACCCTGAAAATTCTCGGTAGGCTGCCAAGTTCAGCTATTGAGCCACAAGGAATGCGGCATCTTCAAGAGTTTTACTATCAAATGCATAGTAATACTAGACAATGACATTCTTATGGTGTTCACTTTCCTAAGCATACTACCTTCCATAATCGAGCAAATAAGAAAGAAGGCAATCAAACAAAAAAACTGTAATAAAGCAATAAGGGCAGTAATAATGAACCACGAATAATTGATAAGACTTACATTATGAGCATATTATGGAGTAGATGGAGTGGAAGAATCTGTATACATATGAGGATGCAAAATAATATGTATTTAGGAGCTTTCCTGCACTGTGCAGGATTTGTAGGGTGCACGTGTGCGTGCAGTAAAGTGACTGGTGATGATGCAGATTGGTGTGTAAGGGATTTGTTCAGCACTTAGTTAATAAGCAATTACTGTACATAAGTTCAAACTATTTATTCCTTATATCCCTTGACACTCTGCCTTGATTACTAAAAAAAATGACCTACATGTAAGGTTAAATTTACAAATGATTCAAATGGAAATTTGAAACAAAGTTGTCTTTGGAGGGGACAACTTGACTTGAAATTAGACTTTCGCGACTGTCATACTTGCACAGCCACTTGTTGCTAAGCAACCCATTAGTGTTCTTTTACACATTATTCCTACAATAAGCTCTCCACTTGATGTTACATATAACAGAGGCATACATGAATCAACTGCGTGTGAACACAAATAGGGACTGTGAAAAAGTAGGATGGTAAGGGGGGGAGGGAGTTTTGCTCCACTCCGTTAAAAGTTTAGCAGGATCCAAAAGAGCCTGAGGAAGCTTGAATGAGAGGGGTTGATGGCGGTGGCGGTGGTGGTGGTGGTGGTGGTGGTGGGGGGGATTGTTGGGGCCACAGGGTGCATCCCACCGCCAGCGACGCCATCCTATCGTTGCGTCTCTCTGCTTCTACCTCAGTGTTAAGCCTTTTAAAATAATCAAGCAGCAGGTTGATGAATGATTGAGGAGGTTATGGATGGAAGGAAGGAAGGAAGAGCGCTACGCCTTCCTCTTCTCTCCTCGGGCATTGCGGGAAGACTGACAGGCCCGACAGCTCTGGGAATAAACACCATACCCTTTTATTCCCATCGCCCACCCCCACACCCACCCCGACACCGCTCACGCTCATCCTGGTAAGGGGAGCACAAGGCGGCCTGCTAATTTGTCACCGCTGTGGCAATGTGCAAAGGCGGGAGGAGGAGATAAATAACAATAATCCTTTATCGTTTATAATTATTTCATCAAAATGGATCTTCGACTTCTAAAGTTGTCAGTGGCACCGACTTAGTTAATAATCGTTATATAAATTAGAACTTCAAAATTTCTGTAAAGATACATTTTCTGTAAACGTAAATGCAACTATAAGTTAATAAGAGTCTGATTTTTTTATATGATTTTGAATTTGGTCAATAATAAAAAGCCACTTCATAATAAAAAAACACATATCACATTAACATTGTTATCTAATCAGTTTGGCAATGTGTTTATCAAAACTTGGTATACTGTCGTAAAATATTGTAGGCAACAATGAGAATAAAAAAAGAATTTTATTTATACTGTTACGAGGTTATTAATTTAGCATTATATTATAGCTATGAATAATATTAAATGCAATATATGATGATATGTGTTACTGCAATTCTAATGAGGAAAAGTGTGACAGAAAATGGACGGCTGGATCATTTTAAAGAGAAATTTTAATATTTGTGATTTAATAGTGTCATCTAGCTAAACAGTATAATAACGTGCATAATCACCATCATTATTATAATGACTGTAAACATAGAGTTAATGGCATAATTTACCGTGTACATAGGAGCATGTACAGTGCTCCACATCAGTATGAAAGGCTGGATAGTTCCACACATGAAATGAAGATGGTTAAATGCTGCCCTCTAGTGTTAGCCATATGTGCTTACAATCATTAAAGGTGGCGTTAGCGGTGTTAAAAACATTAATCATGTTAAAACTACCTGTATGACCTGGCAGTACACAATTATTTAAATGATCTTTTGACAAATCATCCCTATGTGGTCCTCATTTATGCAGTTAATTTAATTTTTCATTATTATTTCTATACTTGTCTCTGTATTGTCTTGTCATGTCACAATGTACTAAAAGAGGACATTTAGAAATTTGACCAGTAGATGATTGATGATAAAATGAAATTAAGAGTATTAAAAACGTGTCATGACTATGTATGTATATGTAGATACACACATATTTATTAAACTTCAAGATGTGTCTTGCTTTTTTTTTTAATTTAAGTCATCTTAGTGTGGTTACTATTGCTACACTTAAAACTTGCGGGTTCATTTAAACATTTCTACGCATTTGCCCTCAGTTTTTTCCTAATGAGTCATGTCGCCACAGGTGATAAGTAAATCCCTATCAATAATTCAGTGTGACCCTCGAAGGCCCTCTGTGATATTAATCCACTTTTTAATCAGTCTAATTTACACATAAAATAATATTAATGGTATTAATTTGCTATAATTATTTCCCAATTATAGCGTGGACATGTTCATGTGTAATGTGTTATGAACAGACAGTCACACACATGTATAGTAACATAAAATCCTCTATTTTAGCGACTACATTGGAATCAAGTCGAATCGCGAGACAGTCAAAGATTCCCACCTCTACTAGCTAAAAAAAAAAAAAAAAAAAAAAGATTGTCTTTAAAAAAAAAAAAAACGGGGATGGTTGGAAAACAAAAACAAAAATCGGGAATCAATTTTGTTGTTGTTTTAAAATCAGAGATGTTATTTTTAGGCAAAATTGTCCTGCTCTAGTTTCCCCACTGGAAACAATGGCAAACAGGAGCAATGTCTTGAATTAGTTTAGTAGTTCAAATTAAAAAATGAAAAAGAAAAACAACATGTCTGACTTGTCTTAACTGTGGTTTAAGTGGTCACAAAAAGCGCCATGAAGTCAAATATTCGAAGAAAATGCAAAAACAAGCTCAGAGATCATTTTTGATACATGCTGAACTGAGGTCTTGCAATATTTTTCATCAATGACAGAGGTTCAAAATCTATCAGCAATTTTTTAAAACTTTTGAAGCTATCAAAACAAGTAACACGTGTCTGAAATGTAAGAATTTCCAAATTAAGCAGATCATATAGACTGAGCATTTTTTAGAAAGTCTTTTTGAATAAACTTTGCAATGTTTGTAAAGGTCCACGTTACCTGCGGCGTGCTGACTCTGAAGGGCGCCCCCGTAGTGGGAGTGGCGGGCCGCGGAGAGATGTTATTCTGGGCCTGGGCCTGACCCTGAGCCTGCGCCTGAGCTTGCGCCTGTGCCTGAGCTTGAGCCAAAGCCTGCTGAGGAACCAACACCAGCTGGCCCAGCTCGGTCCGTACCAGCACCATGCCTGAGGAAGCACGGGGACATTAATTAGAGGATATTGTGGGGGGGCAAGAGACAAGCTGGAAGGGCGGTGGGGGGTGACCAACACTCAAGATGCACTCACGAGCATTACATATTTAATTTCGACTGAGCGAATCCAAAAACTGTGGCATAAATGTGAAATTATTGACATTGTCTGCCGTGCTTGAGTTTAGGGTTTGCATCACATTAATGATATATCATTGCGGAGGCCCCATTGGGATTCTTCTAACTTTAAATGTGTTTATTTTCTACCACTAAAACTGGGGGAACTGATCTCTTGTTTTAATACTTGCCTTGCATTTGTCTGTGTGTGGATTTTGCTGTGGAATTCATATTCCAGGAACACAATATTTCATCAGAAGGTTTAGATTAGTGGGACACAATGATCATAGTATTAGGAAGAACATTTTGGACTTAACTCCCTCTTTAAGAACCGCCAAGATGTGTTAAAATGGTGGTGCTAGTGGGAATCTTGAAGCTGTGAAACTATAGGATTCAACCAAACTCAAGAAGGTGCTTGACGCAGTCCTATGACCTGTCTGTTCTTCAACATTTGTGAACAGCATAAAATACTTTCGCTATTTTCAACAGTATAAAAGTTATTCATTTTTCCATGATGGAAAAAAAACCATTCACATACACTTAATACTTTTAAAAACTTATTTTGTCACTTGCGGTCAACTTCAATTTACATCACGTCCTGAACGTACTTGTGAACGTCACAGGACCAACAGGTAAGACGTGATTGTCATTTTCAGTCGAAGTGGAAAAACGTGTTTTTCAACTTATTTATCTGTACGTTAAAAAATATTTATTCATCAAATTATAGACAAAATATTAAATTTTCTGCTGAAAATGTCTAAAATAGTGGAAAATTCCCCCGACAAAACATGCAACTATTGTTCTTTGGTCAATTTTGGAAAAGAAATATATTATATATATTATATATATATATATATATATATATATATATATATATATATATATATATATATATATATATATATATATATATATATATATATATATTATATATATATATATATATATATTATATTTTGGTGTAGAGAAATATAACAACAATATTCTTGAGGGGACATTGTGACCCTTACCAGATGGGATGGTGAAGCCGGGGGGCAGCTGGATAGTGGTCTGCTGCTGAGGAGGTCTGACAATGAGCTGGGGCGCAACGATCCTCTGAGGCGTGGCCAGACCTGGCCGGGTCAGGGTTTGCGTGGTTGGTGAGGCTGCAGGTGGGACGGTGGCGGGGACGGCTGGGATGGCGGCAGAGGCAGGGTTGGCGGGGGCAGCGGTGGTGGGTCTGACCGTGCTGATAGTCGTGGTCACCGTCGTGGTCTGACCACAGACGCAGCTTGTTGTCACCGGGGCGGTCGCTATGGTAGTTGTGGTGGTGACAGTAGCAGTTGCGGTAGAAAGTTGAGTTAGTGTGGTGGTGCTGGCGGTGGGTGTTGTTGTCACGGCAACGGAGGAAACTGTATTTATGACGGTGCCCGTGGTGACAATTTTGGGCGGACATTCGCCGGGAGCCCCTGGAGGGTCGGGGGTGTTTTTAGTGTGGTTGTCCTGTGCAGGTGGCGAGGAGGAAGAGGAGGGAAAGGGGGCAGATGGTGACGAGGTGACAGGGGGCGTCTGAGCACCTTGCTGGGTCAACGCAGACGCGCTGGTCCCGTTCTGGGCTATGCTGGCCACGATGTGACTGGGGAGTCTGTGCAAGGCGATGGTGGGGGTACCCCGGTCCAGAGCGATGGCCGACTGACCCGCAGGTAGGCTGGCGTTGGCGAGGGTGAACGTCGACGTATTGATGGCTGAGGTGCTCGCCGGCCGGGGGTCCCCGGGACTGCCGCAGGCATCGTCGGCCCCCGCCGCGGGGCTGCTGCCGCTGCCGTTCCCTCGAGTGGTCACGGCGGCACCGTTCAAACTCTTAATCCGAACCGAAGCGCTCCGTCGCGGGGTAGCGAGGCGTCGTTTCGAAGCATCCGCGTGAGGATCACTCGAGTCCGGGGAAGCTTTCGAGGGATGGCCGGAGCTGGCGGCGGTGCTGATGCTGCTGGCCGGCGGGGAAGTTGACACACCGGACGCGGGTAGTGTTGTGATGGATGCTCCATGTGATTGAGGGCTGCTGTTAGTGGCGGCGTCGGCGGCAGCAGCGGCGGCTGCAGGGGTCTCACCGGAGGAAAGGATGCTGCCCTGGGAAGCAGGTGTGACAGTTTTTTCCGTGGAGTTTAAATCCTGGCGCATGTCGGGTTTATTACGGCGCCCTTGTTGTTGTTGATCTGGTGTTGTGGAGCCCACCGGAGCTGGTAGCGTTTTCCCCAAGTGATGGTTAACGCCTCGACTTTCGTCGGCTTTGCCCGTCGAGTTGCTCTGGCCGGACAGCTGAGACTCCAGAGAGCCCACCAAGTCGCTCACAGCCTTCTCATCCACCTCGGAAAAGAGCATATCTTCCAGGGGGTCGGAGGCGCCCGCCATCTCTGATCTCCGATTGCTGTCTTTTTCTTTTTACTCTGCGCATGCGTGTTACTAGGCATTGTGGGAATGAGTCTGACGTCATTAGACATTTTTCAGGAGGGAGGCGAAATGGTCGAATTTCTTCTTTGTTTTCAGGTCTTAAATTATAATACATGCAAACGATGGGCATACTCGTGTACATGGTGTTCATACGAGTCAATAATTTGTTTTAAAGCTTGAAATAATATATCGTACAAAATGTTATATTTCTGCATTTCAGATCAGACAATATGGGGGCAGGGCGAAAGGATCCCGTGGAATCTCGCGATGAAACAAAAAATGGAAACGACTTCAATCTTCCCCGCTTATTTATTTCCATCCCATCTTCGGAATATTAGTGAAATATGACCAAAGTTATCAATAACGTGTATAAATTAAATACGTTGTAAAGAAAGAAAGGCGGAAAGCGGATGGTGTAACTTCGGAAACCGCGCCAGCTTCTCCTCCCAGAATCCTTTGCGGTGGTTGAAAATAACCAACACGGCCATGTCGTGTCGTAGAAATCAATTTGGACACGGACGAGAGAAACTCACTTCTTAACTTACTTTCTCCGGCTAACTTATTTTGAAATCGCAGTCTCGAGCTTTGTCGTTTTGACGCTTCCTTCGAAAGATAACAATTTAAAAGCTAAACGCGTGCGTTAGCGCTTGAAAGGGAGTTAAAAATGAGCGGAGGAGGAACGCCGTATATCGGTAGCAAAATTAGCCTCATCTCCAAGGCCGAGATTCGCTATGAAGGAATTTTGTACACTATAGACACTGAAAACTCAACCGTAGCTCTCGCTAAAGGTAAGTCCGCTCGTTACTATGGTGAGTTTTTTTCATTTCCTAAAGATATCCAAACAGCCCGTAAGGGCGACATTCGTGAGCAATGATGACATCGTTTTTCTCGTTGATAGCCAGCTAGCTTACTAGCTAACGTGCGCCTTTTGTTTACGTTGTGTTGGCGCTAGCTTGGTAATGCTAAGTCAAAATTGAGTTGCTTAAACTTCCCAGACTCATTTAAGTAGCATCTGGGATCTATTGAATAACTTTAGACCGAATTAGATTCAAATCGTATGAGCTACATATTAATATTGGATAACCTTAAAGGTGTTTCAACCTTTATGATGTCATTTATTTACCATATGCATAGTAAATATTGCAACCTGTGTATCTGACTGACTGTGCTTATTTCTCCAAACAGTTCGCTCTTTTGGAACAGAGGACAGGCCCACTGAAAGGCCCATTCCGCCTCGGGATGAGGTCTTCGAATACATCATCTTCAGGGGCAGTGACATAAAAGATTTGACCGTATGTGAGCCTCCTAAGGCCACTAGCAGCCTGCCTCAGGACCCAGCCATCGTTCAGGTGAACCATTTTGACAGCATCCACCCATACAGTCAATGGCAAAAGACAAGGTGGTTTCAATCAGGTTGATTATTATAGCGTTCGCCGTTCAATTTGGGTACACCAAATGCAGCTCAAACGGTGGTATATTCATACTCGAAACGGTACATGCTTCATGGTATTTGAGGTCACGCATAATGATTACATGATTGGAATGCTTTGCATTTTTGCTTGCAGTCGTCCCTTGGATCGAGCAGCAGCACCAGCAGCGCGGCGGGCCCGTCGGCATCATTCCAGTCTGCTGGCCCGTACGCCCCGTTCAGCAGGGCCCAGGTGCAAACCTATGGACAGTTTAGTGGCACGTCCATGAGCGCTCCACAGTTTGGTGCACCGGGAGGTAAGATGGTTGTCACTGCCGTTAAAATTTTCATTCAGTTGTGACATTAATCAGGATCAATGGTAATATTAAAAAAGAATTCATGACTGGACATGGACCGATCCCTTTAAAAACATAAACGATTGCACAGGACGCACCAGCCCTCACCTGGACCCCCTAGCCAAAAGCTCCGCCCTGGATCAGGCCACCACCTCGACTGCCTCGGCACCGCCGGTCGGGCAAAGAAGTCAAGCGCCGTCCTCTGCGCCTCGACCCATCGGGTCCACCATTGGTGGCCAGAAGCCCCCGGACCTCCTGGAGCAGAGAAAGGGTGAGTACTCAACTTGTGTACTTGAACTGGGGTCCTTCGGGGTTATCCTTAGTGTGAGGTTTTTTTTGTTTGTTTGTTTTTAGCTCCCGAAGTGCCGAAAGTGAATCTAGGGGAACTTGAGCATGTTACACTTGAAAACCGTGACTCCAACAGGCGTCAAGGAGGTGCGTTAGCATCTTTGCTTTCTTTCCATCGGCCCCACCCTAATTTGTGTGTAATATGTAATATTAAAGATCAGATTTTATTATTTTTTTTTTTTTTTTACAACAATTAGTAACTACTACAAGTACCTTTCTTGACAGGTCAGTGCTACATGTCATCGGGCGCCCAGCCGGTGCGTCGAGGGCGCGGCCGGGGCAACCGCAGCCGTGGCAAAGTGAACGTGCGCCGGGACGGACTGATGAAGTTCGAGGAAGACTTTGACTTTGAGACGGCCAACGCTCAATTCCACAAGGATGACATCGACAAGGAACTGCAAAGCAAGCTCAAGCTCAAAGGTGACGCGCCATTTCAAACTTGCACTTTTAGTTACTGTTTGAGCTTTAACTTTTTTTTTTTCTTGAATCTGCAGATGACAAGGTGGAAAAGACGCCAAATGGTGAAGAAGCCGACCCTGAACATCCCGGTGCGGAGGCAACTGTGGAGGAAGAGGAGGCAATACCTCCCTGTTACTACGACAAGACCAAGTCCTTCTTTGACAACCTGTCCTGCAACGACTCCAAGTATTTACCACAACTTTATTGTCCGTGTTAGAAGAAAATTGAATCTCTTAAGTTACAGCACAATTAGTTAGCCTAATACTAAACCAGCACTGCCCCATGCTACATTTTTTTTCCCCAAATACACATTTTTCAGAGGTTTTCCATGAAGAAATAATGAGATTAGAAATAGATTCTACTTTAGAATATACTAATTTCTTAATATATAATTACTCGATTTTATCCCACACAAATTTAAGAATAATTCAGCCGTTTTAAACCTAAATCTAGTACATGGACTAAATAAAGTCAGAGGATGAACAAATTACAATATTAGTAGAGTACATCATCCAACAGTACATGTTCATTTTCAAATTAAGATGAAATTAATTTGAACGGGAAGCAACTTGTATACAGTATATGCATTTATTTTGTTTAATAGATGCGCAGTGTCATTCGTGATGCAATGGTCCAGCAAATAACTCAGAAATAAAAGATAACGTTACATCATCTTAATTGAATTTGAAGAAAACACCCCTCGGGATACCGCTCCAACTGTACTTCCAAAAGTCTCAATATGACTTTTCCAAAATCCAAAAATTCTTTGCGCTGGTTAGTGGGTACTTGGCTGAAAAAATATTAAAAAGTAAAAACCGCTGCTCCAGAGGGTCTATTGTTGTAATGACAAAACAAAAAATTGAATCACTAAAATAAGTGTCTGTTTATTCAATGTTTTTTTTGTGTGTGTGTGTGTGTGCGTTTATTTCAGTAAATCGGTTGATGGAGGATTTTCGAGGTAAGTCGCCTGGTTTGTGGAGTTTTACTCGTTATTCATCCCCCGTTGTCACTGATTACGCTTTTGTCTGTTTGGCGCGACAGAGAGCGGAGGTCGACCTGGGCGGAGGAGCGGCGGATGAACGCCGAGACGTTCGGCATCCCGCTCAGGCAGCATCGCGGCCGAGGCGGCTACCGCGGCAGCAGAGGTTACATGCCGCCCCGCGGCGGGCGGGGCCGGCCGTCCGGCAGGGGCTCCTTCGGCCCGCCCCGAGGGGCGCCGCCCGGCTTCCGGGGCGGCTTCAGAGGCGGAAGAGGCGGCCGCGAGTTCTCTGACTTTGAATATGCGGTAAATCTCCGTCGTTTGGATCGCTAATTTTTGCCGTGGTGGAGTTGCGTGATTGTGGCGTCTTATTCCGTTTCAGAAAGACAACAAGGTGGCGGCGTAGTCCCCGCCGCCCGGATGACGACCGATCGTAGCCCTTTCGAAATCTGTTCACGGTCCCGACATTTACCAGGAAGAAGACAAAGCGGCGTGTCAACCTCCATTTTCTTTCTCCCCCTCCCCTCCCCTCCTGAATTTTGATGAAATACGAGCGGTGTAAATAAGCCGAGTCGCTCAGTTGGCTGACTGTGCTTAGATAGCTTTATTTTTTCGTCTTTTTTTTTTTTTTTTTATTTGAACGTCACATGGTGTCGAGACAGCCTGAAGGAAACCAAATTTTGAGCGCATCCGACATGACCGACGCATGTAGAGATGTCCGCTATTCCCCCCCCTCTTCTTCCAAGAGCGCTTTCAGTAGTTAGCCAAAAAGTTTGCATTCTCCTCTCAGCCTGTGACGTTCACAACGGCTTCCCCAATAAGGTTCAGTGAAGCTTTTTCTTTAGTTTTCTCTTACGGAAAGGGACAGCAACTGGATATGTCACATGAATGATTAGTACTTTCATCATTTTGGCTCCACTTTGTATTTAGGGAGTGCCTTCCAAGTGGGCTGGGCCGGGATTTTTCTACAGCTCTCCCTTTAAATGTTGATGCCTTCTGGCAAGTTGTATTGATTTCAAAAGAAAAGCACTAGAAGGTGGCAAACTTGTTGAAAATGGTGAAATTGTAACATACTTGGCAGTTAATTCATACATTAATGGCAAGCCGACCATTATGTAAAGGTTAATGTTGCACACGCGAGCCCGACACTGCATGATGACAGGATCCCGTCGATTTTTAGACCAGCCCGAGGCGGAATCCAAGAATTAGCCCTTCTAGAACCATCTGCAAATGTTAAGTATTCGTAAGTTTGTTACTACTTCTGAGCTTCTGGAACATTTGGAAAACCGAGGAATTGTTGTTTTTCTCCTTGAGCGTATCAGTAAAAATTGAGTTTTTACATTTAAAAAAATTAATAAAGTTCAAAAGAGTATAATATCCATGTCCCTTGTTTTTATTTATTGGAGGTTAAAAGCTAGTTCCGACTGGATAGTGTTGATTTTTTTTACCATTTTTTAACCAAGTTTTACCATTTTCCCTCGCGCTCAGTCAGTAAAAGTTAGGAGAATTGAGGCTTGCATTACTTAGAGAGGAAAAAAAAAATTGAACAATGAAAGTTTACTATTTAGAATGTGTGTGCCCTATTTCATCTAGCATTTCAGGGGATGAAAAAAAACATACCAGCAGACAATTATTCATGTTCTGGGGCTGCTTCCCTACTTCAGGGCCTGGATGACTTTCTGTCTTTTATGGAAGCGTGAATTTTGCTCATCACCCGAAAACGGTGTCCCATCAGTTTGTGATTACATTTTGCAAGCATGAGCATACGTACATCAAGGCTTTTGCAAATTCCAGTTTTATAAATGAAAGTGTAATATATTTTACACGAATAAAGATATAATCTTACAGGCAAACTGAATTGAGTGTTGTGTTTTTAAAACAGACTACATAAGAAACAGGTTGCATTTTTTACTATATTAATTGTATAAAGATGTGGATACAATCGTAATAGTCATAGAAAAATGTTTAAGGTCTCTGATTAAAATATATTTACTTTTTTAAACCTGTTCAGTACTGCTGTCTCTGTACAACAGATGGCGCTGTGGGCTATCAATGGAAATTTATCACTCGAAAAACGAAGAAGAACAGGAAATGGAACAATAAAGACAAGCGAAGAAGAAGCTACACCGGCGGTTCGATGAACGAGCAAAAATGTCGATCGTTTTTGTGCCTCAGAAACTCCGCGGCCGCGCCAAAATCACTCCGGACATCATACAGAGGGTAAATCGCAACAATAAGACTAAAATAACTTGATATTGTTCATGTTTTTTTGGTTTGTTTTTTAACCACCGTACAATAACCAGTTATGCTAATGTTAGCCGCATCATTTCTCAGTGATTATACTTTGACCATCCTAATTTAATAATATTCTTTTTTCTCCCCCCTCCGCAGCTACTTGACGAAAACGACCAATTAATACGATGCATTGTTGAGTACATGCAGAAGGGACGAGCCGTGGAATGTGTCAAGTAGGTCTATTCTATACTTGCACTACATTGGAAGTCTAAACTTAAAGCTTTTTTTTTTCAATATTTTAACAGAATGAAGTAATAGAGGAAAAATATGTAGGAATGAAGTCTTATTTTTCAAAATATCAACTAATCATTTGAACAGTAAAGTTTTGTGATGGGTTTTTTTGGGGGATACGAATAAAGTTAAGATGAAAAAAAATCCTTCAATGAAATCACACTGCGTGGGAAATTATGTTAGTTTTGTTGAGTGTGAGTTTTTATTAAAAAAAATAAAACCATTTACAAGAAAAAAAAAAGTGGTATTAGAATGGGAAAAGCTGTCACTAGCAGAATTACAACGTTCTAATTTATCACTTTAGATGTCAATAAAATTTACGCGCGAAATCAGATTACTGTCAAAGTTGACGTCAGTTAAAATATTATTTGCAATAACTATTCCATGTTGTGGAATATTTAGCACCCGTTTTAATCGATCTCAGGCTGCCATTTTGTCCTTTAGTGCCACCTGCTGGCGATTTGAAAAATAACGCCAAACGTGCGTACGTACTCTCCTTGCTGACGTTACGTGACGTTTGCTTACTTTCACCGCCAGCAGGTGGCAGCGCAGGACAAAATGGCAGACCGTTACGTTTCCATCCTGTAAAATGTTTTATGCGTTTTAATTTAACTTTTTTTGTGTAGAAGTGAATTGAATCAACCATTTAGAAAAAAAGTTTAACTTTACATGAAATATTCTTCCACTATAGCATTATTTACCCAAATATAGTAGTAATAAAAACCATTAGGCTAATTAGACTGGTTTGTGTTCGCAGATACCAACAATTCTTGCACCGTAACATCGTGTACCTGGCAACCTTGGCCGACGCCACCACACCGGACAACACGCCATCGTCTTCATCGTCAACTGACGCAACTGTAAGTAAGCTTTGAAACTGCACTTTTTGAGTTGTGGGTTCGTTGTTCTTCCCTTGGTTCCTTGTCTGTTACAGTGGCACCAGAGCTCAGCCTGTGCACAGCCGAGCGCCAACACCAATGAAGGAAGTTAACATTATGAAGATGTCGTACGTCATGCCTCGCCACTCCGACTCATTGGATTTCATTTTTGCACGTAATAAGAAGGAATGTTCGGATCACTCTGAAAAGGATATTTACTTGAAGTAATACAATTAAAGCTTTCATTTTTTTTTCTCTTAATTTATTTTTTTTCCTGTATTCTAGTTTTTATAGAGTAAAAATGTATGATGAGTATGTGATGTATTCTTCTTTGAGCATAAGCATACATTGATGTAGACCATCTTGTCAAATTAAACTTTACTTAGAACGTGAAGATTTTAACATTCTTTCAAATTAGTATCGTCTTAAGTGACATTTTCAGCCACTTCTGGCATTCTTCTTTTGTTAAATTCTATTTAAAAAAAAATAATACAAGATTTCATTCGTATATGTGCCGAATAAAGTTGAAAAACAAAAAAAAAACTGCAACTTAACAAAAGGTGCTGACTAAATCTCGTCGTGCTGACTTCAAATCTCATCTCATCTTAAAGCTTTTTTTGTTCAACCCTTTTGGCATTGTTACAAATTATGGAAATTCCTTTAATTTTTTTATGACATCAAGAAAGAATTAATGGGAAAAAAATTCTAGGGTACTGAAATTTGCAGCAGATCATTAATACTTTTAAAATTTCAAAATGCAACAATTCTGATATTTTTATGTGATTGCAGCTGGACATGTGAGATTTTGTGGACAAAAAATAATCATTGTCCAAATTTTGTACCATGCAAAACCTTTAAAATACATTTTTTGAGTGGCATTTTAATAGGATGTATTTCATTGATTTTCCTGCAATTTCTGCAACGTTTCATTGAGTGGTGGTCAAACTATGTCAGCAAACAGAAAATTCTTTGTTGACTTGTGTTTCACCTCAAGACGGTAGGTGGCGGTAGAGACCAGTTAACGGCTACGTCTTAAGTGTCGTCGTCACATCACCGATTACAGACCATGCCATTTTTCAGTTTTTTGTGGGCGTTAATAAATTTTACCCACATATATATGGATCGAACTGATGCAGTTTACAAAACATGGGAAAAAATGCAATATTTTGTGTAGTTTGCAAAGTGTGTGCACAAGGTTTCAAGAAAATTAATACCTTACTAAATACAAAAAGTGAATAAGGTCTTCCATTTTGTGTCACTTTGTAACATGAGCATTTGAGGACAAAACACAGCTAAAACAATGAACTTTGCTAATTTTATTTTTTTTTTTCCTTTTTTTTTGCATTGCTGGTAGATTTCTCGTCGCCAGCTAAAAAGAACACGAAGCAACAAAAGCCAAGCAGCCCCGCCCCCTTTCAATGACCTCACGGTATCGTTTTGGTTTTCCCTTGCCGCCATAATAGTTAACCGTTCGACATGGCGGGAGGGGAAAATAGTAATAATAAGCTAACAGTTACAAGTCTGTGTTCAGAAAAGTGAAGAAAAAAGGCTTTTATGGGAGTGAACAGAACCCCCAAAAAAAAGCAGAACCTCTATGTTGATTGTGCAAAGCACATTTAACTATAAAAAGATATATTTGTATGTACAGCAAAACTGTAAACATTTTTGAAGTGTGTTAGTTTTTTTTTTTTTCTGGTGTCGTTTCATAAATACAGGCAACATTGGCATCTGCAAACATCACAAAAAAACAAAAACATTCGGGGCATTTGCCATAAAAACCAAATAAAACTTTTTCGCATATTTGGTAAAGATGGATGATTTTACGTGTGCTTTTTTTTTTTCTTTCACATAAATTGGGAAAGCGGCTAACAGCCTCGAACTCGTTCACTGCCCGCCCAGTTAAAACGGAATTTTGACGTACATAGCCGTCAATTATTAATACTGTTGAGAAAAAAAAATTAAAATAACATGCCTGGCTGCGTCCAATTTTGCAGGGGGGGGGGGGCAAGCGAATGCACAGCTGTTCCGTCTCCTGCTTTGGTTGGGAACAAGTGCTCTCATCAGCAAAATGGCACATATTTCATATCATATCTGTGTGTTTCAGATGAGGGAAAAAAAAAAAAAACGTCATTATAAACATAAAAGTAGTGTATTTGCGTGTTAACTGTGCTGAGCCTGCTCAAAGCCTCTTTAAAAATGTAAGGAAACATGAAAAAGATGTTTCATGTACATGCTAGCTGTACATTTGGCAGTTACAGCTCGCTGTACACACACTCGTTTTTTTTTTTTTTTCGTTTTTTTTTTCAGCGGTCTCCAGCTCTTGCCTGAAGGTCGGGGTGAGCAGCACCCTTTCTCCAAGGCAGAGAAATGACTGCTTTCGAATTATAATAATATTAATGATATTAGTGAGTAACTTAGTAGTTGGGAAATGTAAAAAATATCAAAATAGGTCTCTGTGATATACGTAATGGTACCAGGGCCATGCTGAAATGGAACGTTTGTGGTGAAAAAAAAAAAAAGAATTTCATGAAAAAAAGGAGAAAATTATAGGCATAAAAAGGCGTGATTTTATGAAAAAAATCTTGCGCCACGATTAATGTTAATGTCTTGTGCAAGTGTTACGAAAAGTGGTAATGTTAAGGGTAAAAGTTTCCAGAAAAAAAATATACAGTCGTAAGGATGCATGAGGAAAAACATGTCATGTTACTAGAATAAAGTCGTGAAGGAATTAGCATAAATAAGTTTCGCTACTTAGTAAATTTTATATGATTTATATATTTGGATTTTTTTCATTTTTAAGTAATATATTGTATTTATAAGAAATGTTCTCCCATTTAGATTTTATAACTGACTGTAACATGACTGTCCTCAAAGTTCATTAATAGTTGGACACTTTTTTTTTTTTTTTCATGTCAGCATGGCCCCGATGTTTGCAGAATTATAGCGTGTGAAAGACGTACAGAAAAGATGGAGCGGAATCGGATGGAGCCAGTGTGTTTACTGTTTGGCATGTGGTATGCGTACCGGCCGGCTCAGTACTGGTGCAGGAAGGAGGACCTGTGCTCGTGTTTCAAGGGGAACGACTTGAAGGCCTTCATGCCTTTCAGCTGCTGCTGGTGGGCAAAGGGGAACGGCGAGGAAATGGCGGCGGCCGAAGGCGAGCACTCGCCGCCGCCGCCGGCCGCAGACCACACGGGCGACTGCAACATCTGCAGGGAGTCGCCCCACTGCGACGAAGAGGGCGGCGCCAGATTCATCTGGTACAAGGAAGAGCTGGGATTGGTCACGCCCCCGCCGGCGCAGCCGCCGTGGGCCGAGTGCTGCCACGGCGCTTTGGGAGGCCACGTTTTTGTTTTGCTGTCCTGTGGAAAACACAAATTAAGAAATGTTCAATGTTTTCGAATATTACGCTTAAAATGGCTGATATTAAATACGATGATAAAATGTGTAATGGGAGGAAAAAGCAAAAATCATTAGCATACTTTCTGACTCTCCCTTGTGGCCAACGAGTGATTCCTACCTGGTTGTCGTCGGCGACATGATGGAGAGGCGGCGAGGGCAGCGTGCACGCTTCCGGCTCACCACAGCTGTGCTTCCTGTACACACGTTTTAGAATTAAAAAATTAAAAATTGCCGGTTAACTTAATGTACGATGAGCGCGCCTAAGATTTTTGTATTTTTGTCTATTACAAGTAGTCGGCCATTTTAATTTACATTTTAAAGCTCAACTTGTTGGCAAATGTTAACATCGTACCCAGACCCGGCTCATTCACTTGTGTCCACTATTGTGGACATGACTTTTTTTGGTCTATATCTTTCAAGCCAGTCAAGGTCCTAGTGTGCTCAGTAGAGGACACCCTGGCTTTTCCAATGATGTCTCACGAGTTTTGGAGGAATGCAACTATCATTACTGTCTTACCCTGACAAAATGGGACACAATAGTGGACACAAAAGGTGGATCGTGTTGGACAAAAGACCATACGGGATTTGATTGAAAAGAAGGAGACAGAAGAGGTTCATGTCTCTCCCGAATGCTTAATTCACCTCCTTTGCTTGACCGCCGCCACGAGATCGGGTCCAGAGAACATGGAGAAGAGGCTGTCTCCGTTGGCGGAGGACGTCTCGTCGCTGGAGCTGGCGGAGTCTCCCTGATTGGCCGACCAGCTGCTGCCGACTGCCTCGCTGGCAAAGCAAACAACCACACGGGCCTTTGCAATGTGTTTGATCCCTCAACTTCGTTTTCGCGGCGGGACGGACGGTAGGAAAATATGGGTCTTATTTTCCGCGGTGCCTGGACAGCGGGTGCGACCTACCCCTCGCTGTAGTACTCGGGGTGCGTCCAGGTCCTGTGCTGCTCGTCGGGCATGGGCCAGTTGCCGCGAGGGTTGCTGGGGCGACGCGGGTGCTGCACCTGGCGTTTCTGCTGCATGGCCTGGCTCACGCCGGCCACGTAGCGGGCGAACTCCGGGTCCGAACCCACTGTTGAAAAGGAAAAAGGAGACAAATGACTTTCTGAGCCGCTACAGATATTTTGCACAGCTTGACTGCAAAACCAGAAAGCAAAGTATGAGCCAGTGTTGATTATTTGGTCACAATCTCAGGACTGAGGTCATTGAAAAGTCTGCCGTGATGCAAACCGGTCAGTCGTTTGCAATCTCTAAACGTAGCAAAAATGTTACCATAGCAAACACGGACACAATCATACAAAAAGGAGGCGGATGTTACCCGCAGGGTCAAAAGGCATGGCGTCTCCCAGGACTCCAAAGACGCCATCACTCTGCTCCCTGTTGGGCCACGTGTTGTTGCGGGGCCCCTGCGGCTTCTGGCCCAGCACCTCGGACATGACGCTGTCCATGTACGTGCTGACCAGGCCCAGGCTGTACAGGTCGGAGCTCAGGTCCGGCAGGCCCGGGGAGCCGCCCCACTGGCCGATGGGACCCAGGGGCGACAAGCCTCCGGGAGGAGGTTGCTGGCCGGACGTTCCCAGCCACTTGCTGGCCCCCCTCTGCTGCGGGGGTGGGAGCTGCGGGGGCGGTTGCTGCTGCTGCGGCTGCTGGCCAATGGGCTGCAGGAGGTGCTGATAGTACTGCAGGGTCTGCGAGGAGGGCTGCTGAGGAGCAGGCGGCGCGGCCTGTTGTTGTTGCGGCGGCGCCGGAGGCTGGGCCTGAGGCTGGGACAAGGCCTGAGCGCCGTGAGAAGTAATAGGAGAGGTCGGCGAAGGTCCTGTGGGGGGTTTGAGCTCGGTGGGGTTGGCAGACGCCACGGAGTTCCTCCTCTTGACGAGCGGGGAGGCCTGCTGGGATTTGCCCATGTTGAACCCTGAGAGAAAGTCGATGACGTCCTGCATCTCCTGGTCGGTCGGGAGGTTCATGCCCTGCTCGTCGCACGCCAAGCCGTTGGCCAGCGGGTTCGGGGGCCCCGCCTCGGGGCCGGCGGACAAAGCCCCCATCTGCAGCAAGCTGTGCAGGCGGCCCTCGCTGTGGCCCAAACTCTTGGCCTTGTCCTCAGAGCTCGCCAGCATGCTGCGAGACGGCGTGCTGGGAATGGAGTAGCTTCCGCCGCTGTTGGAGCTGGAGGATACCTTCTTGGTGAACTTGGAAGTCAGCTTAGAGATGGTTTTGGGGAGGCCGCTCGAAGCCTTGGAGTTGGTGCCCGGCGGCAAATCCGCGTGGCCGCCAAAGTCCGGGCTCTCCCGCTGCAGCTGTATCTGGATGGTTGGCAAGGATTGCTCTCTTTGGGCAAGAGGGAAAGAATTATGGTGAAACGGCACAAATGACAAAGAATTCTGTGCAGACTTGAAACGTGTGAAAACAGACTTGCTTAACTCATTGCAAAATTTGAACAGACAAAATAAATTGCAAGTGTAAAATGTATAGAAAATTACTTATCCCTTTGTCTGCTACAGATTTGTCTTCAAACGAGGAAGTCAAAATTGTGTAGGTGTCTAAACATGGCATTCCGATGACTGGAAGTATTAGATATGTGGACTATAAATTAAGCAGCAAAATCCAGCTTTTTTTGTCAATTTTAGTAGGCAAATCCCGGGGCAGTGTTTCTGAGGAATTTTTGGCCTTGGAAAGAATCCGACGCTGTTTTGGTCAAGAATATGACTCACTTCCTCTCCTTCCATCTATTAATGTCGAACACGGCCGTGTAGAGCACATCCACCAGGCCAAGCGTCTTCTCCGGATCAAGGCTACGCTGGAGTAAAGACATGGTTGCCGGGTCCTCCTTCAAACACCTGCATCACACAAACACACACACGCGCATTGCTCAAGTCAATGTTACTCTTTCAGCTGTGACCGGTTTTATGGGTTTTGCTTGCACAAATCCCCTCAAGTCTTGCAAGATGAGATTTTCTATCTTTTGTGTTCAAGATAATGGCTTGCGAGGTCAACAAGTACAAAACGTCAGCGCGAAGCTGTGTGAGCCCGACTCCTGCAGAGCAAACCCACATTTGAGTCGTATCCTTTAATATAGTCGCTCGGGAGCGCGAGCGTCTAAAGACCATTAAAGCGTAGTGATAAACTGTCGTGAACTGTCACTCAGAACGACCTGAAGTTAACACAAAAACTCGCAAAGCCTGCTTGGCAGCGCAGGCCACCCGAGGCACCTGATGAAGAACTGATATTCAAAATAAAGATGGAAAGAGCTTCAAGGTTCCTGGTGGGGAGCTCAGACTGGTTTTGTATGTTTTTGTCACCTCTAATTATTACAACTTTCCAGCCCTAGAAACCAAACACAACACGGCCTCCAGTTCAAATAGACCTCCCTATAAATCTTAAGTAGATGTAAATCTCATTGAAGGTCGCATCCTGCACTTTTGGTGGGTCTTCAAAACTCAGAAATTAAACATCAAAGCCCCTTGTTCACATGTGGCAGTGTGTGGATCTTGTATTTACAGGTGCCTTTATTTTATTTTATTTTTTAAGAAGCAGGACTTGGGGAAATATCTCCTCACCACGTGGAAGGAACCTGGACGACCAGCTTGGATCCTTCTAGGGTGATGTGAGGTGCATACGACTCCTTGTTCTCAATCTGAGCGGTGTCCACCACCACCTGTGAAAAAACACACACATACTACTATTACTAACAGCATAACACTCACGAAGTATTGTACAATACATCATTTATTCTATTTGAGTAAAAGTATAAAAATTCCGTGACCTTCATCCATTTTGTCATTAATATATCCGCCAAGAAAGAAGAGCTCGGGAGGGTGGTTGTGGGGGAGCCCCTTCACGCACCCCATGACAACAAACAAGTTCTTTGAAAGGCCTTGGCTCCTCAAGAACCTTGCAGCTGGGCCAAAAAGCGGGAGGGGATATGGGATGTGTGTGTATTTCCTGCACTGCAGGAAGTATCTCCATTGTTGTCGGGGGGGGGGGGGGGGGGGGGGGGGGGGGGGGGGCAGGTTTATTCATGGGAATTAAAAACCTCACACATGACGAAAAGGGAACGACACCAAGTAAGAGATAACAAGATAAAAATGTTTCTTTGAGGGAGGACGTGGTGTACGATTACAGCGTGACAGTAACTAGCTCATGTGAGGTAGTCACATGTTTTTTTTTTTTTTCTTTTTTGAAGATTTGTAGGTTGATAAGTGAAAGGCTCATTCGTCATCACTCAGGTTGTTTTACAATGAGCTGGCATGGGAAAGAGTCGAGACCACACAGAGGAAATAAACACTGTATAAGCATAAACACACTGGTGTTACTCTGCAAAGATAACACCCTCCCTGGAAGGATGAAGGGGAGGAGGGGGGCCTTTCCCCTCCCAGACGAGTCCATCCTTCATCCAGATGTAACGGGAATGTTTCTTCCCCTTTTCTGTCTCACCGGTGTTGGCTTACACCGCTTGGATGCCTCAAAGCAACTTGGCTGACCTCTACCTCCAACAAAATGCAGAACTCTGGATTAAAGGCATTTCACTTATTTAAAATGATGCAAAATGGATTTCATCTGTTGGGGTTAAAACAAATGATAAAACCAATAAAAGTACAGGCAATGCTTTAGGTAAAAATAAGGTCAGATAAGCACAGATTAGCTTTTGCTAACAGAGTGACTTACTATTAAACACTGTGTGAATTAGTGTTTAGAAATATTTAAGTCGACTTACCCGACTTGGTCGGGTAAAGTGACTCAAAGCTCTGCTGTAACCATGTTTCAGCAAGAGAATGATGACAAAGAAGAAGAAATGATGGACCTCATAGTATCTAACATGTAGCTACAATCTCCAGTTTACTCACGCAATAATGTTGAAGCATCATCTGAAAGTGGCTTTAAGGATGTGTGATACATATAACGTAGATGTGTGAAGTAAATGGTAGTCATTAATATTTATTGAGCAAAACTAGCGAGCTGATGCTAATCATGATTGCTAACCGGCTAGCATAGGCAAATTTTATTGGTGTCTAAAACTCCTATAGTTAGAACGAGTAATTGTATCTACTCACTTCAACTTACGTTCAACCTTAAATAAATAAAATATCCTATAAATGAAATAAATAAATAATAAATACATTTTATGAGCCCTAGTGTGAACGCTTGTTTGTCAATGTCTATGTTGCCGGCACAGGCTCCAGCCCACTCGCGATCCGAATGATGTAGCATGATATAGCGGGAAAACAACTGTACTCACCAGCCCGGCCTGAGCAAACAGCAGCTGGACGGCTGTCTTGCAGGCTCCCCTCCAGCTGGATGGACACACTTGGTTGAGCACTTCGGTGACAGGGGAGTCGTCCCTGGGGGTCACCCCGTTTTGGCCCAGCGCCTCCTTAATGAGCTGCAGCATGGTTTGCTGAGAGAAAAAAAGCGCACATTTATTTTCATCTTCGAGGCGACTTTTCAGGCCATGTCACAAAAGCGGCCGTACCATTTTCAGTTTCAGGTTCTCCGCAGCCGACTCGTTGAAGGACACACCCTTGAGGAAACGTGAGCCGATCTGCACCGGGATGGTGGGCAACTCGCACTGGATGGGCTGGGAGGTGGTCTGCATTCGGCCCGCCTGCTGTGCCTCCGCCTCGCTGCAGCAGCCCTGTTTGGAAAGAGAAAAAGAAAAAGGTGCATGTCAGGCATCTAAGCAATTTTGCCGTCATTCAAAGTGGCATTTGTGAGTTAGGGCCCACCTGCAAGGCTGCCTCCACACATTTGGGGTTGAGATGGAAACCGGCCTTTAAGGCGTACTCACTGTGGCCCAGGCTCTCGAGCGCTGCCTTGTACGCCTGCGGACAAGAGAAAGGGTCAACTCGGTGCGACGGCATCAGCAACAATATTCCAACAGACCATCAATGGTAACATTAAGGTTTGGATTCCAAACATTTACCTGTAAAGCACTGTCTATCTTCATGTTGAGCTCCTTCAGCTGGTGCTCTGGGATGTTGGTGTTGTGCGAGCAGAAGAGCTGCTGAACCTGGAGGCCTGCCAGGCAGCCGTCACGACCCCTCTCCCGCAGCCTCGACATAGCCTGAGGGTGCAGCAACATTCTTAATACATTTTTCATGTAGCCGTCCAAAAGCACAATAAAAGATCTGTTTTCGTGAGGCCATTTTTGCAAAGTATTTTGCCATTTTTAATAGACGTTCCCAGAATCTAAAACTTAAGAGTCTAACTTTTTGAGATGATGAAACATGAGTGTGGGAGTCCTGGCCAGTGTAAACAAACCCCAAAGATATTCTACACAGATCAATCCCAGCAACCCTCCAGACACGCTGCAACCGAGAGCACAGCAGAGTTCTCTGTTTCATTGTATGCAAACAAAGCAGAAAATGGACCGGAGAGACTGATTAGCTAGAGGACAGTTGGGCTCAGATTGCAACAGGGCCTCTCTCTCTCTCTCTTTTATTGTCAGTATGGAATTGTGATAGAGGCAACGCGTTCTCATAATTTGGGGATTAAAGGAAACACTTTGAAGGGGATTAAAATTTTCAAATTGCTCACCGATTCAATACAATTGCCATGTGTACAGAGGGCAATGACATATCAATTTAAAAGCTGCTTACTTTCAAGACATGAATTATAAAGAAGTAATTTTGGGGGGTAAAAAATGGGGCAACACTTAAAATAAAGTAGTAGTGAAAAGTGCTCCTTATCATATTTTGCAGGGATGAAAAGATGCAACATTGCCAGAAATCTTGTTAGGATAAGCCATTTGGAGGTGTCATGATTTTTTTTCCTGCAAGCTGTAAAAAAATAATATATTCAACAAGAAGGAAATAAGCCGAGAGCTTGAGGAGCTCTTCCCTTCTTCAACATTATCATCATCATCATCATCATGACATACCTCAGCTGCACCTTTCCATGAGCGGGAGGCTTCCTCCAGCTCCGTGAGCGGCCCGAGCTCAGCGCTTTGGGCCCGAGCGCTGGCCGAGCGCTCCTGGGCCTGCGCTAGAGCCTCGGCCATACAGGACTGGGCCACAGGTTGGACTTTCTGCAAGGTCTGCGAGAGAAACTGGAAGTGGACCTGCATCACAGTCACGAAACACCGACCCAGAACCTGGAAGGGAAGCGCAGATTTTAGCTTACTCGTGAGCTTGAGTTTTACGTCATAACATGAAAAGAATGTCAGACAGCATTTTCACCTGGAAAATGTCACAGCAGTAATATGTTAAAAAAAAAAAAAAAAAAAAATTGCATGACCGCTAAGTGAACTGTAATGGATTTCGTGTGGCCCAAACTAACACACTTAAAGTGTGAACACAAGTTTAAATAGAACACAGTTTAAATTGGCCGTTGTTTTGTTTTCATTGACAGGACAGTTTGCCGTCCTCCTCACAGACAGAACACAAGCAACAGGACACCCTGCAGTTTAACGTCGTTTCTTTTTCAGGTCCCTGCTGGAAATATCTCAGGACTTAAGACATGTTTACTCCTCAACAACCAGAAGTCATTAAATTGTTTGGGTTTACCTTCAAAGACTGATGTGTGTACACACCGGTGTTACGTTTCACATTACTCGTGTCAGGCAACCAATAAGTGGGCATGAATTGTGTAAAGGCTAACACTAGAAAACAGTGACGAAAAGTAAACTGTACACAGTGTGGTCAAGCTTGTAAAACATGTTACTTGAGTCGGCGCTGTATAAATAAAAGCTATATCACATGTCTATGTCGAATTCACTTCTGAAGAAATAGTGGCTCCTGAATCAAATGATATCCATCTGTTTCCTAATTACTGTGAGAAATCACTTGACATGAACTGTCTTCATCAAAGGCGGCTCATCTACTAGGCCAAATAGGCGGCTGCTAAGAGCGCCAGAGACTCCAGGGGGCGCCAAAGGAGATGTGAGTGTGCGTATTAAGACTCCAGGTAAAGGTTTTGTTTTTGCCATTTAATTTTTAACGTTTCAGGAACTTTGATGCACTTTTTTTTTTCAGTTTTAGACTAAGCTGTAACCCGGATAAACGCTGTAAGAAATGAACAGTTGTTGACAGTTGATTTATATTGCTTTTTTTTTTGTTAAAAAGGATACAGTAATACTGATACAATTTTTAAGGATAATAATCTTATAGTCAGCACGTTGAGTGAGGGGGGCGCGAAAGATTTTGTTTTTCCTAGAGGGGCTTGGCAATACACAGTTGAGAAACAATAATTTTATGTTAGATTTTATTTGTTGATAACATTTATTAGTGACCGCTATTAATAGTCCATTCTATTTCCCTTTTCACTTCATTTTTGGATTTTAATACTAGTTCAATGTTAATTGCTTTAAATTGCATCAAACTTATTCGAAGCCGATTAATATTATTGAGTTTTATAATCAGATGCCATTTTAAAGTGCAATAAATCAATAATCAACATTATCGGTACATCACATTAAAGTGGCGATGGAGGACTGAGGCTTCAGGCTTGCTTAGTGAACCTTTTTTTTACTTTGAAGGGAAGTCACACTGCTTTCATGCATAATAGGTAATATTTGCTTTTAGTATAATGATTGTTTTTTCTGTAAGCTCATGTATAATCATCAAAAAAGGGGAGCGCAATAGAAGAATCTTGCCTAGGGCCCAATATTGGCATTGACGTGTATTAATAATACTAATAACTAAGATGATGAAGGTAATTCAAGCACATTTTTTTAGGAATGAATGTGATTAATTCAAAAATTATGGAATTGTGTCACTTGAAAATTGTAGTAAATCCAGACTCATTACTGTCAAGCACTAGGTGCAGTCACAGCCTCTACTGATAAAGTCATGAGCTCCATAAGAACTCGGTGAGATAAAGCATGCAAAGTAGACAGAACAGATCGGTGCAGAAGACACACATGGCTTGCCAATGAAATGTGGACTCATTCCGTACAACCTGAACAAGCATATGTCATCATTTGAACAACAGCTTGACAAGCAAATGTTACAAAGTCGTGCACAGCAACAACGTAGGAAAGGAAAGAAGACATGGCGGCATTTCCAGATAATAGTTAACACATGTGATTGGCTGTGCGGGATCCCAGTCATGGAAAGTATGAAGAAAAGGAAGAAGGAAAAAAAAAAACTGATAATGGGCCCCTTCGGTCCAAATAAGACGAATCATGAAGCCATCAACATCTATCTATCCTTTTTTTCGGAGAACACCTGCAGTATTGCGGCTGTGGAAGGCTGTGATGCACGAAGATCAAGATATCCTTAAGGAAGTGAGACTTAAAATCGTAACCAGATGGCTACTTTGAAGGCAGTGCCAAAGAAGAAAAGCTGGTGGGTTAGTTCATTCTCACCAAGAGCTTGTTTTTTTTTTTTTTTTTTAAAGAATGTAAATCATTTTCATGATTTGAAAGCAGCTTCAGAAACTAATAAGGACTTTAATGGGACTCAAATTATTGACAATGCATGTCACAAAATCTTCCACTAAATGCATTTTTATTCCTTGAAATATGCCTGTAACGTAGCATATAGTAATTAACTCATTTACTACTAGCCTATTTTTCTAACATTTACAGCCATCAATGGGAGTGGTATTCGTCCTGGTATTAAGTGGTGACTACTAGAGTTGCGTACTTATACTCAGTTTGAAAAAAAAGTGGCATTGAACATCCCTGATTAAAATGCATTGCATATAACACAAGTTAAATACAGCTGAACTGTACTCCAAAAGTACTCCACTGGAATGTAAAAGAATACTTTCCTTATGGTTAGCAGTAGAAAGTTAGTATTTTGCCTATAATTTGACATCTAAATATATGCATATATGCATCAGCATAAGTATTTTTTTAAATTATTAATTGTACATGAAAAATTATTTAGTCATCACAAAAATTATAAATAATTTTACTGCTGAAAATTGCTAAAGTTGACTATTCTTAAAATGTCACTGAATAACATTAATGATTAACAACAAATAGGTTGAACAACATGTCTGCTCCCTTCATTATCAGCTGTGGTGACACTTGAGTGGCAAACTGTCATAATTACTGAACGCATTCTTTTGTAATGGAGGCAGCCAGGCAAGTAAGCTTTGATCTACGTCATCTCTCCGCTCATATGGAACGGGATGCTCCCTTGTGAACATTAATGCACCATTAATGCAATTAATGCAATTAATGCACCTTTAACTTCACATAGTGCATTAACTGTGAATTGGATACGTGGCTTAACTTAAACTGAAAACCTAATGCATAATTATCCAAATTCCTACAGCATTAAATTAATACAAATTATAGCCATATTATTGGATTTACTATAATTCCTCAAGTAATCTTGGCACCCCAAATATATAAATGCCCTTTTTTTTTAACACTTTTACATTCTAATGACCCAGATTTGGTGTTCAATATAGGTAGAACAAATAAAGGCTAGACATTATCTGCAGTTAAGTATGTACCATAAATACTGTAAACATTAAATCCTTTACAAGAAATATATTTAACTGTAGTATCACGTTCAGATTTGGGTGAAAAAGTCATTTACTTCCCGATCTGAAATTTCTGTGGGTGAAAGAAAAAAAAGTGTAGCGAGGAAAAACAAAAAAAGATTGGCGTAAAGCCTCGCATACCACAACTCTCTCAACTCACTATTGTATTTGCCCCCTTTTCTTTTTCCTTTTTTAAAGAGCTCATAGCTGCCAGACTGCATTCTTCCTCTCAGACAGGCAGAAAAAAAAGAAAAAAAATCCTCTTCAGTCACAAATACCTTTTGCAAAGAGACTTCCTCTATTAGCAGCAAATAGCTTAGCATTTGTTCTCTTCTGAGACCGTATTCTGCACAGAAGTTGTCCAAGGGCTACCTCACATTTAAATCCATGTTTTGTTTTGTTTTCTGAATGCGTGTGTCATTTACTTTTCAAACAATACAAAAACATCCCCCAGTTTGACGTGCGGTATCAGAAATGATCACGGGTTTGCTTTCCTACTTCAACAAACGTACCCGCCGACAGTCGACCAAGGCGTGTGGTCAAGACGTACAGACTCACGCTTGCTCCAATATTCATGCGCGCATATTTAGAGACCACGGGGAGGCACATTTTTTTACCGACAGCGGTGAGCAAGTGATTCCTGTTTTGGGCAAAGCCACATCCACGGTAGAGGTGCAATTCTCTCCGACGGCAACCTGACCGCAAGTCCCTCAGACCATAATTGTCCAGGGAAGAAGATAACTTCAATAGTGCCCAATTGTGGAAGTTGATTAGATCTGTCAGGATTCGTAGTTGTTAACACACCTCACTAGACCTCATTCCAACCAGCACCAAAGGAAAGTACCACAGAGTAATAATGTGTGGCTGAGCAAATGGCTTCCCTTGTCGACACAGGAAGTATGAAGCTCATGTAGAATGCCGCACGTTTTTCACGCGAAGGCTTTGGGTTCTCACACCATGCTAACACAGGGTGGGGAACCATCGAGTCAGCCATCCGACAAGCAAGGAACCAGGCATCCCATCAAAATAGCACAGAGGCTAGAAGAGCTTAAAAAAAAAACATTTTCACATCGATATCAGTAGAGCTACCAGTAGTACTTCTGACACACACCCCCACCCAAAAAAAAAAAACTAGCGAAAAAAAACTGGCATATTATTATAAAGATATTAATTCCAATACAGTATAGCATTTTTCAGAAAATTTAGTTAAATAAATGACAATTTTCCATCTTCTAAATTGCAATTTTTAGTTTGTCATCGTGAAGATGCTTCGCAAAAGCAGCCAATTTGAATATTGGCAGCCATCTTGATTACCGATAAACTTGAAATACAGTATAATCCCAACAAAAATAACTGGTATCACCCATCTAAAATATATAGTACACATATACAGGTATGTATGAATGTCAGGGTAAAACCAATAATCACTGTCGACAACTAAATAAGATTTAATCGATATTTTTTTCTGGTAATCAATCATTCAGGATTTTGTTGTCTTGAATGGAAATATTCTCATACCTTATTATTTTTGAAAGCAGATTGATCATTGTGATGAATCAACATTTACAAATATATGCAAAGATCAAGATTTTTGCAATTTCTGATGTTACGGACCAAACCAGCAAACAAATCATAAGAAGACATTTGCATTGTCTATTCGTGATTTTTTTTTTTTAATAAAGGAATGAAAATTAAAATAAGAAAAACTCAATTCATTGAACAAAAATCAATTTAAATCAAAACAAATCAATTTAAAATAAGTGTTAAACGTGTTTGAATATTCTTAAAATTTTGTGGCAACTCCTATCTCTTTTATTATCCAGCATCGAGTGGGATTCACCATTAGATACACTTTTTGTGACCTTTTTCTGATGGCATGCCATAAGATATTTCTATTGTAAAATATGGGCCTTTGCTCAAAGGTTGGGAAATGTGCTTTAACTTAAATGTTCTCTGGGGTAGTGGCTTTAACAAACATAGGGAACACTGACAGTGAAGCAATGACGTCATACACTATCAACTACAGTTCCAATTTCTGCTCAAGTTCCAGAACCTACCTCAACATCTTGCAGGTTGAAGTCATTCTGATCTTTGAAGTTGGCGGCCCCGGCGCTTAGCTCCATCAGCATCTTGGCGATCTCCGGCTTGATGGCCGCCGTCAGCCGGCTGGCCGCCTCCATGACGTGTTCCTGCACGTCCTTCAGTTGCATAGCTGCTTTGGAGTAATGAGAGTTCCTGAACACGCTGCTGAACAGGTCGGTGAGGAAGGCGCTGGCCCGGCAGAAGACGTTGAGGGCATCCAAGTACTTGGAGATGCCCTGCTGGATGTCGGCCACCGCGGTAGTAGGAGAGGCGGGGGGCGGGTGGCAGCCACCCGGTAGGCCCATTGGCGAAGAGGCTGAGCAAGAGGAGGCCAGTGAGGCGCTAAGGGTCCGGCTTAACTCAGGCATCTGGTACTGCTGGTGCTGTTGGACTTTCTGCTTGGACCCGCCGAGCAAAAAGCGACGCTTGTAGTCCATTTTACTTTGTTGCACACTGCAACAATACATAGGTGGTGCACCAGCACCGGAAGATCCTGTTTCTGTTTAGCTTTCCCCGAACCCAAAAAAAAAAAATCTCTGTACCACACGTGGAAAGGCTCAACCCACGATAGTCCAGGTCATGTAAAAAGACCACAGAGTGATTTGGCCTGCAGCCTGTGGCTCATCTCAATGCGCCTTGAGGGTACCCAAAGGCAGGAGTGGCGGGCAGAGAAGACCAGGAGTCGATGTTTAGTGCTTACATGCAGGCCAGCTGCATATAAAAACGCATGCCTCCAAGATTGGGGTTCGGCTTCAAAATCGGATCCAAAAGCCGAGGTTTAAAGTGCATTAGCCTTCCTTTAGAAGAGGGGAAAAATAATTCTTCATACTGCCTGTAGCTTTTGTCCATAGAGAAATTCTTCACTGATGAAAGTAGAAAATCATCAGACTGAAAGCAAAAATGCGCAAAACAAAACACTGGTCAACAGCATGGACGTTACAAAATGTTTAAAAAACATGCAAAGAGATTCTGCGCTGTGAGGATTAGGCGGATCCGGTCCGTCTCAAGGTGTTCCTCTCCGAAAGCGCCGCTTGGCTCCCTGTGTCTACCACCTCCACCCGACAGGCTTCCTGCTTTTCTCGTCCGTGTGCCGGCTGAGGTAGGTGGAACTTGCCCGCGGATGCAGATTACAGCCACAAGAGCACAAATAGATCTGTAAGGCCTCTAGGTCATTTCCTAGAGGGCGAAAGAGACAAGAAGGTTAGCAACGTGTCCAAAGCGGAAGGATGAAGTTCATTTTGGGCTCAGAATAAACCAGGCTCATTTTTTTTTCTCCTTAAAAATATGTGACCACATTAAGTGCTTTGAGTGGAAATTAAGGTTCGGCCAGATGACCCAAAGTGAACCTTCAAGGTCAAATGTGTTTTGTTTATATCTTGCCTTTAATGTTAAAAATCTACAGTGCAACACAGCACCATAAAGAGTTAAAGCATAGTTAACAGAGTTAAAGCATAGTTAACAAGTTAAGCTAATGTTAGCTACTGTTTACAATTATGCAGTACAATACTACATTGTAAATAACAAAAATGCAGTTAACGAGTAACACTAACGTTAGCAAAGTGTCAATTTGTCTCATTTTTGAAATATTGCAGTACAGACAATGCATCATAAAGAGCTAAAGCAAGTGAAGCTATTGTTAGCTAAGTGACATTGTGTCATTTTACAACTATACAATACAATACAGCATCGTGCAGGGGTTAACAACTTAAGCTAATGCTAGCAAAACGATTTTTTTCAAGTGTGATTTCTGGAATTTTCTGCAAATAATGCAGAAGAACACTGCTGCACAGAGCAAAAGCACAGCAGTTATAGAAAAATAAAGCTCAATTCAGCGACGTATCAATGTTTCATCTTAAAATGCGTTTAAGTCAAAGTGGTTAATGATGCTGTTATAGCTAATCGCTAATGTCTAAATTTGTAAAGTTGTAGTTTAGTTGCTTGGCAAGGGCTGTCAATTGTAGTTGTAGTTCCTTTCAAGACCATGACCACCTCAGCGTCAATCGGTTCTCCTATGAGAAGAGGCTATTGTTTTGCAAGACACAGAAAACGACATTGTCCCAGTCACAATCATGTCATTCTCCAGACAGATGCAATTGGATCTTGCCACTGGACTGAATGTATTCATTTGTGCGCTGGTGTTGACATTCAGTAAAAGGAATATAGTGTATGTAGGCAACCAGAATTCCGCTAACAGATGACATCACTGCCATTTCCTTTTTTTTTCGTATAAAAACTGTGTGATTCAGTCATCTATTCAATTTTAATTAATTCTGTCAACATCTGGTCAAAAAGGAACAAGATTAACTGAAAATAACACAGCAACCAAAGTGGTCTATATCGACAGAAGTATTGAGATGTCTGACCCTTACAGGAAAATGAAGAAAAGCTTTCAAACTTCTTTCTACAAGCCTTTGGAGTGTATTTCTCAGTGAAAGGGTGGTCAGCTTTTACCTTTTTGAAATGTAAGATACACTCCTCACAAAAAGTTTGTACATATTAGGTTTTCAGGATGAACCGAAAATGTGCCATGGTCTTTACAGGCGAACTTTCTTTGAACTTCTCTAAATTTTTTAACATCCAAGTTTCAGTACTTTTTGCACAACTTACTGTTTGTGTTTAGTTATGGCATTTTGAGTTCGTACTAAAACTTTATCTGAAAGCAAACCATCACTAAATATTTGCAAAGAGTGTATGCACCCAAAAATTTGTAAACAGATCAATCACTCAATAATGGCAAAATTGCTTCCCTAGTGTTACACTCTATATTTGCTAGGTGAAAAGTTTCAGTCACTGCTTTTTCTATCAATCTGTGGAACAGACGTTGTTATCTGGTATCACCACCCCTGAAGCGTCTGTGTTTTGGGACGGATTGTGAGAGACGAAAAACATGCTGCCATCACCGGACCGCCTTCAAACAGACACACAGCATCGTGACAACATTCTGCTGACCTTCAGACCCTGCTTCCTTTCCCAAACAGCGAACAACCCTGGTCTGTTGCCGTGTGAGTGGAAAGAGAACGTAGGGAAACTGGTGACCTCAGCGCAAAGGGACAAAAGTGACGCTCATTGCGCTTCCCGCAACAGAAAAAGCAATTCAGCTGTACCACAACATATGGCATTTATGACCAATTTTGTGGAAAATGTGCTTTTTCTTTAGTTGGGTGGCAGTGATGGCAGATACATAACATCCATCTATTTTCTGGTGCCTGGTTGCTAACTAATTACAGGGCTCCTCCAGACAAATTCAGGCCCACAATCACACCTATCGACCATTTAGACTACACACCGATGAAAACATCGAAAAGATCCCTAAAACTGAGGCAGACATTATAATCAATAGTCTATCACACTAGCCTTCAATAGCAACAATGGAAGAGGGTATGGAACTTTATCACACTAGCCTTCAATAGCAACAATGGAAGAGGGTATGGAACTTACTTTGAAGCAGTGTTGGCGAGAAGGTGGAATTTGTCTGGCTGATCAGCGCAGCATTTTTTCAACAGAGAATGGAAAAGGCATGCTTGCTAACAGCTAAATGACTTGTTACCTCTCTATTACCTGTTCCTCAAGCGCCTTTCAAGTTTTACTTTGGCAGTCTTACAATATTGTGGTTAACTTCGCTTTGCACTTGTGTGGCGGTTAAAAATGCAAATATACCAATTAAGGAATCACCTGTCGAGTTATGAAAGACTGTCAAAAAATATTTAAAAAAATCATTATTCATCATTTCCAATGGGAAAAATCATGAAGATGCAAAGTCTCATGACCTTTGGTCAGCCTCATTCATTTACACTTCTACTTTCTCTTTGAAGGATTACAAGCATTTGCTGGCAGAACAGTGCATGCTAACCGTGTTAACCCTGTGGAGGGGAGCTAACAAGGGTAAACAGGGCTGACCTGTGAGTCTCAAAAGAGATTAGCGGAACAGAGAAGCTGCCAGGTGGCCCTTCGCGTTTGTAGGTCGACAACTTTTTTATGCAGCATTAGCCTGAGCGAAGCGAACAGGAAACCTGACCTCAGCTACCTCGATGCTAATCACACGCCATCACCCTCTTTCACACAGGACATCAGTCAGTTGCACTTTTGCTCACTTTGCAAATGTAGGGATCAACCTAAGAATTAGGGTATACCTATTCTAGCAAACAAATTACGCTGTGATGCGTCCACGTCAGGATCAAGAACTCTGAGCCACCCCCACTGCAGGGGGCTCTCAAGGGCTAATGTTAGCTCTAGTCCTGCACTTGTGTCAGCTGCTTCATTTCAATAGGAAGGGGCTTAAATTTCTCAGAGCGACCAGCCTGTCGACAGAGACAAAATTGTAAATGCCAAAATTATGCCATTGTTTTTTTTTAAAAAAAAAAAGAATGAGTGAAAACTTTTTTACTGGATTGTTGAACATGGTATGATTTACCTGTCACTTACTGTATATGAATTTGAACAGATCGTCACACATCTTCTGCTTTGCATTGACTCACTGACATGATGGGTGCTTAGTAACCACTTCTGAGCAGATGTACACACCCTCACATTGCTCTGTTGAGTCATTTGCCTTTCGTTTTTATCCACTCGGCATTTGGCCCACCCTCCCTGCGGTGACAAAGCCGATTCTTAAAGGTTTCCGCAGAAGCTACTTTGGATCTATGTTTGCATGGCAGTCAGGTAGTTTAACAGGGGACGCCCGTGTCAGCTGCGACACATGCCGACGGCTCTTTATCCATCAGCAGCGACAGACGCGGCAACGCTACGGTCACAGGGCCGGGCATCGGGCCGCTCATGAAGTCTATTTTGGCTTCTGTGGGCAAAAAGAAAAAAAAAAAAACAGCTGCATGCCGCACTGAGTTTAGACGCTACTAAAGGTTGGGCTTGGATTGGGGGGGAAGGGGGGGGTCTCCCTTACATCTGTTGCCAATGAAGCACAGGAATGTTATTTCCCCACTCAACTCTTAGGCTAATGCAGCTTCAAAAGGCAGGAGCAGGTCAGGGAAAGCAGCAACACATCCCATGCCGAGCTATAGAACTGTGCGAAATTTGGGGGGCCTCATTGCAAAGGCCTTGGTTTTCATTTTGAAATGGTAAAACTCCGGTTTTCATTTTGACACGGCAAAGGCCTTGGTTTTCATTTTGACACGGCAATAGCTTTGGTTTTCATTTTGACATGACAAAACAGATTTTTGGGCTCCAGGGAAATTAAATTTCTGTGAGAACCTGGAAACAAATACACTTATAGGAGCTAAAATTCACATTTCCTGAGAGATGGCATCAATTGAAACATTGACACATCCCACAATTTTAAATACAATATTTTGAAAGTTTCCTGTGACTTAATAGACAACATGAGCTGGATTGCGTACAAATTTGGGTAATATCGCTGCCGACAGCCATGAAACCGACGACTTTAAAACCTTAAAATCTGACAGTTGCTCCCAGCTGAGAACTTTTGCATCGTACTGTAGGTAGATGTTAAAATCACAAAGAGTTTTAAAAGAGCTATTTTCAAACTATGCAGCATATCTGTGGTCCACACAAATGTCCAGGACAAGTGCCGTGAGCAATTGCGACAGGAGCTCCTCTTGCCCTGAGAACACAAGGAACGTATTGTGGCGGGTCTGTGCATTCCAGCACTTCGAGAAAAGAAGAGAAAAAAAAAAAACAGAAAGCAGCTGTATGACTTGTGCAAGTATAAATAAAGGCCTTGCTACAATTTAACTAGTGCAACAATAGACCGTCTGTGGTCAGTGTCAGGTTACTTCCGGAATAACCTTCGGTGCTAGCGTTAGGTTTATAGGTTGTCTGTGACGTTTGGTCGCCGGTGATGTTTTTACGCCCCCCGCTGTAAGTGTAGCAACCGCTGCAAAGCTAAACGGCGTCAACCTTAATAGCCGGTATCAGTCAAGACGCTGACCAGGCGGGATAATATTAGGCTAACCTGTAATGTCAGAGCAGCCACTGTAAGTAGCTTATGGCTCCAATAAAAATAGCGCGCGGGCCACTTTAACAAGAGGCCCCACAGGTCAGTGTCGCCTCCACTGCCACAACTTATACAACATTTGGATACTATGTCGTCTTCAAAAGGGTTGATTCCATTCAACATCACTGAGAGTTTTTACTGCTTGCATTCAGTAGCTATTAGTTAAAAATCATGGTGGTCTCAATATTGACAATTGTTTTTAACAACAAAAAAAAGTGTGTGAAAGCTAAAAGTGTGGCCTGAGCATTTAAAGGGACAATGTGTAAGATTTAGACAGTTTATATAACTATATATAGTTAAAGAACTAACTATATAGAGTTATAAGAGACATGGCAGCCTCCGGAGGAGTGCCGCCCCCATGTAATATAATTTAAACGATTTCATTTCAAACATACTGTTAGCTGTTAAGAACACATTTATTGGCATTTTTTTAATTTTACAGTAATGTATTCCTTTTTAATGAAAAGTGGTCTAAATCTTACACATTGTCCTTTTAAGGTGTTGCTTTTGTTAGCCCGAAACCAGTCATTTATAGTTGCAGAGCTCAGCTTCTTTTGGAGATGGGCATGCTACAAATTTTTTGCTGGGCCTTCATTCATCATTCGTCTGCAACCTGTACCCCCTTTGATTATTGATTTTTTTTTTGCTATTGTTTAGTTATTTTAAAATTACAAAAATCAAAACAATTAAAAAATGACAAGAAAATGCTGAATTGTAGACAACACACTATCTTTGTAATTTAAAAAAAAAGTAACAAAAGTTGAGGGAGTGAGAGTGTGTGTGTGTGTGTGTGTGGGGGGGGGGGGGGGGGGGGGTAACAGAGCTGTAAAAAGACGACACCACTGGCTACAAACAAAAGTCCCATCCACTGTGATCCATAAAAGCCTTTGCACAAAGCGCACCTGCCTGTCAGCACTGCACTGAGAGCAAACAGAATTAGCTCTGATATCCCCTCCAGAATAGAAAGACACAATGTTGTGTGTCCCGGCGGCGGGTTACAGGTTACACCGAGTGCGAGCGGCAATGAAAGGCAGCAGCGGCGCCATTTGTGAAAGTATGCTATGGCCACCGGCAAGGATGAAAATCCCGAGGTTGGAAGTTGTATAGGTAAAGCCAGGACAAAAGAATTAGCTTGTCACTGCCAGCCCAGTTAAAATGTACGAGTAAGCAGGTAGTCAGGACTTGGTCTAAAGAGAAGGAACGTTATTTATCCACACATTTTCTATAGCCGCTTATCCTCACAAGGGTCGCAGGCTTGCTGGTGCCTTTTCCAGCTGGCTTCGGGCAGTAGGCCGGGGACACCCTGAACTGGTTGCCAGCAATTGCAGGGCACACAGAGACAAACAACCATTTGCACACCCAATCACACGTAAGGACAATTTAGTGTCCAATTCAACTGCCATGCATGTTTTTGGAGTGTGGGAGGAAGCCAGAGTACCCAGACAAAATGTTTACCTTTTTACTGCTGTAAATTGTTAAATGATCTACCAATTCAAATAAATGAACCATCCCTTTAAAAAAATCATTCCAATGCACAGTATGAGAATTTTTTTTTAAGACTTGCCTAAAATGTTTACTTTACCCCAATGCACTGCGAGAATCACCTTAGCACGACTTTTTTTCTACTAACTTTTTGTCCTTTTTTAATTCTATACTTTATGCAATTTAGTCTAAATGAGCCATTTGTTCTTCTCTCAGTTGAGCCCTACAACTCCAGTGAAATCAAAGCAAAAACAAAAGGCAAAACATCCGAACAAACGCCAGCTTCAATCCGACTGTGTAAGCTGAGATCATCGGCTGCAAATGCTGGAATTCCTTGGCTCTAATAATATCGTGGCTCCGGGGCAAAGCGGACCCTTCCCCCAGCCTTGCCTGTCGGGAGATGCCGCAGTGAATAACACGCACAGGGAGGGTTGCCCGGGTAGCAAACATCACTCAGGTGTACGACACATGACACAACGTACGCAAACAATCAGCTCGTGCCTGGTTAGTCACCTTGGTGCACACGAATGAGGCGGGTATCTCGGTGGGGTCACGTGTTCGGCCGCGGACGGACCGAGCGACGGGATTGCGAGCGCAGCGCTGAATCAGCCCGTCGCTCAGGAGGAGAATGGGCTGAAGGCGAGACAGGAATTTTGCAGAGCAAAGCGCGTATTTTCACAGTGACACCGCTGTGGCAGATGTCAACAAGTGGGCTGAGTGAATGAGGCCCCACTTTTGTGGGAAATCTGTGCCAAGCCAGCAAAAAAAAAAAAAGAGGACAATAGCACGGGAGTGAATGGCTCATTCCAAGGTGGAAATTAAAGCCTAATTCTGGCTTCTTCGGCTAAATTCAAAATGATAATCGACATATTGACAACTTATTTTAATTGGGATGTTTTCCCCCCTCGGGAAAAAAACTTTTTTACTTGATTTAATTCTAGTAAAATTACAACAGATTACGTTTTCAACGTTACAATCAGGTAGGAATAGGGATATTTACAACACGCTAACAATTATGACTTTTTTTTCATATAACGTGCTTTTTACTTATGTTGCAGTTTTATTGTCACAAGATGACGCTACTCTCATGACCACTTTTTCAAACGTTTGTCTTTTTTGTTTGTATAAATATAATTTGCGGTTTTAAATCATTTTTAGTTTCGATTTTTTGTTATAAAACTACGACTATTTCAACTTGCAATCCCATTGGGCATGTGTTTGAATAATTACAATGCCAAACTTTTTTAATTACAACATTTTGAAAAGAACTGTTTGCATTTTAAGGGACTATTGTGATTAGCTAGTTCAAAATTACGAATCACTAGCTCACATTTTACTGGAGGAAAAATGCACGGTTTGAAAATGATCTTAAATCTCATAATATATTTAAATAAAAAATGACAACTATATTTTTCACAAAGTCTGCTGCTTCAGGGTTTCTAGGTGTTTAATCAATACTTGGGAGTTTGTCAGAATTTGTGGGTTTTGGATTGTCCATCCGCCTCTTGATGATTGACCACAAGACCTCAATAGGATTGCGATCTGGGACATTTTCTGGCCAAGGGCCCACAATCTTTATGTTTTGTTCCCCAAGCCATTTTGTTATGACTTTTGCTTCATGGCAAGGTGCGCCATCATGTTGGAAAAGGCATTCTTCATCACCAAACTGCACCAAACTGAAGTTTGAGAGAAGTTGCTCTCTGAGGACGTTCTGGTATCATTCTTTATTCATTGCTGTGTTTTTAGACAAGATTGTAAGAGAGCCCACTCCCTTGACCGAAAGGCAACCCCACACACTAATGATCTCAGGATGCTTCACTGTTGGGTAGCGCTCACCTTGTCTTCTCCGAGCAGGATTTCTTCCAGATGCCCCAAACAATCGAAAGGGGGATTCATCAGAGAAAATGACTTTACCGCAGTCCTCAGGAGTTCAGTCCTTGTACCTTCTGCAGAATATCAGCCTGTCCCTGCAGTTTTTACTGGAGAGAAGTGACCCCGCCTTGACTCCAGGCTTTCCTCCAAAACTCTTCGCCTCATTGTGCGTGCAGATGCACTCACACCTGCCTGCTGCTGTTCCTAAGCAAGCTCTGCACTGGTGGTGGTCCGGTCCCGTCATTTAAACACCTTCAGGAGACGGCCCTGGCGCTCGCTGGACTTTCTTGGACATCTTGTTTGGCAACAACTGAACCTCTCTCCTTAAAGTTCTTGATATTTCGATAGATGATTGACTGAGGTGCAATCTTACTCGCTGCTATTGACTTCCCTGTTGGGCCCTTTTTGTGCATGGCAATGATGGCTGCACATGCGTTTCCTTGCAGGTAACCATGACTTACAGATGAGGAACAATGGTGTCATTCACCATCTTCCTTTTAAAGTGTCCAGTCACTCAATCATAACATTGACCTCTCGCCTTGTCCTCATCAACACCCACACCTGCGATAATGTGTGTGACACCTGTGTGTCATTGAAATGGCATTAGCTGGACTTTTTAGTGGCAGGGCTAGAATGCAGTAGAAATGTACTTTAGGTGATTAAATTTCATTTCCAAGCCAAAGAAGGACTTTGCAATTAATTACAGTTGAGCTGATCACTCCCCAGAACAATGTGGATTATATGCAAATTGCCATTGTAAAAACGGAAACGGCAGATTTTGTGAAAATTAATAATCGTGTCATTCTAAAAACGTTTAGCCATGACTACTACTCATCCTGGTTATTGATCAAAACAGGATAAAATATTGAACACATCTAAGAAGTTTGGAAAATTGAATAATCCCTCTTTTAAAGCAGAAATTCTATTTTAAGTGGCATTACAGTGTTAAACTGTGAACATCCACACACACTTCTCACCGTGTCTCCAAAAGAGCACAACAGGAAACACATTCCACATGGCATATTTCATCTTCCGGTGGCCAAGCACTGTGTTCACAGCTTACAGACGAAGGTTTACTTTATTTATGCTTCATGATGGCTGACTACAGTACGGAATGAAAAGCGCGTGTGTCCATTTTGTATCGGGCGATAGGCGTTTTAAAGCTGCAAGGTCACTATTTGGCTGCGATCTCGTGCTCGCCGGTTTCACCGAAACTCCTGGCGGCGGGAGCACTATGTCGCAGCTATTAATAATAATAGCGTAAGACTACTGACAACACAGATGTCTTTCGTGTCTTTACTAAACGTCAACAAACATTAAGTGTCACAAAGGCAACAATATCAAACGCCAATAACTGTTAAGCTGCAAAACTATTATCAAACACGAGTGGGCTAACTTGTATTCAGCGGTTCAAGTCCACACCGAGACAGGTCCATTATCGGACACGGGCGTCGCTAACCAATAACGATATGACTATACTCGATTTATAACACGTTTTTGCCTTTATTACACAAACACAGCAAGCCGTTGCCAAGACGACCCTCCAAGCAGATTTGATGTCGTGGAAAAAATAAAAATAACTAACACCAAATCGCTCCTCCCCTCTTAAGCCAAAAAGTGGGTGGTTTCGATCGGAGAAGACAAATATGTTCAAAATTGACTGTTTTAGCCACTCAACTACATGTCGTAACTCACCAGAAGCCTGTCACGGAGACGTAAGTGAATCTCAGTTGTCAATAGTGAGGTGGGGGATCGGTGAAGGGGGATCTGCGTCCGATAATGGACCCACGGATGGTTCATGTGTACTCAGTGGGTTTAGCGACACAGCTCCGCGGAGCTAACGTTAGCTTGCCCTCGCTAGCCTCTCTGCGACACGACTGAAAAGCGTTACAGAGGCGCAACCTATATAAACACAGAAAAGCGCCACAAACGCAAACTCGGGGCAATACTGAGGGTGTGTGTGGTGAAAGTGAGGAAAAATGTTAAGATAATACAGGAATAAACGCATCTCTTACCATCTCTGGCATCCACCCTCTTTGACAGCGACTCTCCTGTCTGTGTGACGAGTGAGTCAAGTCCATCGCAATAAAAGCCAACACTTCCGGTGAACGTTTCATAATAAACATCGAGCGGGCGGAATTTCTAGCTGATCAGAGTGCGTGAAGACGTAAAGGGAACAAACACTTCCGGTTAAATGTTCACTATAAAACAAAAGCTTGGCTGGTAACGTGAATACAGTACTGTGCGTTTTGCTGTTTTGTTTAAATTCGACACATCAGTGTGTGGCATTTTATCCCTATCAGATTGAAATTTTAGTAATACAGTACACTAAAATCAAGTCTGAAAACAAATTACTAGCTAAATCAAATTGTCGTCACAAAAGACTGAGGCTTTGTCGCCCTCAAACGTTGTATAAAGATTATTGCACCATTACTTGAGTAAACGGTCGGTAGGGGACGTGCTGGTCCACAAATTCCACCAACAAAGCAGCATTTATCACCTGACCTGAATACTGACAGTTTCTAGTTATACAGAAATGTTAATAAGGAATACTGTAGATAGTTGCGCCTGTTCTGAACCTTTAATTTGCCATTGTATATGTTGCAATGTCATGCATCAGTTCTCAAAAGGGGGTAGGAATAGGCCTGGGAGTGGTAAAGGCACCATTTTTACCCAATATCAACTGGTGTAAAACTTCCTCAGATTTTAAATAATTCAAATCTAAAATGATGTCCTTACCTATTGGAATCTACTCTGTAGTGTTCATTTAACACGTCCTAAAAGTTTCAGGTCAGTATCTTTTGCATAACGTACCTGTTGCTATGGGTATTTGAAGATAAATGTATCAAAACTTCAAATGTGTTTTTCTCAAAACTAGGGATTTCTACTTGGCAACATTTAAATTGCTGTAACATTGTGAATTTTTCAGCTACCGCTGTGCATTATGTATAATTATACAGGTAATTTTGGGTAGAATTAGAATTTATCAGTCGCCTAAATTTCACCAAAATAGGCCTGATTTTCAATATGCCAAAAATTGACAACATTTCACGTTTTAATTGCAGTAAATGAGCCTGACATGGGCCTAAGCTTTTACTTTATAGTGCCAAGATTCCCAAATGAGCGCTGTATATAACTGATAGGATACTTTAAATTGTTTATTTTTGTACTTGAATACATTTCCAAGTTTGTGCTGTTTTACTTCAGGAAAACATTTTATCCAGTACTTTTAGAGTTTTTTTTTTTTTTTAATTCTGTCTTACCTAAATACAGAGTGTGAGTACTGAACCTTTGCCAATGCCGCTATACATGTAGTGCAAATCCTGGATGACACAGGGGGGAGGAGGTGTAACAAGTGTGCACCATCCCTGAATATAGTAAAAGTAGGAGGAGCTCGGTGGCCTTCAAAAAGCTTTTGCGCTCACCCCATCTGCCCACTCAGCCCACCTCCGGACTCAGCAACATGGGACTCACGCAGGACCCCGTCTTCCAGCGGCTGCAGCAATGGTACACGGCCCACGCCTTGAACCTCAACATGAGGCACATGTTCGAAAGCGACAAGGAGCGCTTCCACAAATTCAGGTAGGAGGTACAAACCGTTCTATAATGTTGTCTTTGTGTCAAAGGTGAAGGACTCGAGTCGCAAATTTTAGCATTTGCAACTCGCTTGATGCTTATTACAACTAATGAAATAGTGGACTTGACTTGTTTTCGAGACTGAATTTGCATTGTGTTTGTACAGCTAATTGAGGTAGCCCTAATGCATGAACTGTCGAACAGATGAGAAGAGACGAACGGAACAATTATTAACCCAAGCAAGATGAGATTATTATGCTTTTTTTTCCCACATCTCTGCTTTATGCAGCCTCACACTGCAAACGGAAGACGGCGACATCCTGCTGGACTACTCCAAGAACCTCATCACCGAAGAAGTCATGAAGTTGCTGGTTGAGCTGGTGAGTCGGCCTGATTGCAAAATCCCAGCAATTTATGTGTCCTTTAATGCACCATTTGGTTTCTCTATGGCAGGCCAAATCGAGAGGCATCGAAGCGGCCAGAGAGACCATGTTCACCGGAGACAAAATCAACTTTACTGAGGTGTCACTCTTTATGTTCTTCTTCTCTTCTTTCTTTTGTAGGTCTGACATCATCTGACAAGATGGATGATAGATAGATAGATCTATCTATCTATCTATCTATCTATCTATCTATCTATCTATCTATCTATCTATCTATCTATCTATCTATCTATCTATCTATCTATCTATCTATCTATCTATCTATCTATCTATCTATCTATCTATCTATCTATCCATCCATCCATCCATCCATCCATCCATCCATCCATCCATCCATCCATCATCCATCCATCATCCATCCATCCATCCATCCATCCATCCATCCATCCATCCATCCATCCATCCATCCATCCATCCATCCATCCATCCATCCAATCTACCTAGATTCCTAGCTACCAAACTATATAGCTATCTATCTCCCTAATAGGTAGCTAGCCAGTTAGCTAGCTAGCTAGCTAGCTAGCTGCCTACCTACCTACTTACTTTGGATGCCTTGGTCTCAGCCAAAGGTCACCTAACAGTCAAAAGAACTAAAACTCACATCTACGAACAGCCAAAACATTCAATTATTTCGAAGTGTCCTGATCTAAACCCTATTGAACATCTGGAGAAGGAGATGAATTGTGATTTAACGTATGAATGTGCTTTAGGGTCGGGCAGTTCTCCATGTGGCTCTGCGAAACCGCTCCAACACGCCTATAATGGTGGATGGGAAAGATGTGATGCCGGACGTAAATAAGGTTCTGGACAAGATGAAGAATTTCTGTCACGTGAGTTAAATGTCAGGACACACTATGTACAGGAAAACAGTGAGTGCTCATCTTGGATGTTTTTTTTCTGCAGAGGGTTCGTAGCGGTGAGTGGAAGGGCTACACGGGAAAGAGCATCACGGACGTCGTCAATATTGGAATAGGAGGATCTGATCTTGTGAGTATAATTTTTTGTATTTCAAAATGATCCTAAACCACACTGAAAAATTTACAAGTGAATTTTATTTGCGCCTTTCTAAACATTTTATTGTAAATGTGCAAATGTTGCTTGAGTACATTTTTAGATATTTTGTTGTTCTTTAACATGCAACTTATAACCACACATTGAGGAATGGAAGCCTTTTAAATATCTGCCCTTCGAAATGTGATAAGAGCAACATCTCCCTCGTTTTGGAGGAAGTACACAATGGAAGCCGGCAGACCAAAATAACATTGAAAAAAAACTGTTCCCTATGCTCTTCAAAACTTCAAGATAGCAAGGTGCTAGACGATTTGCCTTATTAGGTTTCTTAGTGTAATCTGTATTTGTGCTCTGGAATTTTGGAGGTGGAGACTTCCCCCTCTCAAGGCTGTACAAACTTTTTTTTCCAAAACGCTAAGATGTATATTATAGAACTGTATTTATATACATCAAATATCTCTTATGTGATCTCGCCAATGACAGGGGCCCCTGATGGTGACGGAAGCCCTGAAACCGTACTCTAAGGACGGACCAGCCGTGTGGTTTGTTTCCAACATCGACGGGACGCACATCGCCAAGACCTTAGCACACCTTAATGCCGAGACCACACTCTTCATCATCGCCTCCAAGGTACCGTAAGGCTCCCAACAGCGCGTTGGCAACAAAGATTTATAGAGCCTAATGATCATAATGTTCATTTCATGAAACATGATGAATTATTGAAGTCTTTGGTGAACCCATAGTTATAAATAAACACATGCAATTACACGTAATCAGAGTATATGTTTTGTAAACGTGTTTTTTGTAAGACAGTTTCAAGTCTTCCATGAGCCCGATGTATGTGTTCTTACAAGCATCAGAGGCAATGTGGTCTTCACATTAATCTAATGTATGTGTTCATAAACATCAGACAATTTGCAGTCCTTGATGAACCTGAAGGATGTTTTTCTTAATAACACATCAAAAGATAATTTGGAGTCTTCAACCAACCATTTTGTGTTTTTTTTAACTCAATTAGAACCTATTAGAACTATTTTTTTAGTAAACGTCAAAGAAAAAGTAACCCTTCATCAACTAAACATAGATCAGGAAGCCAGACGGCACCTCCACGATCCAGGATGGGTTATAAATCAGTATTAGCCCCGCTTTCCAAAGAAGAGCTGCTTATTCTAAAGCTTATCTGTCGCTCGATGTGATTGCATTATTATTTTGTGTCATCAGTGTTATCAAAATAGTTTATTTGTGTGTGGGTGTTTCCTAGCGTGCAGTGAAAGGTCAGCACAATATAGTTTATAAATGTCATGCTCGAGCTTCCAGAATTTATTTTAAAAATAATTATTTCTGTATTTTTAGCCGTACAGAAAAAAAAAGATTGTAGGTTTACTTTATAACCTTTTTATAACCTTTTTTTCCGTCTTGTACTTGACAAATAAAAGAACATTGGTGTTCAAACTACGGCTCTGGGGTAATTTACGGCCCACCATCTGCATTTTAGCGGCCCGTGGCATTTAATAAAATTACATTTGCTCGAAATGGTATCTAAAAAAGTAAGGAAAAGATATGATGGCAGGTGGCGTTAGAAGTGTTTGAACGATGAATTTCTATGGTGCTTGATTAATTAAAAAAATAAAATAATGTGGCCCGTACGTCTTTCAATTTTTTGCATGCGGCCCTCAGAGGAAAAGGTCTGGACACCCCTGTACTAGATAAAAAACAAAATCTGACAAAACCTAAACAAAACTAACCATGCCAAAATAAATATATAACTAAAACTATGGCTCAAAAACTCAATTTATCCCACTGAGGGGCTAACATTGGCGTGTGTACGCCAAATTATTAGTGCTTTTGTTCTCCTCAGAGTAAGCTCACTAGAACAGACTAGACTAGACTAGACTAGACTAGAATAGAATAGAATAGAATAGAATAGAATAGAATAGAATAGAATAGAATAGAATAGAATGCATTCCTTGTCATACATTGAAATTGGGAGCACTGCTCTGATTGGTGCACATTAAATAAACATGTTTGTTTTCATAGGAGTCCAATCATTAATATTTTCGGTGTGTTCTTGTTTTGTAGTTGTTCAGTGTTATTAGCTCTGGAGAAATGTCGACAGATCGCTAGCTGTCCATGTATTTCTCTTTTTGTAAAGAAATTTTGAACGTGTTCTGACAAACATAAAAACTGTTGGCGAAGGTTTGACAACTTTCTGGCAACCTTGAATAAAATCTGACATGATCTTAAGACCCGCTACCTTGCCAACACTTGCAAACCTTCGCTCCTCAGTTGGTTAGGGGCTTAATCCGAGTAAAAACTATGATAAAAATTAATTTATGGAACAACCAATACTGTGACAACCCTTGTATACACTAAACAGTCTTCTACACACATGACATTGTCCACATTGAAAACATTTCAATCATATCGGCACACATTTCTGGAAAACAAATGAAAGCTTTCCACACATCTAATATACTTTTTTTTCCTTTGTTTTTTTAAGACCTTTACTACTCAGGAGACCATTACCAACGCTGAGTCAGCCAAAGCGTGGTTCCTGGAGCACGCCAAAGACGTACGTGAGTGCGGGTCATGTTGGGGAAACAGCAAGCATTGACAATTTGGTCATCTCTCCACAGAAAAGTGCTGTGGCCAAACACTTTGTCGCGCTTTCCACCAATGGCGTAAGTCACCCGATCGTCATATACTGAGCTAATCTATCTGAAAGCTATCTAATTGTGGAACATGTCTTTTTCCAGCCCAAAGTGAAGGACTTCGGCATTGACACGGAGAACATGTTTGAGTTCTGGGACGTGAGTGCTCTTTCTGTATGGCAGCTATATTTACTGTAAGCGGAACTTTCTGCCTCCCCCTCAGTTATTATTGGTGGTGACCTTCTCCCTTGAAGAGGTTACCGTGCAGGCTGGCCCATAGATAAAGGTCACAGGGCTTCGTTTGGTTGCTATTTTAAGCCCAGCAGATACAATATGGCCTTTATGTCGCTATGTCCTGTGTTTTGGATAACGCTTTTGATTTGGGTGTAAATGCATTTTTAAAGTGTTGTGTTTTACCCTTTCAGTGGGTTGGGGGACGTTTCTCCCTGTGGTCAGCCATTGGAATGGCCATCGCCTTGCATATCGGTATGTACGTTACAAGTTTACCGGGCAAGGAGCTTTATGAACACAATGATTTTTTTTCTCGGATGCTAAGAAAACTAAAGTGTTACATACCTCCCCAAAAGAGTATTTTTACTATAAATAATTTGAATAATTGTTGTACTGTAAAATGAAACAATAAAAATGGCAATAAAGTAGTATTTAGTTTTACAAAAAAGAGAGGAACTCCTCCATATATACATGTTTTTTCATATTTGATTATTACAATATTTTATAATATATATAATAAAACATATTGTGTGCGTTTTGTCTATGTACAAAGTATATCAAAATTGTTTTAAAATAATAAAAAGTATTATGGAAAGAAAATATCAGTATTAAAAAGTTACAATAATTTTCCTTGTGTAAATAATTGATTGTTTTATTAACAGTTTTTGTTGTTGCAATTTTTAAAAATTATTATTAATTTGGTTATTTTCAGGCAAAACAAAAGATGAATTCTGGAACTGGATATTTGGCAACATGGTACCAAGGGAGGAGCATGCTCTGGTTTTGATATCTTTGTTTTTTTTTCCTCCAATAGGCTTTGACAACTTTGAGAAGCTCCTGGCAGGCGCCCACTGGATGGTAAGGTCATCTCGAAACTCAATGTTACATGCAAAGAAAATAAAAATATGAAAAAAAACTGAAAAAAATGCACCTCTGCAGGACAAGCACTTCCGCACGGCTCCCTTGGATAAAAATGCTCCAATGCTGCTGGCCCTGCTGGGCATCTGGTACATCAACTTCTTCCACACGGAGACCCACGCCATGCTGCCCTACGACCAGTACATGCACCGCTTTGCTGCCTACTTCCAGCAGGTTAACACCTATACAAAAAAAAATAAACAGTGCTAAATTAAGTATACAATAGAATTTATAGGTTACATTCATTAACTTGTTTTCCTGAAAATAAAGAGCTCATCAAAATGATCTATGTAGGAAATGAATATAGGAGACACAATGGTGTCAGAAGAGGGATCCGTCAGCTATATCAATGCAAATTGTATTTACAAACATTTGTACAAAAAACATTTTCTTTTTATAAAACACATTGCTCAATTCACTTAAATTGCTGTCTGATCTCGCTTCGATGACTTTTACCCCTCTTATACTCATGAGCCGTTTTGCTGCAGGGCGACATGGAGTCCAACGGCAAGTATGTCACCAAACACGGTGCTCGCGTAAATTACCACACCGGACCCATTGTGTGGGGCGAGCCGGGCACCAATGGGCAGCATGCCTTCTACCAGCTTATCCATCAAGGTACTTGATACTCAACACACTGTTCGATTGCAGGAAGATCATTCCCATGTAATTGCGATGGACAAGTCTATGATTTGTGCGTGTACCTCAGGAACGCGCATGGTGCCGTCCGACTTCCTCATCCCAGCACAGTCGCAGCACCCCGTTAGGAGTAACTTGCACCACAAGGTAAGTGGATGTGAGCCGATATCCTCTCACAATGTCAGAAGTGGGATCCGTAAGCCATTACAATGTAAACTCTAGCTATAACTGTACATATTTATGTTGGAATGCACGTTTCTAGAAACAGTCACAAAATTGGTGTCAGAAGTGGGATCCACGCTGAATTACAATCCAAAATACAATCACAACAAGTTAGAACTCTCATCTGATCATAAAAGGCCTTGCGTTGAACGGTTGATTATAACCACAACAATAACCTAAAACACATACCTCTCAAATCAGATGAGGCTGCTTGCCACATTGATGTCAGAAGTGGGATACATCAGCGATCTCGTTGTGTACTTCCACCAGACTAGAAACATTTTAGTGTTGAATGTGCATTTCTCGAGTCAGAAAGGGTCTCTCGCAAAGTTGTGTCAGAAATGGGATCTGGCATCCCAAATCCCAAATACAACAAAAGCAACAGCATTGAACTGTTGAATATAACCATAACAATAAAAAATTAACAATAAATGAAAATGAATAGTCTGTTAGAACCTTCATTGTTGTGTATCTTAACCATGCTACAAACATTTGCTGTTAGAATACAAATTTCTCTAGTCAGTAAGGGCCACTCACAAATTGGTGTCAGAAGTGGGATCCATCAACCATTTACACTGTGTACTTCCACTGTAAACATTTTCTTGTTAAAACGAGCAGTTCTCTGGTCAGAAACGGCCTCTCAGAAAGTTGGTGTCAGAAGTGGAATCTGTCTATCTTGCACAAACCTGAGCTTTATACACTTTTTCTTTTTCTGCGCAAACATTTTGCTCTATAACGATAATGATATGACTGTCAATTTAATTTAAAAAAATGCTGTGGCGTAATTGCAGATCCTGGTGGCCAACTTCCTAGCCCAGACAGAGGCTCTCATGAGGGGAAAGACCACTGAGGAGGCCCGCAGGGAGTTGGAGGCCAGCGGGTTGTCTGGGGAGGCTCTGGAGAAGATTCTGCCACACAAAGTGGGTCACAACCACACACACGCCATAAATCGTCTTACACCCTGTCCCATATTATCCTTATTTTCTTGCACTTTCAGGTTTTCCAAGGAAACCGACCCACCAACTCCATCATCTTCAAAAAACTGTCCCCTTACACGCTTGGTGCTCTCATAGGTGAGAATAGAGGATTACGAGGGGGGGGGGGGGGGGGGGGGATCCAGTAACTATTACTACTTGTTATGATTGGCGTTATTGTAAGGGCTCACTCGTTATAACGCATGCTTTGGCAGGCAGTTCACCAAATTGGTGTGAGAAGTGTCACAAACTCAGAAATAAGCACTTCGCAAACTCAGAAATAAGCACTTCTGTTTTTAATGAAAGAAATGAAGAAAACAAGCAGCTCCATAATTATAGCACACAAAGGCAAACGTGTGTATTGAATCCCACTTCTGACTCCTGTTTGGTGAGAGAAGTGGTATCAGTGGGTTATCGCAAGGCATACTGCAAACAAAACACACAATCATAAACACTTGCTATATGAATGCACACTTCTCACCTTAGATGAAGTGCTCACCAACTTGGTGTTAGAATTGGCACACATTGGTGTCAGAAGTGGGGAAATTCAACCAATTCTAATGCAAATTGCAACCATAACATAACATGTTCTAGATTTTGGAAAGTGGAATCCATCTATGCAGCAACCACCTCCATAATTCTAATACATGTGTAGAACTTCACTTCTGACACCACCATCAAGTTAGCTCAATTAGCAATTGCAATGCATGTTAAATGAACAACTAACATATTTGTTAATAGAAGACGCATTTCTCAAATCTTATAGGGTCACTCACCAAATTGGTTGTTAGAAGTGGGATCCATCCAGGGTGATGACACACAATTGAGCTATATCATCCTTTTCAAAGCAAACACACCCCTCCATTGGTATAATACACTACATCAGTTTAAAATCTTACTTCTTATGGTGTGAGAAGATGGATCCACTAGTGTCAGAATTTGGATTTTTTTTTTTATGTGTTTTTCAGCCATGTACGAGCATAAGATCTTCATCCAGGGTTTGATGTGGGAGATAAACAGCTTTGACCAGTGGGGGTGAGACACTTTTTTGTTTAAAATTCCCGTCCCATATTTTAAAAGTTGATTTAATACCATATAATAGGAGTTTGACAGTTTTTTTCCTAATGATATTCTGTGTGGTGCTAGTGTGGAACTGGGCAAGCAGTTGGCGAAGAAGATCGAGCCTGAGCTGCAGGACACCGCTGAGGTGCACTCCCACGACGCGTCCACCAACGGACTCATCAACTTCCTTAAAAAGAACTTCGCTTGAGATTCGTGCGCTCGTCGTCATTTCATCGTTGTTATTAACAATTTTCACTGAATAAAAAAAGGTTTTATTTTACATCACCAAATGAGTGTAAATTGTATTTCATTATTTGTATTTTCTTTTTTTTTCTGAAAATGTCTTTCAACTTAATTTAACATATACTCGCACTTTTATTGCACTTTCAAAAAAAAATCGCTAGGTGGCAGTAAAGCACCAGTTATGCTGGCTGCTGCTGACATTAAAGTATGCAGCAGATTGTTTAATTTATTCCTGAAAACTAGAGGGATTTATATTTTTAAAAAATCATATTTAAATGAAAATTAGATTAATTTGTATTTCTTTCAGATTTTGTATTTTTTATGACGAAAATTCCGGATTAATGCAGACATCTAAGAACTAATCATTAATTATTGTTTTCTGAGTTTGATTGTGACATTCATAAGAAGAGCCGTGGTTGGTTGTTACCTATGGCGCTACTGTGATATCATTTACACTCGACAGCAAGTGGCAAAAAGACCACTTTTTTTTTTTTACTATTTTCACCTTTCTCAGCCATTTCATCTTTAAAGTGTTGCATTTGAATTCTCAACATTTCTAGCAATTATAGCATACTTTGTTAGCAAGATAGCATTTGAGAAACTACTATGAGATGTGCATATGTGACATTCATATAAAATATTCCAATTATTTTACTAGTACAGTATGTACTTTTTTTCAATTCTCACATTCAATACTTGACTTCATTTGAAGGATTTTTCCTCGCAGGTTATGTAGAATTCAGTTCGAAAATTGCTTTCCCTAGGTTATGATGTTGGAGCATGTAACTCTTACATCAGGTATCATTAGATCATGCAGGTGTACCTAAAAAAGGGGCCCTTTTTTCCTACGAAGCCTCCTGTGAGGACAAACGGCCAGAAAAAGAAAGAAAGAAGCTGTTGCAGACTGCTTTTTTTTTTTTTTTTTTTGGTCAGTCGGTTGCCAGGCAACAATACTTAGCATGGATTCCAACTTCTCCTTGTATGTCTGGCTCAACTAAACACTTGCTACCCCTACATATTTAGTCAAACATTTTGAACATCTCGACCTAATTTTGCATGTTCATGGTTATTTTTAAATGTGTTTTCACTTAAGTTTTTGTGAATTGCTGCTCTATGCAAATTGCCCCGCCCACAATTGCATCTATCTATCTATCTATCTATCTATCTATCTATCTATCTATCTATCTATCTATCTATCTATCTATCTATCTATCTATCTATCTATCTATCTATCTATCTATCTATCTATCTATCTATCTATCTATCTATATATATATATATATATATACAGTATATATATATATATATATATATATATATATATATATATATATATATATATATATATATATATATATATATATATATATATATATATATATATATATATATATATATATATATATATATATATATATATATATATATATATATATATATATATATATATATATATATATATATGTACAGTTACTTACAATTACTTTTAGTAAAAAAAATTGCATTTTTCAACATAATAATAATAACATTAAAAAAAGAAATATATTTCTGTTTGTAAGTTTACTTTGGTAAATAGGTTTTTTTTGTAAGTGTGTATTGTTACGTTTTTTTCTATTGGCAAATTTGCAATTCCGTTTTTGTAAATAGGGTTTGGATAGTTTAGATATTTTTTGGTAATTAAATTTTTAAATATTTGTATTGGTATGTTTTTCTTATTGTCAAATTTGTTCTTCCCGCTTTGTCAATAGGATTTGGCTAGGTTATCTATTTTCAGTTTTTGCTTCAGTGTAAATGTATTTTTGTTTTAAATTCAGTTTTCCTGATTGCGTGGTGCATTGCCAAGCGTCCATTGCAGGTGCGCACCAGGAAGTCAGGTGCCAGACTGGATGCGGTGTGGGGGCAGTTTTGAAAAAAGTTCCGGTGTGTGTGCGCGCGCGTTCCTGAGATGTTTGCTCAACAATGCCGCCGCGTAGCCTCACATTCCAACGCTTTTATTACAGAGGGAGCTGGGGGCTGTCACCGGTCTCCATGACGACTGCACCCCTTCAACCCCCACCGCCATTTCTAACTCATCCCCCTCAAGTTCAAATCCCGCCGAAAGGGAGGAAGGCATTTTTGGGGTACCTCAGGGAAAGTCGCCGCAACGTTCCCCCCGGAATGAAAGCTCCCATGCAGGCCTGGAAAAACAAGGACCCGGGCTTGGTTTTTCCCACGACTCGGGGGGCTATATAAAGACCGAGGTCCCGAGGGTGCTCCTTCCCGACCCCGACGTTAGCGCCGACGCGCCCTCCCCGCCGCGCCAGAATTCCTCACCATGGCTCCCACGTCACTCACTGGAGGTCTTTCCAATCATCCGGACACACGGAAGAGTCGCGCTCGCCGCAGTCACGAAATGGCCCTCGGCTCTATGCCAGGGCTGGACGAACTATGATTAACAAATAAAACAGGGAAATTTGATTCTTTTAAAGGGACAGTGCGTAAGATTTCGACCGTTCTTCATTACGGACAGCAGGAGGTGCTGCATTTACTGTTGTCCGTAGCTATAGCAGACAATGCAGCCTCCGGAGGGGTGCCACCCCCCCATGTAATATAATTGAATGATAACTAGACTTAAAATTATATTTAAAACATACTGTCGGTCGTTAAGAACACATTTATTTGCAAGATTTTGAAACTAATTTATTTTAGCCCCTTTTAGTCTTACTCTGATTATATAGCTTAAAACCTTGGCAAAATGGCTATTGTTTGATTATTATTTAACTTTTTACCTAAATATTTTCTAAACATCTAATGCAGAAGTAAGTGTCACACATTTACATATTTTGAACTAAAACTAAAAACTGTTTTAAAGGAGTATTGGTAACAAAATATGTGTAAAAGTTCACCGTGTAACTTGCAAATTTGGGTTTTCGCCAGAAACTTGAAGTCAAAATTAAATTAAAATTAAGTGACAGGCCAGATCTGAACAACCTCCTCCCCAAAAAATGAATAAATTATTGATCATTTGTAGTCCTTGGAGGTTTTAGTGCACATTTTTAAACACTGTAAATGTCCAAAAATAAATAAATGAATAAAATGCATACAAATCAAGCAACATCTAACATGTTTCCACTTGAAAACCTTTTGGGGAAAATAATATATTTTGTTCATTCTTTAGAAAAAGCTGTTTTGTGATGATCTTATGTGTTGAAAGTAACAAATCTTTATATTAATTGGTTCAACACTCATATAACGGGGACCATTTATAGTCCTAAAGATTTAAACGGTCACCAAATGTTAAGTTGTCAAAAGGATTAAATATTATGAAATTTGTTGATAAGATCATTTTGTGGATCAGTCATTCAAAACAAATGTTTTTTTTTTTTTTTTTTTTTTGCAAGCAATGACTAGGAGATATGCAAGGGAGTTGAACAAAGAATTGACTTGGACGTCACTACTTTACACACAACTTAAAATCAGTTTAAACCAATTAAACAAAAAAAAAAAGTCATAAAATACTTTGACCCCTGTGATTCGCAAGGAATAGGTACCAAAATCTGCATATACTTAACACCTATTGAAATGCTCTTTTTCTCTGCCAAAAATCGCCGTCGGCTCATAAAAATCCATATGGGTCGGGTTTGTCTTTCCTTTTGTCAGTTTTATGACAAAAGTGGGCCAACATACTGACTTGGTGTTCACAAAGTGGCGACATTCTCCACCATGAGGTCATGCTGTGGCGAGTGGATTTGCTCTCATTTCCTGGCAGTGTGTGTGAGGAAGGTAGTCTTTTGTACATTGTAACAGAGCTCACCTCTCACACACACACATAGAATCAGAGGGTGGAACCCTCACACACATAAAGGATGCTTTGTGCCATAAATGGCCGAACTGTCAAGCAACACCAGAGCGCTACCCAAAATGTTGGGACCAATCAGAGGGCACGCTGCGCCGCGCTATGCCGGCCTGCACGCACACACACACGAAATGTGTGTGTAATGAACACAGGCACACCTTGTGGAGCTGAAATGAGAGAGCGAGACGAGGCGGTCTTGTTGTGCTGTTGTTGAACTTTCCCTTGTGGGCCAACGTACAAAAGGCAAAGTGTGTCCATGTAAAAAGCCTCTTTGCTTTTTCTTTGGCTTACCGTTTCGGTGAACAGCCTCAACAAAATCATTTTTATACGTACTTTTATTGCTGTATTTTTAGTACTTATTTTTAGTACAAATGTTTCGAACAAATAGCTCATAGGTGTCGAACTCCAGTCCTCGAGGGCCGGTATGCTGCAGGTTTTCCGGTTTTCTCTCCTCAACACAACTGATTCAAACGATTAGCTCATTAGTAATCTCCGCGAACTTGAAAATGCTCCGAACAGGTATGTTTAGGAGACAAAACCGAAAAACCTGCAGGATACCGGCCCTCGAGGACTGGAGTTTGACACCTGTGAAATAGCTCAATGGCCCACCCACCTCGAAACGCGACCGTTTCGGTCTTCGAACGTTCCGTAGTCATTCGTCCCGCATGAAATCAAGCATCTCAACAGCGAGTCTGAAAGTTGCAGTTAGCTACAAAACCACTTTATTGAATAGCAGATTATGTCTTCTACAGTTAAAATGATACATCCTGATTTGTTTTTAATACATTAAATAATTTTTCTCTCTCTCCGTGTTTAGATAAATAGCTCTAATCTTTCTTATGAACCATCTAGGTAATAATAATAACAATCGAGATACAAAAGATCATGTGATCTGTGCTTTATGGCAACTAACCAGTCGGAGGAGGAGCCGTTCTCTGCTCCCTTTCCGAAGAAAAAAAAAATACAAAACTAGACTCTTTATGTACAGGGATGCTAGGCGTGTGCTAGTACATTTTTTCAAAACATAAAAATAATCATTATAATAATAATAAGTGAACTAAGGGAAGGCCAAGCTGGGAATGTCATGTAGAAACAATCATTTGCGTTACATTCGCGTCAATATGAGAAGTTAGTTGTGGTCAGTGTGTTGTTTCTGGACACATTCAAGTCAGTAGTATTGCGCGGGAACAAGATGACACCCGTCCGTGCGGTCTGCAGAGGCGGAGTCGAGGTTGATTTTGGCCAGTCGGAGACTAAGCGCTCATGGAGACGCATGTTGAGCAGGTCCCCATTGTGTGTGATTTCAGTCAACGGCGCTGAATGAGATGTGACTGGATTTTTGCGTTGTCTGCCAAAGTAGTATTCAAATTCCTGTTGTTTTATTTTTTCTTCCAACTTTCATTCAAGATGGCTCGAAAGGGTTAAGAATTATCTGAGGATATTGCGCTTCTAAATGAAAATGGTCATGCAATATCAGATGTCTGACACAATGGGAATTTATCATAGTTGATTTGCACACGCTTTGATGTCAACAAAACCCAACCTTTTCATCAAATCTAAAAATTGGGAATTTATTTCATTTGGATCTCTTGGCAGAGCGCTTGGTGAAAAAAGGACATTGGTGGTTTTTTTTTGTTTTGTTTTGTTCTTTTGGGTGCTGCTGTGCTGCCCTGCAAACACAGCCAGGTGCACAACATGGTGGTCCTGCCACCAGTGTAAAAACGTTCACCCCCCCCCCCAAAAAAAAAGGATGTTGGGAAAAGTGCCAAAAGAAAATAAAAAATGTGCACCTCATTAGCCCAAACCAACATAAAACGGCGGAAGCAGCTCCTTTGGAAAACCTCGGGCAGACCAGCAGCCCAAGGCTTTCAAAGTTGTCAACGAACCACTTTCTGAGTATCAAACGTGTTGAAATGACGCAAGGACAGCTACCATTTATACCCTAGCGTCTTGTGAGCAGTAAAAAAGTGTGTGTGTGTGTGTGTGTGTGTGTGTGTGCGCGTGTGTGTGTGTGTGTGTGCCTAGCACTGTATTTTCATCATTAAGACACAGTGAATCTCTGAAGGTCTTGTCTAAAGATGCCTACATGGAATGTCAATGTTCACGGAAAGGGGAGCCACAAAAACAAGCGTTGGCTTGGCAGGCGTTAACCCACCCCGATGTTAGCGGCTACACTGAAAACCCGCTCTAGAAGGCACAACATGGTCCCTCTGGGCGGCAGTTATTTATTTGCAGGAATGAAAGGTGGTGTCACTATTGGGGGGGGGGGGGGGGGGGGGGGGTATACAGTTGTGCTCTTGAGTTTACATAGCTCAAGGTTATGTGAACTAATAAGCATAACGGTACCCAGGCGCTCGCACGGACGCCTCACCCAGCTGGTTGGGATGTGGTATCTCAACATTTTGTTGTTACGTGAAATAGGTAGCCAAGAGAATCTTACCAATCCAGCCATGAAAGGTCATAAGGGGAAGGGCGGGTCACCCCAGATTAGCACGCCAGGTAGGAGCTGGAGTTCAAGAATTGAGTGACTCACGGGTGGGGTATATCTTTCTTGCCCTTACAGCTCGGTCACGTGAAGCAGATAGCTGCGAGATGGCGTGATTTGGGCACATTGTCTTCTCATACAGTCATTGGAATGAAACTTTGGGGTCAGCAGGTGAGGGCATTGAGATGAGTGGGCAGAAGGGGGGCAGAAGAAGAGGATACACAGATGTATGCCAATCTCGTGGGGCCGGTTGAGGTTTCCCACCACCTTGGGGTTATAGGTGGAGGTTGGCGTCGCCTCCCAACTTCCCCTTCACAGCTCAAAGTAGGTCGCTGGGAGACATGCATGACATGGCCACACTGGAACTGCTTGGTCCAGCCAACAGTGGCGAATTCACGACCCGGACACTGCATAAGGGCAGCTCGGCCGAAGTGTCCATCCTGCCAGGATCGGGGCAGGTTGGCATCCCGGGCCACGTGGAGGAGCAGGCGGGGTCGGCAACGAGCCCCTTTTTTTCCCTTTCCCTTCACAGCTCGGTGACATGGAGCGGGTAGCTGGGGGGCGGGTGCCCCGGAACCTGGGACTGCAGTCGGCGGATGTGGCAGCCGTGGCAGAGCAGGTGGCTGTCCAGAGGGTAGCAGCGGTGGCCCTCTTCATCGTTTAGCTGGAGGCCGCAGTCCTGGGGGAAACAACAACCGACCAATTAAAGAGCAATAGAATATCCCCACTGCAGGTAATTATTCACCACGAGTGAGGTTCTCTTCAGAAACAAAAAAATGTTTCCCTAAGATGGCTAAGCGCTTTCGTGCACTTTGGACCTGAAGAAATAACCGCAGAGCCTAGTTGACCTCTGTTTTGAGCCAAAATAGCATCATCCAACCAAGGCGCATAAAAAGTCCAATCAAGCCATCTGTAGTAGAGGAAGCAAAAGCCCAATTCTCTGTGTGCGTGCACACGCGTGACCTCACCTCGCAGTGGTAACATTCCACATGGTAGTCCTTGTCCATCGAAACCACCCGAATGGTCTCCTCGGAGCCCTGATGAGACAAATGCAACGTTATATGTTTTAATGGCCACAATGGCGTAACATATCTTAACATATATTTTGCACATGGAAAGGTGGTTATGCATTGTGGATACCTGAGCTGGGAGAATGGGCTGGTTGCAGGAGGAACATTTGGGAGCAAAAACCCTGCAATGAAAAAAGGACCAAAGAGCAACATTGCAAGGTTATTATAGTTAACAAAACATCACTAAATAACTACAACTACAGTTGAAAGAAAAACGTTGTTCATTAAAATAAAATAAAAATGAAAATGATCATAGCAAAAATGTCATACATTTTCATCTTTGTCAATTAAATACAAGAGCTTATTTTTTCACCAATGATGATTCTGCTGCAATGTAAATGTCCACCACGGAAACAATTATTGATAGACAAACAACCAGTAGATGACAACACATTGTAGTCGTCATTGTAGATATGAGATCAGCACAGTTTGAGAGTCCACTGGGAAAAATGGCTGAAATTTGTAAACCTACCTAATTTCTACTGATTATAAAACAATGGAATTAAGGCATTAATGATAGTCTGCTCTTCTTACGTGTGATAGTCTTTGACACAGTAGATATTGTTCTCCACGTCCACCGTGAAGGGTACCCCGTCCAGACCTTCTTTACACACAACACAGCGGAAGCAACCTGGATGGTAGGACTTGCCCAGCGCTTGCAGGATCTTCAGCACCACATAGGAACCACACACAAGAAGGGAGTTACGACTTTGGACTGAAGTCATGGGAATCAAGTAGGGGTGAAGGGGATGTCACGGTCATTGAAAAATCTTGGAAAAAATTGGATGGTGCTTGACTTATAAGAGGTTCCAACGTAGATATGAAAATGTCTTGAGTTTCCTACCACAAATATAATTGTAGGTCTCGTTTTCATGCATCTAAGGCCCAATATTTAACTTATTATGATTGTACTAGCTTCTTTGGTGTTGTTGATTAGCTTACCATCTCCATGATAAGGTGACCACACACAAAGCACTTCTCAGCCGTCTGCTGGAAACCAGAGTACTGTGGAAAAGATCATAGGCAAGACTTAGTATCCTAGTTTGGAGTGTGGGTGGGGGCGATGAAGTACAACAGTATATTGGTCACATAGTGGGCCAAGTCTTAAGATCGGGAGGGGCTGTATGTTTCTTACTCCTGATGTTCACCGCCTTTGTTTAACATGTAATTCAGAATGTGTGTGCATCTCCACGCTCTGCATGGACCATCTGTCATCAACCTCCTCAAGGGACAAGCTAATTAACCTCCTCGTGGGATGGTAATCTGAGGAAAATCAGCATGAATTGGATGGGTGTTCCCAAAGTTTAATTGCAGTGTTCATGTCTGGTTATAAGTGTCTCGAGGGGATTAAAAAATGCTTTCTGATTTCTATTGTCTTCAAAACGCTATCAAATGCTAGCATTTACAGGCAGTGAAAGGGTCTTCTCATATTACCGTACACCTGAATTGAAAATGTTGAAAATGACCAGGCTGACTATACAAGTGACTTACCAAAAAGTCCTCTTCGCAGTAGACTTTTCCGTTGACATTATAAAAGGCTTTCCCTCGCAACCTCCTCCCTAAAAAAACACATCAACAAAATATGTTCAGTAAGCAGTAAAGGATCATTACATTGCATGTCTGTTTGTTTACACAGAACATGGGAAAAACACACATAACACATTAACACATTTTACCGAGTTACTTTACAGGTAAAGATTTGATTACAAACACTTGTGAGACAAGTTAATCAATGGCCTTAAATAGACAGCAGCGTTGGGAGTAGAGCAGATGGTCAGGCCCAAAGCAGGCCACATTGTGCCTCGGTTTAATTACTCTGTCCACCGATCTCAATAGGATTCCATTCACGATCAATACAGCAGACTGCTCTACATCCCCCACTGTCCGCTGCTCCCCCCCCCCCCCCCCCCCCAAAAAAAAAAATATATACCCTAGCCCCCTCCTCTTCCGTGCATTGTGCAAAGTGCTAACATGCATGCCAATAATAGCCAAATGGAGACAGGAAGTCCATCGTTGACACACGAAGGATGTTTAGTAGGCTTTGAAGCCCTTTTCAACAATTTGAGTGACCCATAAAATAAATTTAGATGCTCGAGATTGGTGTGTTAAAAGTTTGAGGGTGGCAGCATGGGAAATTAAGGGGGGGGGGGGGGGGGGGGGGGGAAGAACTACTTTCACAGATAAAACACGAAAGAAGGGGTTACATGTCTATCCTAACAGAACTTATGATAAAGCTTGAAGGACCCATGCCCGAAAATGTACAGGAAGTTGGCCATTTTGGTTTGCGGCAGCCATTTTGGATTAATTTTAGGGCTCTTACTGTAGAGCTTTACTTTTAATTCTAGGACTTTTATTGGTTATAAAAAGGACTAAATTAGTTTACAACTTCATGTTGCCCTCTGAGGTTGAGCTAAATTCCCACGGCCAGTCTTAATTCATGAGGCCTGAGTCCCAATCTAAAGGGAAAAATCTGCAACAGGCGGCTTGCGCCCACCCCGCCCCTCCCGTATCTTTCAGGACTTGCCCCCCTTTTCAAATTCATTTAACGCTGCACCGCGTCTCTGCGGCAGCGCGATGACTTCACTCGAGCCCGGCGGGGGGAGGTAACGTCCAAGATCGTAAATCTGCGACGTTAGTCGGAATTTAATTGTTGTCCCGGGCCACCGTTGGTTTAATGGCTAAAAAGGTCCTGGCGTTTAACAGTGAAATTTATGCAATCGCTATATTTCAAACGTCACCACGACGCCGGGAGATGGTCATACGTTAACACCCACACAAATGGGCCGAGGAGCCCAGGAATGCTGCGCACACAATAGGTGAGACTTTTAAGACGAGGCAGACTGAGGAGCAATTAGCATTTCTAGCCAGTGCAGAGGAGGAAGCCACCCTCGCGTCCTCAAAAGGCCTAACCTTGCAGGAAGAGTGAGATTATAGAGACGGGGGGGGCGGGGGGGGGGACCAAGGTTTCTGGGAGTCTGGGAGGTGGACACAAAAGGGCCCCGGCGTTGACGCGGACCGACTGAGCAAACGGGGACATTCCTTCTGCCTGAGGTCACTAGCTGGTCCCATTCAAACCCGCCTCCGAACGAGGATGGGGGGGGGGGGGGGGGGGGGGGGGCTGGCGTGGTGTGGGGAGTCGCGCGGGGATCCCTGCTTGCCCCCTCGCTCTCCTCCGGCCTTTTGTCAGCAGACAAACCAGGCAGAGGCGTGAAGCACCAGCTGCATTTTCTGCAAGCCGGCAGACTTTGGACATCCAAAGCATTAAATGAAAGACAACTACTAAGGCAAGGGTGTACAAATTGAGGCAAGGGGAGCATTTTTTTGCCAGCATAATCTAAAGTGGGCTGGACCGGGCATAGCATCAAAGTTTGACAACCATTTCAAGGATTCGATATGGGGGAAGAAAGATATTGTACTTGTTTGGTCTTTTGCAGCAGTTGAATGTTTGTTAGATGATCAGAATTTTTTTATGTACAATTACTACCTTTCAAAACCAAAGATAATTCTTGCTGTCAGCTGAAAATGACATCACAGTTATTCAGCGCTCAGGTAATGGCCAATCACGCCTTACCTATTTTTTGAATTTGGTCATGTGACGTTACCATGCTGACCCGTGGTTGATTGTTTAAAGCCTTGAGCACATGTGATGTCATTTTCAGTCCGCAGCAAGTTGGAATATGCGATAGATTTGAACATGGTGTCCAAACTCGGTCCTCGAGGGCCAGTTTCCTGCGTGCTTTCCAGATTTCTCTCCCTGACACACCTGACCGTAATTGCAATCATCTGTCAAACATAATGTTGGTTGGACAAATGAATTAGGCTTATTAAAACAAAGTAATAAATGTGATGCAATGTTTGACAAACAGTTCAAGGGGATTCTCATCAGGTCGCTCCAAAAGATATTGTTTATATAAATTCAGGGTGTCCTCAGTTTACAATGAACAGACACACAAGGTTTTGGCACAGAACTTGGTGGTCACTTTTAATAAGCCACAAAACGATGTAATGCTCTACAGTAACAATTTCAACTAGCTTAGCTTCCTTACCTGACTAGTTTCCACCCTGACTGATGCCCTTAAGAAGCCTCAAGAGTTTTGACCACTAATTGCCGCTACACCCTTCAGGGATAGACAGGAAAACGGCAAAACCAAACAACAACATTCCAGCCCTGTCTTATCCAACGTTCCAATCAGGGGACAATCAAGCTGAAACTAATAAATTTTTGGTGGTGTAAGCATCCGGACACTCGGATCAGTGTGAACATGTGGCGACATGCACAATTCCATTTCATGCCTCCTGACCCCCCAGGGGCGGTGCTTCAAGCACTGGATGATGACTTACATTTATGTACTGGAATGACTAAGCCCCAAAATAGTTTCATTGTTTTAATTGTGATACGGCGTGACGGAATTCTCAATCTTATCTTTTCCTGGCACTGCTAGAAAATTGCAGCCTGGTTTACATGGAGCCTAACGTTCTGATTAGCATCGGGTTGGACACCCAAACAAAATTAAATGCCCCAAACACCTAATTTGGAATAAACGGGCTGAAACTAAATGGAACATTTGGTTGCCAATGGTCATTCGATTTCACAGGGGTAATAATCTTTTTTTTACAAACAAATCAAAAGTCAATTTTTGTCATGTAAACGATGAATAGGAATGTGGTCAGGGTGCATCCTCTCTACGCATGCCACTGTATGTCTTGATGTAAAAGCACAGTGATGTCATCGTCTAGCCACTTAGAAATACCCGACAAAGCACACACAGAGTGGCAAACAGCAGCTCAGAATAGATTGCATCACAGATAAACGGTTCGATTTCAATCAAAATTTCATATATATATATATATATATATATATATATATATATATATATATATATATATATGTGTGTGTGTGTGTGTATAGTGTCATTTGATCAATAAAGTTTGTACATCACATTTAAGGTGATCTCAATATTGAATGAGCCCAGCAGGCACAAAAGCACAAAGAACAGAATGCTTCCTCTTTCCCAGTTTCCTGTTTTTGCCGCCGTCTGGCAGGTACGACTGTTGGGCTTTCTTCTACTTGTTAAAGGCTGCTTTGATGATCGTAATTTGGAATGAGTCATCGTGACTGACAGTTTGCTCATCCGGGTCCTGTGTAATAATAATCATAGCGTGCCTGATGTACTGTATAATACTACTTGCTTGGTCAGAAGATGCAAGGCCGAAAGATAAAATGTGGACAAGGCCTTGACCTTGAACAAACACTTGATTGGTTCACTTGTTGCTGATTGCACAGTCTTAGTTTGAAAAATATTAGCAACAATCTTCATCATGGTTAGGAACACACACACACAAAAAATCAAGAACATACGCGGCCATTTTAGTTTGATGTTTTTCATGGATTTTACAAAGATTGTTCCTGAACTACTACTACTTGAAAACCCCACAGATTACGACCAAATTTGAACTTGATACAGCGGCACCTTGATTTACACATTTAATTTGTTCTGTACCTAAGCTTATTACTGAAATTATTTGCATAGCAAACTTTGTTTTCTCATTAAAATCTATTGAAAGCCCAACACACACCAAATTCCTAGGATTCTGTTTCTATATTTGTTGAATTACTTTTGTTTTTTTAATCGGTCAATTAAAATGCACCTTCTTTGTTGATTCTGTCCTTGATTATTTAGAAATGTATTTTCTTGCCAACTTAGCAGAGGTGTGGTGCACAAGTTTGTCCAAAACAAACCTTATTTTTATCACACTGTATACACATGGGAGCACATGACAACGCAACGCATGTTCTCAAATTGTACATGTAGATGATGTAGCTGTTCTGTTTTGTTCAAGTGAAACCCCTCACAAGAAATAACAAATACTACATGACACATACCCACAAGAACCTATTGGTCAAGACTTGAGGTCAACAAAACACATAAAAAACTACCTGTGTTTTGCCCAAAACTACAGTAGAGTTTTTTTCCTGGCTTGTGATTAAATTAACCCCCAACTTTTTGTTTTTTTGCCAATGAGGGTACATGCCAGAGCTTGGTATGCTCCCTGATTGTACGTTTGAGGTCCTCAGGGAAAAGTTTTTTTTTTTTTGCATTCTTGGCCATTTCATGAAAAAAAGGGTGCAACCATGGGTGTGAGCCAAGAGGAGGGCTCAATTATGCATGGTTAAACAAAGCCCAAGCTGTCTGGGCAACAACAAAAATAAAAAAAAATTAAAAAAAAATAAAAAGAGAGAGCTAGAGAGCCAGAAAATCGAATATAGTCACACGGATGCAGCTCCTGATTTATCACTGAAGAGTGTTATGACAAGACGGCTGCTTAAAAGAAAACATTCCCATTCAACTTGAGGTCAAATGATACATCAGAATGGTTTACATGAGCAATAAACCATCTGCGGAGAGAAGGGTTGGCCTGCCAAGCTTCAAACAAGCACCGTTCGCTAATGGGAGACGTGATTTCCCCCAATAGATGCGACCATAATTCTTGCATCGGATGCTATACGGTCCAAAGATCCCACAATCCCAGCAACCGGACACTCTTCCTCACACAATAAACAGGAAAGTATGCGGCTTTGGTTTCGTGTAAATTTATAGGGCCGTGCTTCCAGCGGCGGATCGGTATCCGTGTGGAGCGTACGTATGAATGGGAGCAACCTGGCTAAAAGGCTTTCTCCCGACATCTTTCCCTTGTTTCCCCGAGGAAAGGGAAGGGTGGGGTGGGGGCGCTGGAGTCGGGTGACAGGAACCTCTATACCACACGCACACACACTCTACACACTGTACTTGAACCGAATTGGAGATTTAATTACAGCCTCAAAGTCAGATAATGTCAGTGGAATTTCGGAAACTGGAGGAATTTCCAAAGCAGTGAGCAACACTGGGGTAATGATAAGGAATTTTCAAAGGCGGAAAAAAAGAGTGGGGTGGTTGGCATTTTCCAAGTGGTTTTGAAAATGAATGAGAAGATGCTGGCATACTTCAATTACACGATTTGATTTTAATGATCTTCAAGTCTCTGAGTCATTATTTTACTTCCAATAAAACCAAACGAATCTTCAGCCTATCAGAGCAGACTCGGTGAAAAGGTGAATGTTGTTATTTCTTTGTTGATTTTGTGCATACAACTGCTTTGGCTGCTTATTACAATTTGGTGAACATTCAATGTCCGCAAAAGGATAGAGAAAACAGCCAGCACAAAAACAGCCAGTAGGTGAGTTTTTCAGCAAACAACAGGGAAGCCACAAGAAAAAGCCAAGGCTCAAATAGGAGACTGCCAAACCTCAAATACATAGGCTCCTCTGCCTAGCTAAAGTGGGAAAAAAGGGTTGCAATTTGCAAGAAACAAATAAATAAGATGCAAGCATGTTAGCATCCGCTTGATATGACAGACTTTGAATATTTAACTTGTTTTTTTATTCAATGCCGCAACCAGAATTTTCCAGGAAAGCACTCACATAAAGTCAGACAACTCTTGGAAATGCAGAAAATCTTGCGAGACGATATCTCCATGAGAATGTAAGGGGCGTTTGAAAGGGCAAACTCTATTAGATTGATTTGATTCAAATAACTTCCAGAGCATGGAGTTGTACTGTTGTACTGTCGTATCAGGAACCTGATCACGATTTTCTGGGAAAGGTCACACAAAACTTGAACAAGTCTTACAACATTTCATATCAGTGAGTGCGTCATTTAACTGTGATGATGACAATAGAATCAGGATTTGAATTTCCTGCGACCATGCAGCACTAATGACCAAAGTGGTATATGTAGCTCTGTTCTGGCAATTGCATAAATAAAAGTTGTAATTAGAAGATTGCAAGGAGCACCATTGTGTGTACTTTATATTTAATGTCGCACATTTACGTGTTTGATTAGATCTTAACTACCAAGTAGGATTGAAGTTTTAGAATGTGGGATCTGTATATTTATATATATATTTATATATATATATATATATATATATATATATATATATATATATATATATATATATATATATATATATATATATATATATATATATATATATATATATATATATATATATATATATATATATATATATGATAAAAGACAAAATAAAAACATAGGTTCTACAAGGTCTACTAGTCATCTGAGGAATGATACTGATTTCACACACACGCTGGGATTTGAAATATGCATTAGGACGAGTGCACTGAAGCATGATCCATCGGTCACTATGGCAACCACAGATGTGAATGTGTTTGGTCCACACACTGGCAATCGTACCAGGTCAATTTTGTACTTTGTGGCGCACTTTTATTCAAATCGCTATTGATTTTTCTCACTCACCGCAGGAACAGCAGGTGAAGCAGTTGGTGTGATAAAGATTCCCCATGGCCTGGCAGGCTTGGCTGGCTCCATACACGCCTTTGCCGCATTTAATGCAGATTCCTGGAGAAAAGGAACACAGATGTTGGGTGGATTAAAAATGTGTACAGTGTTCCACACATTTGCAGAACACACCTACTGGCTGTTCGGAAAATCCTGGCTAATTTGATTTTTTTTTCATTTACAGTTTGGTTTCTTTCTGTACAGTATGCTTTTTCCGATACAATTTCTCACTACAGTATTTTAAATCAATTCATTTCCTTAGCCGCTTATCCTCACTATGGTCGCAGGTCCACTGGAAGCTATCTCAGCTGTTAGTGGGCAGTAGGCGTGCGACACCCTGAACCAATCGCAGGACACACATAAACAAACAACTTAATCACCAAAATACAGTAGGTGGTATTTAAAGTATTTGCAAGTATTATTTTAAAGTATGTTTTTCTACATATTTTGGCACACCAGACCTAGTTTCTGTATTAGAATATTGATAGCTCAGTACAGGTGAAGAACAAAAAAAAAAAAGTCAGGCTATAGAGGTAGCAGTAGCTCCATAAGACAACCTCGCCTGAGGTCACATTCCTCAGGGTGTGGGAGGTCAAATCTTGGTTGGGGTCACCGGGGTCACGGTGCCGACAGGACGTGAGCCGGACCAACATTTGCTCCTCCCCCCAAGTGGGCAAAAATAAGATTTTCAGCAAAGCACTAGAATGACATCCCAGTTGTTCAGGTAATGACCAATCACAGCTCGGCGTGCACATTTCACCAGAGCAAACTCAGGAAACAAAGTGAGCCTTGACGAGTCGTTACCTGGGCACCTCTCAAGTCATTTTCAGTTGACAGCAATTGGCAAAATGGCCACCCCCTCACACCCTAAAAAAATGGTATATTTTCACATCTGAATTCATATTCCACAAGCACAATGCTGTGTTACTGGTGATATGCACAGTACAAATATATTGGAAAAAAAATAGCGTTTTATGGTTGACTCCCCCCTTTAAAAAAAAAAACATCCTTGTTGGATGGACAGAGATAAACTTTGTTTACATGATATCATAAAGCTATTGTCATCACACAGTTTATCATCATTTACTGTGCTAATTACTTCCTCCCTTTGTGAAGTGTAGACATTCTTCGCTCTCACACACTGCTACGGTTTGCCAAAGTTTTCTGTTTTTGAAATGGAAGTTTAACCAAACAATTACCACAGACAAGCCACTTTCAATGACACTTATACATACGTCATATTTAATAGGCAATTTAAGTATATTCATCTTTCAGTGAAATTTCAAGGTGAACAATGCGTTATAATTTTAGACATGAACTACTGCTCTATACATTTTTTAAAGATACTAAAAATGAAATTTACCATAGAAACATTGACATCTTGCATCATCAATAAGTTCTAGTTGTGACAGGTTAATGTAAAATCACCCCCAGGATGCAGGGAAAAATTAGTTAGTTAGTATTTAACAAATTAGTGAAGATGTTGGGGTGTGTAGCATTAAAAAAAAAAAAAAAAAAAAAAAAAAACAGGATGCCAAATCCCTTGTGTACCCGTTTCGCAAGGCATTGGTGTGGCAAGCACAGGATGTTGGGGGGGTTAAAAATAAACTGCATTCCTGCACCTTTGCACTCAAGGACAGAACAGCTCTAAGTTGCATGGACATATTGTTCAATGAATACCTCTCAAGGTTAATCAAAAGTGAACTATATTATCTTGATACAGATTAGTCATGATGGACAAAACCTCACCAACTCCCTAAACTGCCAAGGCTCTGGTAGTGCCAGACAGACTCCCCAATGACCCTGTGGTTGGGTGGGTGGGGGGGGATCAATTGCACCAGCTGTTGGTTTACAGTTCCTTGTGCACCACGACAACAAACAAAATGACTACAATCACTACTTCTACCCCCCCCCCCCCCCCCCCCCACACACACACACACACACAAACACAGCAGTTTCTCCACTGTCACTAAGGAAACAGACCAGCCTCTGTTGGATTGACAATTTGAAGACCTGAAAACTTTACTTCAGCTATGTGCTTTTTTCCTATCTACTGTAAGATTTACATCAATTTAATGTATATTAAATGCACATTTTTTGTAATGTCAAAGACTATTTGAGGGCTTTCCAATGTTGAAAATTTCCTCGGGACAAGAAAAACGCATTAAAAATGTGTGAGAATGTCTTAAGCAAATGTTGGCAAATGTTCGCAACCTTGAAAGAAATCTGACAAAAACGTAACACCCGCAATCTTTGTCAACACGTGCAAATTTTCACCCGTCAGTGGGATAGGAGCTTAAAGAACTAAAAACAGATTTATACATACTTTTTTCAGTCAACAAAGGTTAGTCTTCCGTAAAATTAACACTTTTTTAAACTTTTCATTAAAACTTGATTGATCTAAATCAGAGGTCACCAACGTGGTGCCCGCGGGCACTGCGTAGCCCACAGACCTGTTCTGCAAATAGCTTACAAGTGATGGAAAATTGTGATTTTCTAGGAATTTTACAAACAATTATGCATATACGACATATACATTACATATTACACTTGATTTACATATTTACTATAGCTGTTTCTTAATTATTGTGAGAAATCAATAAAATGATCAGGGTCTTCACATAAACTGGTAGCCCTTCATTTTAGCACCAAAGAAGTAGCTCTCAGTTTCAAAAAGGTAAGTGATCCCTATCTAAATATTATCGGTATTGGTTATGTCGTATCAGACAGTACTTATACCCATATGAGTGATGATTAAGTCTTAAATTAAGTTATCGATGTCAATTTACCTAAAATACTAAACACGTCTTTTCATAAGAATAACCGACGAATGTTTAATTCCTTATATGAAAAACAGTGAATGATTTATTCTTTAAAGAACCTTGTGTACACAAGCTCCACCCTTTTAACACCCTACCACTGCATTTGTAACCCCATATGTAAGAAGGTTTGAGGTACTGAAACGGCCTGTTGGTGCCCCTTACAAATTTTGACAATGGAAACGCAAGCCTAAAATTGAACATCATCAGACCAAAACCATATGTGCATGTGCACAACATATAAGCTAGCACCTACCAAAGTACTCTTTCTTCATGTGCATCTCCAACTCCTTCTCCAACTCCAAGGTAAGCGCTTCCAGTCGCTTCTCTGCTTGACTTGGCCCGCTCTCCCGGCTCGGGGTCACTTGATAAGGCATCTTGAACCTCTGACATGCGGCGGCCGTTTTGGAGGTCACTTCTAGGGAAGAGGGGTGCTCCTGGACGAGGAGGCGCGGTTGCATCCCATTGGGGTCCCCCAGATCCGGCAGGAGCGAGTCATCGGGCCCCCCGAGCATAGATGCCCTGGGCGATGGCAGCTGCATGTCTGGGTAAGTGCTCATAGACCCCCTGGAGCTGCGGGAGCTCCTTGAGCTGTGGCTGGAGATGCTGGAGCGGGGACTGAGCACACAGACGGGAGCTCTGGCGCTCCCATCCTGGCTGCAGATGCTGGACCTGGGGCTGGCCACGAGCGGGGCGGCCACCTCAAAATCATCCCTGGTGTGGGGTCCGTAGCGCGAGTCCGAGTAACTGGACCTGGGGCTGGTGGTGAAGGAGTACTGGCTGGCCGTGCTGGACCTCGGACTGGCGTGCCTCTGGTCATAGCCCATGCTGATGCCACTGGTTCGGTTGCTGCTGGGCTTGCTGCAGCAGTCGCAGCTGTTCAGACTGGTTCTGGGGCTAGAGTGCTTGCTGGTGTCACTGGCCGTGCTCGCGTAGCTGGACCTCGGGCTCAGGACGCTGGAGCCCTCGCAGTGCGCCAGGCCGGGCACCGGAACCACCAGGCTCGTCCGGGGGCTGGCGTGCTTGCTCTGTTCCTGCGAAGAGACTGATGAGGACGCCAAGCTGGAGCGCGGGCTGTGGTGCCTGCCGTCCATGCACATGCTGTTGCACCTGTTGCCGGGGACGGGCAACGGCTTGTGGAGGGCGTCAAACGCGGAGCCGGTGCTGTACCGGTGCACTTCGAGAGAGTAACGCCGTTGCCTCTCGGAGGCGCCGGTGTAGCAGGGAAGCGCCACCTCGGACTTGCAGCAACTCTCCTCGGCGTACCCCGCCTCCCGTTGTGGGGTGCAGAAATCCACCGGGACGGTCCGGCCGCATTGGACCGGACGCACCGGAGCCGCGTTGTAGACTTTGTTCGCCGACGTGAAGTTCTCCACAGTGTGATGCTGCTGTCGGAGCGCGGTCGCCGTCGGGTCCAAATCTCTTCCCGCGGCGTCCTGGCGGCGGTAAGCGTCGTACAAGGAAAGCTCGTCCATCATTTGGCCGGCGCGGAGAGCCACGTCGTGCTGATAGTGCTCCATGTTGTTGTTGTTGTAGTTTTTGTAGTCCGGAAACAAGTTAGAGCGGACCACTAGCGGAGGTCCATTCGGGAGGTGCAAAACACGGCGAAAATTCCAAACGCGGCGGCGAGGTGTCTTTCTCCGTCGCCGTGAGCCGCATATCCGTCTTCTCCGCTTCTAACTGCGGGTGTAAAAAAAAAAAGTCTTTCAACCGCGCTACCGTGCCGACGGTTTGTCAACTTGAGTTTTTTTTTTTTTTTTTTTTTTTTTAAGTTGAAAGGTCCTTACAGTCAATGGCGCGCTGCGCGGAGGAATTTCACCTCGCTGGTTGGAGTTTGGCCGTCTTAGATTTCTCCCTGCGCGGACGACAAAGTGTGCGGAGGACTAGAGATGAGCCGACGAGAATAAATGTGGGGAGGGAGAAAAATCACCTCACCAAAGCAGTTGTTAAGAGTAAAAACGGAAGCCGAAATATGGTTTTCCGATGAAGGGAGCTTGGGGGGACTCGTTCGCGCCAAAGGAATGCGGGGGATGGAGACGGGATGCGCTGCGCCCCAATGGAATGTGGTTAATGCTGCGGAGGAACAATGATCGCGACCAACTCAGCGAGGGGCTGCCGGCCCTCCGACACAACAGCGTGGAGCAGGGGGTGGGCCAACATAAGGTCCGAGGGGGCGGATGCGACCCTAGGGAGGTTTTAAAGCTGCCACCGGTGGCATTTCACAAGTAAAACTAAACTCAGCTTTCTAACAAATAACTACGCATAAGTGATGTTCGAAGATTTATTTACTACGAAAGTAGTGCTTCGCCACCGTTTTTACCTATAGGAAATGATTAACTTTCGAGGTAGGAAGTCCGGACATTCTAGGAATTCGTGGCACAATTCAGATGAACACTGTAATCTACTGTAGATTACACCAAAAGCACATTTCTTTTAGTTTTAAAACAT